>NW_015150477.1:343938-388048 GCF_000732505.1 Cyprinodon variegatus | reverse complement strand
AAATTATCTTATTAAAAAGATTTATTTGATTTAAACAAAGAGGGAGCATTGTTGAGTTATTCACATTAATGCCCTTAAAAAGAAGTATGTGGAAGTAACATACAGAGAAATGAGAAATATTTGAGACCTGAACTAAGTACTATATAGATGGAAAAAACAAAAGTACTATATAGATGGAGTGGAAAAAAATAATATAAAATTCAATACAAAAAACAATCACAAGGGGAACTCATCATTTTTTTTAAAGGAGTTTTTGCATTTGCAAGGAAAGCTAATAAATAAGCCTTTTGACCTCAAACTTAACCTTAAACCCAATCAATACACTGCATTTTTTACTTTTACGTTTTGTTAGTGAGCATCTAAATCTGGGTTATAAGACAGCACTTTTGTTTTTTTGTTTTTTTATCAGACACAAGTGACTTTGCTGGTTTCCTTCCAGAGTCTTGACCTCTTTCCACTGATCTTCAGTCAGTGTGCAGTTTGTGTGATCCCATCAACAGATAAAAAAAAAAAAAAACGCAACCAGCACGACAACATCTAACCTTCCTCCCTGCTTATCTTTTTATCGTTCCCGAACACACAGATCTCCGTATGCTCCGTCTCGCTCTTCCTCTCTGTCTCTCTTTTATGTAGGACATAGTGTGTATATAGATGGATATTTTCAGTGTCTTGGTCCCCAGGAAATTTCACTGGGAAACTTCCAAAGAACACATCGCCCCAGTTTCCTGCCACTAAACTGGAACGGCCAATTTCCCTCCCTACTTGTTTGACATCGACACACAAATGGACACAAATCGTCCCATCTCTGTCTGCTAATGCAGGCTCACCAAAGAATGAGACACCACAGCAGTCCCTCAGGAAAATGGCTTTAAAGGCAAATTAATAACAGCAACTTCTCTGGATAAAAATCGGACCTTCTGGTCAGCTGTTCCTCCAGACCCAAAGCAGGTGTGAGGACCTGAGGGAGCCGAGCAGAGAAGAATGAATCCATCTGATCTACACATGTTCTTATGTAACCACCCTTTGTGCTTTAAACTATAATAAGGGGCAGTGGAGGAACAAGATTTGACTATTAAAGGGAAGGAGGGAAAAGTTGTTCATTGAGTTTAATCACAAAGTAGGTTTAACCCAGAATGTCTCTACAAGACATCTCCAACATCCTCTCAGGGAGCTTCACAAGTATCCCTCACCAGAGTAAAAGCATTTATTTTTTTGTATTTCTGGTCACTTTTATTATTTCAAGTTACTATAGCTCCATGAACATAACGTATGGCAAATATAGAGAGTATACCTTTTAATTTGAGGCTGTGACCTAAAATAAGCCGATCTCTATAGAATTTGTGAAGCACAGGCTCAAATACCTGAGTGGATATTTTCAGTCTGAACAAATTCTGCAGGTTGGTTCTTCAAAGGCTTCAAAGGCTGTGTAAGTAACACAAGGTGGGGATGGAAATACCGCAGCATTAACTGAAGGAGATTTTTGCTGCCTTTTTGGAAAAGGTCCATAACTTTACAGGTAAAAGAGGTCAAAAAACATATAAAGTAGTTTTTCATCTTCTAGGTGATGATGTCTCATCTAATTTACCCTTCGTCAGAGTGAGCAATGTTCTCGGAAATAATTAAAACAACAGAGCTCCATTTCCGACTTGATTAGCACTTTAAATTTTATAGGTAGCTGATAGTGGACTTGTTTTTTCCAGCAATGTTGTCTTGTGTTTTTTTTTTCTCCTTTTAAATAAGCTGGATAGCAATATTTGGTGCAGAGTATCACAATCTACTGGATGGAAGTATGGATTGGGAAGTTTAATGTATATTCCACAGATTTATAAACTAAAAACATATTAAGTTTTAAAAAACACTATTGTCACTTTTGTTTTCTCTCCTATTTTTTTTTTTTTTTTTTTTATGTTCAACAGAAAAGAAAAATATTCTGAAGTTTATCCAGAGGCTCCTCTATTTAAAGCTGCAATTTCTTACCCTTTAAATTATGCACCAGTTGTTTTCTCTAAACAGAATATTTAGGGTAAAACAATGAAACATGTTTAACTGTCTCTTTTTAAAAAGAAAGAACATATTTCCTGTTCGATTGTCTTTTTTTATTAAACAAAGTACTATTTAATCCTGTATGACCAAAACTTAATCTAGCTATACCGGTAATTGTTTCTTCCTTTCTATTTTGTACCATATTTTCCCCATTACACCAACTTTCCCTTGCATTCTTTAAATCCATCTACCAGTTCATTCTTCTTTCCACCGTTTCTTCCATCTTACCTTGACCTTTTGCTTAATTGCGTATATAATTGCTTCTTTACTGAACTTTACTGAATATATAATCAATGTTTTCCCTTAATCATGTGATGGTATCCATGTAAAAATTATTGTATTTTATAAATTGATATTTAAATTTATAGTAAAAGATCTGTTCTGCTGTCTGAATAAATATTTTTCAATAAATATAATGACAAACTAGAGGATAATTGGAAAGAATAATAATTCTTGATGGATGAACTTCCTTAATCCATCCCAAATGACTCCTGCATCAGTTATTCCCGTTTTCTGATTGAATCCTGGAACATTATTTAAATCATGATGATGATGATGATGATGTGGGCTGCTTCTTCATTACCTTGAAGGTTTTGAGTTGACTATACATAAACTCCCCTAGATGCGAAAGTTTGACCAAACTGGGTCTTTCCCAGGACAATGAACCCAAACACAACAAAAAATCTACACCAGAATATAGGTTTAGATAGGAAAAATAGGAAAGAAGATGTTGGAATTGCCTAGTCCAAGTTAGGATTCTAGTTTAATTTAGATACCGTGATTATATCTTAAGAAAGCTCAATGAAAAACTGATATATATAAACCTCCATGAATTTAAGGAACATTTAAAAGACATGTGGGCTGAAAATCCCTCTACACAGATTGATATGGTTACATAGAAAACACCTCAGGCTGAGTATATATAATAAAAATACATATTAATGAGTATAGAACTAACAAATGCCACACATGTATTACTGTAGGGAAAATACTGAATGATGATAATAGAAGAATCCCAAGATTTATCCAGAAACAAAACTCCTTCATGCCAATTAGTCTGATATCTGGCTTAGCCAATCCAAATTCAAGTGTTTGTCTAATTACAGACTAATATCCCCAAAGCATATACTGACAGAAATGAGACTATTAAAAGGAAGCCTTCAAAGGAACACTAAGCCTGCATTCATCAGTCTCTTTTTCCATTTAAAAGAAACACCAGTGTTCAGGAGGGCAAATTAGAAAAATGCAAGAGAAAACCAGTTAAGTACCACCCTGAAGAGCTCTCTAGTGGAGACATCGGTGTTTTATAGTGACGTTATGGATAGAAGTAGGAAAGAAATGGAAGAAATAAACAAGAAATTGTACCCAAGTCTTTTAAATCAGGTGCGCAGAGATGTTTACTTCAAGCTGTTTAATAGAAGCACTGATATACAACAATCGTTGTAATAAACATGAAGTAAAATGAAGAAACACCACGTCAGGACAAATATATCTGAAAATATTAAAGAGGATTTTCTGTCTGCCTTGCAGCTTCTGCCTATAAACCATGCTGTAGATGTGAATGAGCCTTTATGGAAAAGCAGATATAAAATTGATCACAGTGAGGCTGGGTTCTTCATAGAGCTGCACAATGTCTCATGTATTGACACACTACAGATCCATGACATGTTTGGCCATATAGACGTGGTTTAAATTGCCTTAATGGAGAAAACCAATGTAGCTGTCTAGTGCTAATTTAGCTCTCTAGATGCTAAATCTGACTGAGTGTGCTGCAGGCACCGTGTAAGGCCAAACGTGCAGTTAGTCCAGAACACGGCAGTCATTTTTCTAAGTTTTAAATGGACTGTCCCCACAATAAATAGTAGACCGTCTTCAGATATATTTTCTTGCATGTGCTCTGAGGGCCAGATCATGGTGCCTAAGAGTTAAAACCAAGGTAGACAGGACCATCTATGTGGTTCGCCCTGGACTCTGAAATGCTCGGCCCCCTAGGCAAGGCAAATTATTTGGTATAGCACAATTCAGTACAAAAACAAGTCAAATTGTTTTAGACATTCAAAGTCCTACACATCCCTAAAGTAGAGTGCTGTAGGTATTATCTCAAGATCACCCTTTATTCTTGGCTTTAACACAACATAAGTTGTGCCGTCTCTCATGTAAATTTGCTTTTAAAGGTGCACAGTCTCGTTATCACACTTGGTTGCATACGTTTATGAAAAAATTACAGCATCCTGCTGGTGTAGTATATATTGTATTTGTCTTTTAAGCTTTGTTTTTGTTTTATATGTTAATAAAAATAGCCTTTATGTGAAACATGGTGAACTTATAAACATGGTCAACAAGCAGAAAAAATGGAGGTGAGTGAGTTTGGAACTCAAAGCTCAAGTGTAAAAAGAAGCGAGAACATGTTTGATTCCAAGATTTTGAACTCGCTTTATAGTTGATAGATGCGTGTTTTTTTTTATTTTATGAAGAATTATTTGTTGTAAAATCATCTCCAGAGGTATAAGAAGTTTTTAGAACAGAGCCAACCATCTTTATTAGCTTGTAAGGCTTCTTTTAGTAATTTGTTCAAATGCAGTCTCCAGACTGATGGAAGATATGCAGAATCTTGCTGCAAACACTGAAGGACCTAAGCTGCCTTAAGAAGTCCTGTCTGTTCTGTCCTTTCTTGTAGACGACTTCAGTTATGTTTCCGATTTGTTGTCCAGGTGAACACCAAAGTATTTATGCTCCTCTACCACCTGAACTTCTTCTCCCATGATGTAAACAGGATTCAAGCTCATCCTGTTTCTTCTGAGATCTACAATTATCTTTACATTCAGGATCAGATGATTTTTCCACACCATGCCACAAAGTGGTTCACCAGCTCCCTGTACTCAGTTTCTTGTCCCTCTCTGATGCACCCAATGACTGCAGAGTCAGCAAAGGATTTCTGTATATAACAGGTCTTGTTCTGAAAGTCTGAGGTGTCCAGAGTAAAAAGAAATGGTGAGAGACTTTGGTCTGTTTGTCCAACACACTATTACCCCCAGCTCGGTCAAATCCCCCCCTCACACCAGTATGTGATGCGCACAATAAATGACAGTTGCGGACTGTGTATCGGTTTGAATTGTAGATTTAGCCTAAAAAGTTAGTTTGGTAGCTTTAGGAGTGCATGGTAACATGTATAGAGTTTATTTAGGTTCATAGGTCAGGTTAGGGTAAAGCCCGGCATATCCTGTACGATTTTTTTCAATCGTTGCATGCAGCTACAGCTCACACTGTACGTCAAAACCACAGGATTTGTCGTACAGTGTGAGTTCTACAGCTCACAATGTCTATTCTCACACTCTGCAGCCCCACGCTCTGATGCAATCTACCTGCTCACATTGTACGTCTAAAAAACCCCATTGGGCTCAACTCCGCAGTGAGATGGCACTACTCAGACTTGTTTATCCAGAAGCCAAATATGAAGCTCACTAGTGTGAAATGGACGCCTTGGCAATTTGTGCAATTTTGTGCTGAAAGCCCTAAAAAGAAAAGGCAAAAAAAATATTTGGACAAAGAAATGGCTAAACAAACGTGTCTACAACAGTCTGTCAGTTTTACAGAAAGAACTCCATTTCACTCATTGCACACCCGTGTTTTCGTCTAAGAGGAAGAAGAAGAATCCTTGTTTGCACACTGAGTGATTTGCCCACGGCCAACTTATGACGGCCGACTGAATTTCAAACATGTTTGATTTTCTCCCGATCTTATGATTCCTGATCGGGAGGTGGTCGTGAGAGGCTCATCGCCCTTCGTTACCCCCTGTACACTACACAACGCACCATCAGACTGAAGCTCGGCCCGATAGAAAAGAGAAAACAAAGAACATGATCCTTTAACAGTGGGTTTGCTGAAGCAGGTGTATGACATGATAAACCAACTGCAGGGGGTCATAAAAGATGTTTGTTTATTCAAGTGGATCAACAGGAGTCTCATCTTCTCAACGGGACCTTCATCATGAGGGATGTCAGAACTACAGGTCCATCTAAGGTCACTAAGGACTTGTGGATGAGATTAATTTGGTACCAGGAGGGAGGCCCCCTGCATGACTGGAACCGTTTCCTGGGTCAAGTTTGAAGAGAAGCTTTAAAAAAATAGATCTTCTGATATGATGCAGCCTTTGTTGTTTACTGGTCAAATATTTACAACTGATGATTCTGCCTCTCTCCAGAAGTAGCTCTGATTAACAGCAATAGTGGTTTAATTCATAGTCGGAGGGAAATTCTTGACCTTGTTTTTAGACAAGACACTCAAAATGTAAAAGTAAATGTAAAAAAAAAAAATAAAAAATCCACCAGTTTACTTAAAGTTAGAAGTTATAAATCATGCTGCTTTTAGCATTCCAACGTACCGTACATACTATAGGAACATAGAGTGCCTTGCCAAAGTATTCGCTCTCCTGAACTTTGACCTTATTCCAAATTTCAGGCTACCAAAAATAAAGAAAATACATTGTAATTTTTTGTCAACAATGAACAACAAGTGGGACACAATTATGAAGTGGAACAAAATTTATTGGAGATGTTAAACTTTACTAAATAAATAAATAAATGAATGAAGAGTGATACATATAAAATAAATCTTCTCTTTTACTTTTAGTGCAGCAAACTCTCTCCAGAAGTTCAGTGATGATCTCTGAATGATCCAGTGTTGACCTAAATGACTGATGATGATAAATAGAATCCACCTGTTTCTAATCTAGTCTCCAAATAAATGCACCTGCTCTGTGCTCGTTTCAGAGGTCTGTTTAATGCACAGAGAGCCTAATAAAGAACAAGGAACACACCAGGCAGGTCTGTGGTAGGTGTATTTGGATACAAAAAGATTTCCCAACCATAGAACATCCCAAGGAGGTCTTTGCAAGCAATGATATTGAAATGGAAAGAGTATCAGACCACTGCGGATCTACGAAGACCCAGCGTCCCTCTAAACCTTCAGCTTAAACAAGACTGATTAGGGATGCAGCCAAGAGACCCATGATCACTCTGGATGAACTGCAGGGATCTACAGCTCAGGTGGGAGACTCTATTCATAGACAACAATTAGTCGTATACTGCACAAATCTGGCCTTCAACGAAGAAAGTAATTTCTTAAAGATATCCATAAAAAGTCTGGTTTAAAGTTTGCCACAAGCCACCTGGGAGACGCAAGAAGACACGTGGAAGAAGGTGCTCTGGTCAGATGAAACGTTAGCCTAAAAGCAGCAGAGCAGCAGAGCTCATCACTGTGAACACACCATCCCCACTGTCAAACATGGTGGTTGCGGCATCATGCTTTGGGCCTGCTTTTCTTCAGCAGGGACAGAAATGATGGTTAAAATTGATTGGAAGATGGATGGTGCCAAATAAAGGACCATTCTGGAAGAAAGCCTGTTGGAGTCTGCAAAAGTGCTGAGACTGGGAGGGAGATTAATCTTTCATCAAGACAATGATACAAAACATAAAGTAAAATTACAATATAGTGGTTTACAAATAAACACATCTAGGTGTTAGAATGGCCAAGTCAAAGTCCAGACCTGAATCCAATCCATAATCTGCGGAAAGAATTGAAAACTGAAAAGCTCTTCATCCTTCCTGTTTTGCAGGAAGAATGAGCTAAAATTTCAGTCTCTCAATGTAAAAAACTGACAGACACATAAAGTGGCTTGCAGCTGTAATCACAGCATAATGTGGCACTATCAACTGAAGGGGGCAGAATACATTTGCACAGCCAGTTTTTCAGTTTAAAATATCTGCTAAGTTTCATTTCACTTCATGATTGTGTCTAACCTGACTCCGCCAGATGGATTTGCTCCGCATATCCATCTGGAAACCTTCCGTTGAAGTAATTTTGGGAAGGGGCGAAAATACTGATTAGCTGATTGGCCTATGTTGGTGATAGACGGGCCAAATAAACCAATCAGATCAACGAAGCACATGACGTACTAACAGAGCAACGACGAAGAGGAGCCAATTGATAGATCAAACTCTTGCCGAAACCAGTCGGGAGAAGAGCAAAAACAACTTTTCCTCTGAGAAAAGCCTCCAGAGCAGAGTTTTGCTCTTCTTTCAGTGAAGAAATACTCTGTAATTCCGATAAAACTTGCTCGATAGCCACGCTAATGCTAGTTTCATCGGTTGAAGCCGCCATGTTCTTTAGACTGAACTGTCGCGCTTCTCGTTGCGTCACACCTCAACCCGCCTCAAAGCCAACGCTGATTGGACGTTCGTTTGGTCAACTGCTCCAAATTTTCTTTAACGGAGAGTCTCCAGACTGATCTGCGAGTGAAACCTTGAAAGCTCGCGAGATCAGGATGGTCTCACGAGGCTAGATTGTGTCCTGCTAGTTGAAGATTCTTAACAAAAAATGTACATTTTATATCTTTATATTTGAAGCCTGAAATGTAGCAAAAGATCAAAAACTTTAAGGGGGCTGAAACTTTCGCAAGGCATATATGAAGAAAAATTGCTTTAGAAACCACAGAGCATTTTATAGACATTATCTATGGCAAACAAAAAACACTTGGTATCAATGTGCAGACCATGTGCTAAAAGAGTCACTTTTCCCCATCTATGAGGAGAAATAAGCGCACTCTGTCACACATCATTGCTTGCTGAGAAGACAAAGTGATCGTGTTTTTTACACGGGGCGGAACAGCGCAGTCAATTTAGGTGCTACCTGAAGGGGGTAGATAATCGCAGCTCACTCCAGGGCAGGGAGGGGCAGCTGCTCAGAAAGCAGAATTCATGAGGATAATTCACACATGCATGAATAAAGGGAAATACCATGCACTTTCATTGTGATTTGGATGAAGAAACAAAATTGTGACAGTTAAAAGCTCAACATTGTGCATGAATTAAGTCCTTGAAGGATAAACATAATTCCTAATATCAGAAAAATAGGATGTTAAATGCACAACATAACAAACTTTGAACCCTGGATGATCCTTTTTTAGCTTAATTGGAAGCTATGCCCCCAAATAAAGTTCTGTTTTGGTTTCCATACATTCGTGTTGCAGCTCTGACTCAACCACTTGTGTTGAATGAAGACCAACAGGATTCATGTGAATACAGGCTAACTGTATGCAAAAGCTTCTCTTTTTCTCTGCAGAACAGATGACAAAAATCGATCATCTGGGGAGCTGCAGAACAGAGAGCACATTTAAACAGTCTGCTAATTAATTAGCTTTATTCATCATTGCAATCGGATCTCTACGGGCCGATACAGAACCCGCTCTGCTCGCCGTCATGTTTGCTGCCTGTTTCAGAGATCTGAGTAACACCCTGATTCACACTCAGACTGGTCCGTCTCGTCTGGCGGAACGGCAGAAGTGGCAGAAGCCGCTCGCTGCTCTGGGGCAGCTCCATCAGGGCCAAGTTAGGGCAAACAGTTGGCAACACGTGAAGAGGCTTATGAATAAATGAGCCACAATAGAAGTAGCTGCAGGGGGGGGAGACTGGCTGAACATATGACGAGCTGTGAAATATTGAAAGCGGATGCTGCTCCACTGCTCTGGGCAACAAATAAGAGGCTGAGCATGTTCCATACCTCATGGGTCCCTGCTTTTTGTTTTCCAACAGTCTCCCTGAACAACTGCTTTACATGGATTTTTACTTCAACTCTGGCCCATCAAAGCCTCGTCAGAATTTAGCAGAGAATGTTCTGACTGGAACTCCTGGAAGCTGATTAAAGCGAAGCTCTAGAGACAGTGTGTACACAGAGAGAGCTTTTAACAGAAGAAAGGAGGGGAGAGATCCATACTCACTTTATTCGATTGCAGACGGAGGCCAAAGGTCACACTGAGCTGTCACTGTGTGAGTGAGACTTTGTCTTAACAAGTGAAAAAAAGAGTGACCCTCATTGTGGTCAAGCTTCGACTCAATCAGGAGCTCTTCTCAGAGGTTCAGAGGTGCCACACTTCAAGACTTTAAATTTGACGTCTGATTGGAGAAAAGTAAACAGCAGGCTAGTATCTTTACGCAATTTATTCTTTCCTTCTTCACTACATCCTTTAACTCTTGCTTTGATTTTCAATATGAAACAATCATTTGTCCAAAATATCAACCATCAATCAAACAAATCATTAAACCTGAGACGTTCCTCTTTAACTCAGAGAAAACCTGGTCTCCTTTTGCTACCTTTCTATCTTTTTGTTATTGCTGTTGCCTCCAAACCAAACATTGTCAAAAAGGATGAAAGTCTTCAATACAAAGCAGGTAAAAAAATAACATGTTTTATCCTGCAAACAAGTTTTAAACTTTGTCATACACCCACATGGTACAAAAAGGAAGAGCAATGCAATGCAGGAAACACATTGCTGGTTCAAAGAGTCAACATATTTAAAATAAAAATTTTAATCGCTGTGCTTATGTGATTATTCTGTCTTCATAGTGTGTTGGTGCTATTTGTTCTTTGCATTCTCTGTTTTCTTAAACCCCCGGTCCATAGTGGCTGGATGCCATTTAACCCAAGCCCAGTCCTGGTGCTGCTGGAGGTTTCTTCCTGTTGATAAGAAGTTTTCCTTTTCAGTATTGCCACATAAGGGATAACTGTAAAGTAAATGGCTAGAGATGACATGTCTTGTATAATGAATGTGGATAAACTCCAAAGAATTAGATTAAATGATGGAATAGAAATGTAAAAAATACATGAAATACTGAATATAAAATTAAATCAAGACCTAAATAAATTAGATTACAAGTAAATCAAACATCTACACTATAGAGACTGAAAAAATACAGAAATAAATCATTTATTATTTTGGGAAAATGAGGATGTAGAAATCTGTGTTTTGACAATTTCTAAATTTTTTTTCTACACCTATTTTCACAAAAACATATTTTGAGAGAAAATTAAATAAAAGCAATCTGAGTACAATAATTACTGTGCTTTTTTTTGTTTTTACAGATGCATTTAAGCAAAATGTACATAACACTAATATAATGATTGGTTCACCTACTTTCTTACTGAAGCTTATTGACAACTTTAAAGCTACAGTGTTTAATTTTCAGCGACATCTAGCGTCCAGACTGCAGACCGCAGCAACATGAACATCTCCCCCCTACCGCTTCTCCCCCCCAATAGTACGGCGAGCGTTACGGGACAAAATGTCTTCCACGACGTCCGCATCACCTACCTTCTCAAGTGATGAGGTTTGTTTACATAGATAATTTTACAGATAGTATTTCATTAGTCTGTGTAGGGTATAGATTTCAGTACCGTCTCAGTTCATCTCTCTCAACTTGCCGTAGTTACTTTCGAGCGTAATGGGCGATCTCGCAATCGCTAGTTTGTTGGCTCTGCGCTGCCGTAGCGCAAAGATGTCTGCCTCCATGGCTGCGAGACCCGCTCCTATGTAATTATAAATAACGAATTCTAAGGCAACGCAAATATTAAGGTTAAGAGGCTGAGCTCGTAGATGATGATAAATAACATAGTTATGTATAATATATTACATTTCTGACTGTATATCCCTGTAATTATTACACACTGTAGCTTTAAAAGACTTTTAATGCATTTTCTGCAACATTCCTAATCATGCCAAGCATAGCTTGCTATCAATGGTACATTCACAGACATCAAATTATCACATTCTTTTTTTCTACCAACACCATATGATGTGATTGATCACAGAAAGGCATATCGGTGACAAATGAGAAGTGAAATGACTTCAGGCCAGAGAATGAGAACTAAAACTCTAACCGCAGTGGGAGAAATCAATCACATGGCTGCAATGTAGGCCAATCAATACGACTTCAAACAGCTCCCACAAGCTGCACGCCCTTTAGCTCCATTGATGTGTTCCTCTCTCCAGCGCCCATCCCTTTTTAGGGTCTAACCATCAGCAGCAATCCTCTCATATCAAGTCCTCAGACATCACAGCTGGACATTAGCTTATGACCTCAGTTAGTCTGTTTCAAATGTGGGTTAAAGTGTCACCTCCCTCCCATGGCTTCTGGCTCAGCACCGCCCACTATGATCCACCGGCCTGATGTCCACCCAAGCTGGCAGGATGCACTCCTTCTCTTGCATCGCCTCCCATTCATGCTGCTGCTGCTATAAATACTGCCAGCTGTGTTTCCATTATTAATGCAGCACGACACCCAAAACCTTTTTCTCTGGCCATGAACACTGCCGACTCATCATCTCCCATGCAGTTTAAAAACACCCACTGCTGCCTACTGCTGGTGCATCATGCAGAGCCGTGCAAAGCTTTTAGATTTCTGCTCCCAAGGAAACTGAGAGTGAAGAAATTATGGAATTACAAGAAAGACGCCAGAGATTAAAGAAAACTTATAGACCTTCAGGAAATATGGATCAAAACCACTTTTACAGTTTGAAAGGAAACAAGGCTTTTTGTGAAATATGTACCTGAAAAAGAAAGGTTATCATGCTTATTAATGAATAAATGCAGTATTTAAACAAATTAAAAGCCATTAGTAATCAGAAAAGACAACGCTTTTCAGTAATGCATTTTTTTCTATTTTTTAGCAAAATATTAATGCAAATTTAAAATAAGTTTAAAACAAAATTTTAAAAAAATGTAATAAGGAGGAATGGAAAAAAGCACCTCAAATATAACTGAGGGTTTAAGGAAGGATAGAAAAACAATAATAGTAATAGAATAAAATAAATAAATAAAAAAAACTATACTACCACTACTACTAAGGATAATATAAATGATATTAGTAGTAATAATATTAATACAAATATATAATGATTTGCATATATATCCCTCTCTTAGGAGCTGAAAAAAATTAAATGCAATGAAAGATTAATGGATGTATTGGTGAATAAATTATTAGAGCTAAACTACAATATGACATGTGAAATCTTTTTTTAAATTACCTTAATACTTTTTATCATTATTATTCTCAAAGAAATCATCACTATTATTTATATAAGCATTGCAGGTTATATATACATATATTATTTTTTTTTTTTTAATAATAATGCAATATGCAATTAAAATCTGTAACTACTACTACTACTACTACTACTGTTATTTAAAGAAAAACAACTAAAAAGGACTAATAAAAAGAAGTCATACAGAATGCTACGGGATGTAATTTAAATGAATCTAAATCCTTTTCTATGCAAGGCAGGAATAATTTGAGAGGTAAGAAAGTTGCTTAAAGAGGTCACACAATAACAATGAAGGACAACGGACAGTTTTTGTGGTGTCAAAGCTAATCACTGGACTGGAAAATGAAGAGTGAACAGGCCACAGCTGTTACTCCGTGACTGAAACAAAGCAAAGCAGCCGAGGCACCCTTCAATCACAAGAAGCAAACCTGACACCAGGTGAAATCTGCACAAACCGTGTGTCATTCAGAGTGACAGCAGCACCGACGAAAACACTCAATGTCCTAAACAAGAGTCTCCACCTGGCATACAACTGAAACATCAAATACAATTCACTCATATTGGCCTCTCACCAATAACAGGATATGAAACATCTGCTGCTGTTGGATAGAATAAGATGCTCAAGATCCCATCAGTCTGAAGTGCCACTCAAAGCTTTGAGAGCAAATGGATTTAAAGAAGGACCCCATAAACAAATGTGGTTCTTATCATAACCTGGAGTAGTACATAAACTGAATGGTGTTCCATATTACTCTCAAAATGTTTGGTTTTCATCCATCCTGATCCTCTCTTAGATGCTAGAGCAGGGGTCTGCAACCTGCGGCTCCGGAGCCACATATGGCTCTTTGGACCCTCTCCACCGGCTCTTAATACTGGCTAAAATGTATATAAAGAGCTAAATAATTTACTATAATATATACCGGTATCAATAGCTTTAGCGTTTTTTATAAGATGGAAGAGAATGGGTATAAAAGAACCAGAAATATATTTTCAGAGACATTTCTCTATGAATTAGCTGGAGTATTATATGCTTTAACATTAAAAATATATGAATTTGTTGTTTGAGATGGCAACAACTAATTTGCTATACAAGCTTTTAAAAAAAAAAGGTTTTCTAGAAAAAGTCATGTTATTAATTGCGGCTCTAAACAACTTTTATTTGGTCGTACTCTGGGCAAAACGGCTCTTTGGATATGAAAGGTTGCAGACCCCTGTGCTAGAGTGTTCCTCATCCATAACAGAATACATTTACCAGCCGTTTTATCACGTGGACCTTTTCGTCTGCTTTGTACCGTAAATTTTACATCACGCAATCACAATTTAGTGTCTTTAAGATGACCAGAATTGTTAAAGACAAGTTAAAGAAGTCTAAATCAGGCATCAAAATGAAGAAGAGACTAATATAAGGGGTTTGGAAGCTTGCATGGTTGGTAGAGATGGACAGGTTGGTCTGAGTGTTTCAGAAACTACTGATCTATAGGGTTTCTCACGGAAAAATCTCAGAGGAACATCCCATTTCCTCTTAAAGGGAGAAAATATGCATTGAGTGGCAGTGGTAAAATATCTTTTTGAAAGTCAGTGGTGAATACATTCTCAGTGTTAGGGTTTGCTGCAAAATTCAGTGACACAATAACATGTGAATCCTGCAAAGTCAGTCGCTGAATTTGAATTCATCCTCCAAAGGCCAGATTAATTAGCCGAATACATCATAGCCTTGCGCAATGCCCTGTTCCGATTGGAAGACTCTTTATGCGGCCGACAAATGCAGCCTTCTTTTTGCCCATTTTTAAAGGCGGGGTCCGGTGTATCAAACGTAGTCTTGGGTATCCTTTGATTCATTGCATTTCCAAGCAAGCTGGCTGCTCTGTGCTCAGAGAAAAAAAGGGAAATGGCGCTGAACAACTGTGAATATTGTAAGTGAGGATTAATATAATACAAGTATGTGAACAGTCACATCTGAAATTAATGAAAATGGTTGTTTTAAATGGTTATTGAGTCAGATATGTTGCGGGTAATGTTTGGTTTATTGAAAGGTTTTATCTGTCCCCTGTGCAAATGGATTTGACATTCAAGCTCAGATTGTTGGTTAAGTTTCTCAGTTATCCAGGTCATAGTCATTCCAAAAAAATTAAAAACAATCCACTGGATGCATGTCTTTTCCAATTTGCATGTTTACAAAACAACAACAAAGCTTAATTGGGCTATTGTATAAAACCTCAAACTCAACACTATTCCTGACATTTTTAATTGAAAAACTTCCTGAATGGGAAGCGAAACGTCTTCAAAATTGGAAACCGAGTCCATTGGACTGTTTTCAATATTTTTGGAATCAAGCTCACATTCCAATATCTCTGCAGTGTGGGGACTAAAATCTGATGTTTGCATCAAACTGCTGCTGAAACTGCCTTGAAAATGCAATTAGCACACAGAACAGTAGTGAGAAGTTTCGGCATCCATCTTTCCCTGCTTTGTGTGCCAACTGTCACAGTTGCTAGCTATCAGGGCATACGCTGGGTGAGGGGCAGTGACAGTCGGGCAAGGCTGGTTCTGTTCAAATACATAGCAAGACTCCTTATTTTTACGACCTTCGAAGGAACCACTCTATGTACTCCTTGGAGGACCCAACCACTGAAATCCAACACACCCAATGACCTGATGCAGACAGCTGGATGTCATTACAGAGAAAACTTTTAATCAATCTGTTTGTACGATTTGATTGAATTGTCTCTCAAAGTGTGTTGAAACGGCATGTGGTAAATAAACCAATTCCAATTAGTTGTGCAGGTTTTGAGATGAGAGAAAAGCAACATTAGCTCAAATACGCACCTACGTATATGAAACTTAGTTTGCAAAGTTTTGCCAAAATTAACAGTTACTGCCAGGAAACAGTCGACAGGTTCATCCATCCATTTTCAGTCACGCTTATCCCAAGCGGGGACGCGAGGGGTGCTGGTGCCCATCTCAAGCTGTCTACGGGCGAGAGGCGGGGTACACCCTGGACAGGTCGCCAGTCCATTGCAGGGCAACACAAGACAATCAGGACAAGCAACCATTCACACACACACTCACACACACCTAAGGAGAATTTAGAGAAGCCAATTAACCAGTCATGCTTTTGGACTGTGGGAGGAAGCCAGAGTACCTGGAGAGAACCCAAGTATGCTCAGAGAGAACATGCAAAAAGACCCTGCTGCAAGGTGCAGTGCTACTCACTGCGCCACTGAGCAGCCAAGGTTCAGTTACTGTTAATTACAGATGCTACATTAAAGTAAACAGGGTCCAAGTTAGGCGCATCAAAGCATGTATCCATCTTGCTTGGGTATAAGAGTTCAGACAATAGTTGTGGGAATTTTTCCCTGGCCCACCTTGGACGTGTTAGAACCGAGTTAGCATCGTTTAAAACCAACATTCCCCAGAGAATGCATATTGTCTTATGGCTGCAACCTTCATAGCCCCTGGACTCAGTCTTAGCAGTGGGTTGCCTTTCTGTGTCATTCTAGGGAGCTCAGATTGGAGCCACTGCTCCTCTGCAGCGATAGTAGTTGGTTCCCGTTGTAAGGGTATCTCAGGCCCCTACATTTTGCAGTATTTAATCACAGTCCCAGTAGGAGGAACATTCTGGAGCAGACCTAGAACTCACTAAAGGGGTTGTATGTCTCCTCAGACTTGGGTAGAAGGAGCATGTTTCTTTGTGGGAGGGGTGTCTCTCCTACCCCTTAATTAAAGGGATGGATGGAGAACTTACACGCAGAAGCTTTGCATCCATGTCAACAATAAACTGTATTTATTGTTTGAACACGTTGTTAAAAGGTTAAAATGTTTTCATTCACTAACAGACTGTTAAACAGATGTCTGCTGTTGTTCTGATTGCAGCATTACATTCTCCTGCTGCCCTAAGTTGTCTTCGAATACCCAAAACACACAGGTTATATCCCATCTGATGCTCTCATCATCACCACTCCTGGTCCACTGCTGCCATGCATCTGCCCATACTGCTAAAAATAGCAATCCCCATTCAATGATGCAGTGGTGAGAAAAGCCCCCTCCCCTCACTTCCCATTTAGTCCTAATAAACTGAGGGAGAATTCATGATGCATGGAGGAGTCTGGCCAAAGCTCCACAACCCTCTGTCTCTGCAACTACACTCCTTCCAATTACCATCAGCGGACGGTTGTAATGGGATAAATGGGATTTGGTTGTGAGGAGAGCAAGTAAGAGATCAAGAGAGAGCTGGGTGTTATTATAGAGTATGTTGCAGTATCCGAAGACGCATAATCACACTCCGAACAGTCTTTGTGCTGATCAAATGTTGGCTTGAGGCAAAGCACTGCTGCTGAAACACTTTCATAACCAAATAAACTGCAGTGACTCCTCGGTGGCATGGCTATAGCCTGAGAGGGAGGAAGAAAAACATCAAGGGTCATACTTCCCATTGGTAGAACTAGAAATTACTGATAACTTTGTTCTCTACAAGCATTTAATGCTAAAACATGAGTTATAATCATTTATACTTCAGGTACTCGTCTGTGGAGATCAGTACATTACAACGGTTACGACTGAAGTCAGATTATTTATAAACTACAGAATGTGATAAATAATTAAATCCAAAGCAGTGTATAACAATAATAACAGCCTTAAGCTTTTTTTTCCAAATTTGTAAAGTTACAAACACTTAAATACATTTGATTGGAATTTTAAGAGACTGATCTCCACAAACTGTAGTGCGTATACATCACAGCAACTTGGAGAAAAGTATGAACATTAATTTCAAACCTACCATTGCATGTTCGTCCACACAAAGTGCAATTAACAATTTTCTTTGTATATATTACTTTTAATTGATAATAGCATCTCCAAACTTTTCATTAGTAGTTAGTAACACCATTCTGTTTTCCTGGAGTGCCAATTTCCTTCAGCCACTTTACCACAATTGGTAAAGGCAAGCAACCAAATAAGATGGATTGTTGCTAATTTCGAGACATTTTTTTGTTGTGTTCTGCAACAAACACTTCAAGTGGGTCTGATGAGAATGAAAGGATGTACATGTTAAAAAGAACCTCGTGCCAATGTTGGGTGTGATAGAGTATGTGTGAGGCTGTCGTTCAGTTCCTCTGCCAAAAGCAATGGGAATTAGATGAAGCTCCAGGAAATCTTGTGTACATTATGTGGACTTTTCCAGACTGAAAATGAAGGAAGGGGTCACAGTACCTTTGAACAGAACCACGATCTGAAAGATCTGGTCAAATCATCATGAAATTGTCAAGCAGAGAGACAAGCTACCATCTGGACACTCGCAGTCCCTAGACTAAAATTTGATAGAAACCAGCTGGATGGACTGGAGAAAGTAAAACTAAGAGAGGATCCTGGGATCCCAGACAATCTGGACACCGAACCTAGAAGACCTTTTGTCTGTGAAATGTTAAAGGCTGTCACCTGCTGTCATCTTATTGGAAATAGGGGATTTTACAAACTGTCCTCAGCTGTTCTGTGAAAAATTGAGATGGTTTGATTACAAGTTGGAGTTTTTTAAGCTAGTGTGAGATCAAGCTATTGCAGTAACAGCTTATCTGTTTTCTCCCATTTCACTCTCTGCCCATTCTGACACTTACCTAGACACCCTATTATCTCAGATAACCAAATATCAACCAATAATGCTTAAGCACCAATGGGACAAACAGCTCAGCAGAGAGTTGGTATCCTCACCAATCAGACGTGTGATTTCCTTCTTCACTGACGCCTCGAGTTTTGTCCCAAATGTCTCCAAACTATAGTTTATTTTCAAATGGGAGGCATTTCAAGGCAAACGGGCATCAATTTTCAAGAACATTGAAGTAATGGTATCACCCCTGTCTCCAAAACACCCCAACAGCCCATTAATGCCAGACAGAACCATCACTCCGGTGTGATGAAGAACCCACAGACAGTGACATGATTAATAGAGAATGAAACAGACCCTGTCGCTCAAAGACAGGTGGCTGCAGGTAAGTGGCAGAGGGGAAAGAAACAACAGAGAGGGAGAGAGGACACGCCTGAAGTAGGACAAAGCGCAGGGGAGACATGTCTGTCCCAGATCAGTGCTTTACCACCAGTAAGAGATGGAAAAGGAGTGAGAGGGCGGGAGGAAGAAAAGAGTGAAAGGAGTGAGAGATGGAGAAGTCTAAATCTGGAGGTATGATCTGCATCACCCTCGAGCTGTGCTGCAGGAAGAAGGCTGAGCTAAACTCCCATACAGCTAAGCACAAAAACAAGAGGGAGGCTAGCAATAATAACCCAAGAGAAAAATCAAACCCTGGCAAGGTTTCAACTCTAAAGCAGCCGAGCAGATGGATGAGAAATCCTAAATAAACTGTATTCATTCTCACTAAATTATTTATATATTTTAAATCATTTATCAGGTAAGATCTGTCTTTGTGTGCTTATTAACCTTCTTTGTGCTATGCTCAGTAAAGCCAAATGTGTGCTGAGCAGAGATTGCAACCCCCAGATCCCCATGGAGGGATCTGCATGGTTGGAAATGCCAATTTGCTGCCGACTTCTCTAAGTACGTACTGGAAACAAACTGAACATTGCTGACAGAGATGGAATTAATGGTACTTCCCTGCTAACATGAGCTGAATGTCAATTGAAAGTGCTGGCACTGAGTGTGGGTTGTTTGCTGGACCTTGGCTCTTTCTATGTGCCAAATAATGTTTGAAGCAAAGATGACATGGCAGTCAGATCTCAGCTGTAGCTAAATTGGCTTGTTGAAGCAGATCAGCTCGACTTTCACAGGCCAAATGGTCTCCCAAGGAGTCAAAGCGGAGCTCAGGATCGTAAAAACCTCTGGAGGACAGCAAATAAAGACTTTACAGCTGCGTCTCACCCAGACATGACGTTATGACTTCCTTTAAAGTAACTTCCCTCATAAATCTGACTTTAAAAATGTGACTGTCAATTAAAATTGCAAGTCATTGCTTTCCTGAAACGTGTTTAATTAGTTCTACTTGGCACTTTGATGGTGCCAAGTCAAATAACTGGTTCAGTTATCCTTCAGGGAACCATCTTAAATATTCTATTCCATCGTTTTTGAAAAGTCAACTCTATGTAATATGTATACTTGATGAAATATTGCCTTTACGACTAAAGAGTACTTGTTTGCTATGAAATAATAGTTGTCTTCACTTAACCCAGAAGAAAGACACTTACACCAACTCTCCCTTTGTGACATCACCGTAAGAAAGCTGCAGCATGGTATCACACCAGTTGTGGCAATTAGGCTCTTCCTAAGGATGCTGAACAAAAAGTGCTGACCTCTCACAGATTTTGAGCAGAAGTGAGCATGCTCAGCTTCACATCACTGCTCAATAAGCAAAGTTAATGGATTTAATAATTACAGGGCAGGCTCAGTTTGGTCAAGGTAGGTGATTCCTGGAAGGGTGAATAAATATTAATACACATGGGAAAGTAATGACTACTCATTCTAATAATCCATCAATCCATTTTCTTACACGCTTATCCCAATTTGGGTCGCGAGGGGTGCTGGTGCCTATCTCCAGCTGTCTACAGGCGAGAGGCAGGGTACACCCTGGACAGGTCGCCAGTTCAATCGCAAGGCAACACAGAGACAAACAGGACAACAACCATTCACACACTCACACCTAAGGGGACTTTAGACAAGCCAATTAACCTAACAGTCATGTTTTTGGACTGTGGGAGGAAGCCGGAGTACCCGGAGAGAACCCACGCATGCTCAGGAAGAACATGCAAACTCCATGCAGAAAGACCCTGGGCCGGGAATCAAACCCAGAACCTTTTGCCGCAAAGCACTGTACCACTGAGCAGCCCAATCATTCTAATAATACATTATTTAATTTCCTTTGATGAAAAGATTTTATTGATTTGAAATTTCCAGAACAGTGATAGGCTCTTGGTCATGGAGCAGAATTCACAAGCATTACTCAAACATATATGATTCAAGCAAAATACAATTTTGTGAATTATTTTGAGGAAGGAATAGAATAATAGTATGCTTAATAGTTGAGAAAAGCAGATTTCACATGGTAAAGGCCCTTTAGGGATGTAATGCAAGTCAAATTTGTGTTATGTAGAACATTTCATTGGCAGTAGCTGTTGTTAGCAGTACTAAGAAAGTGTGTGTGTGCTGCACAGATCTGGCATAACACCATAACCATAAAGTGTCTAAATCAGTCCCAGTCCATCAAAGCATGGACCTCACTAGACTAATGAAGGTATGCCAATGTTTGTGTCCTTTCAGCTGCTACCTTATTCATGAGTCATCGTGACTTGCTTGTCAGTTTTGGCAACATGTTTATGCCAGATGCCCCTCCTGCCACAACAGGCGTTCAAACCTGGGTTTTCTGCATGACAGTCCAAGACTTAAACCACTTCATTATGGGAATCCCAGGTACATGGTGCCAATATGATAATGTAAGTCCTGTCAGTTCCTGCAGAGGATGAGGAGAGCCCACCTGCCCCCACCAGTCCTCACAACCTTCTACAGATGCATCATAGAGAGCGTTCTGACCTGCTGTCTCACTGTGTGGTGTGGAGGCTGCAGTGTCTCAGCATGGAAGAACCTGAGAAGAGAGGTGAGAACAGCAGAGAAGAACATGGGGGCTCCTCTTCCCTCCATAAAAGACATTTCCTCCCAGCGCTGCGTGTCCCATCACCAATGACCCCTCACTCCCCCACCATTGACTGTTCTCCCTGCTGCCCTTGGGGAAGAGGCT
The DNA here is from genome assembly GCF_000732505.1 of Cyprinodon variegatus. NCBI lineage: Eukaryota > Metazoa > Chordata > Actinopteri > Cyprinodontiformes > Cyprinodontidae > Cyprinodon > Cyprinodon variegatus. The sequence continues at coordinate 366,401 of NW_015150477.1, read as the reverse complement.
TTGCAGCATTCGATGCGGGTCCAGCAGATTCCGAAACAGCTTCTTCCCCACTGCCATTAGACTGCTGAACTGTTGTAAAAACTCCTAATCATGTCACTGACTAATAACACCAATCTGAAATTCTGCATATTTGCACCAGACATATTTAATGCTCTGAACTTCCATATCAATGCATTTTTTTGCACCATATTTTTTCTTCCACACTGATTTCATTTGATCACTGCTGCACTTTAAGGAATTGAAATGTTATGAAGCTGTACAAAATGAAACTTTGTTTTGTATACACTCTGTGACAATAAAGGTTGACTAAGTCAGTTGTAATTGTCTGTCAATTAACCTATTGGCTTACCTCATTGGCCATTGTGGAGGTGTTGGAGAGTACACCATTGGGATTTTCATAGATACAAGTAAAGTGTTTAACCCAAAAGACCATTTAATATTAAATGCAAAGAGTCGGAGTCAGGGGAGCAGACTTAAGCCAAAAGCACTGCTTATCATTTTAAAAGGAGCTGGTAGAGCCAGATTTCAAATGTGTCATCGGGATTGAACTGTCAGTGCAAACAGGTTAGAACCATTACATTTTTTTGTTTGTTTTTTTACAAAAAAAAGCTCTAACAGAAGCTAATTATCAAACTCATTCAGAACATGACTCAGTTCAAAAGTTTATTAATCCCAATTAAATAAATAATAAATCAATAATAATAATAAATGGTTATTAAACCATAATTTTTCTGAAGTTGCCGTGTTGATTGTTGGTTACAGAAAACCACTGTTACATTTTGGGTAATCCTGGTACAAGCCTATTGGTCCGGTCTGCTTTAGAGTCTGAGCCTTACCAGAATGACTTATGCCCGGTCTAAGTCAGTGTGGCTTACCAGGCTACTAGCTCATGCTTGCCTAAAACATCACATTAGTGAAATAAAAAATGACATATGGAGTTTAACAAGGGTCTGTCCTAAGCCTAAAATAGTTTATTATGTACTATATTGCTATGTGAAGCTGAAAAGATATGTATGTATCCTATTTGCTGATGACAGAATCTTATGTTGCTTTTGGAAACAGTAGGAACTGAACTAAGATGACAAAAAAAATATGTTGGATGTCAATAAACTATGATCGAACTGATTAACTGACATAATGTCATGTAAAACTCCTTAATTTATTATGATCATTGTGTTGAAATCTGCTGGAATAATGATAAAAACAAACATTTGGCTAATTTCAAATGACAAGATAAAGCCACCAGACTTTTCAATTAAGCAGAATTCTTTAAATTTACTCATTAAATAACATCAAATACCTTTTTTTAATGACTTTGTTGACCTAAACGCAGCAGTTATGATGCACAAAAAGCACAAGATTCCTTTTTCTTAGATATTCCAATATCTAAGAGATATTTCAGATTCTGAAACTGAGTTGCTACCTAAGAAATACTGGTAGCCATGGTGAGGGCCAGTTTAGTTGGTGTGTTTCCATCAGAGAGGTTAATCTAATGAATTGCTTGGAAAATCAGTTTAAGACTAAAACCATTGAAACACTAAAATTGAGGGGCAATTGTTTTGCATGTGACGTTTAGGTAGATATGAACAAAATAGAATAAAACAAAAAGATAATCACAACAATTATGATAAAAATAAATGAATTCTTCATATTAAATTTTAATGCCATTGCTGTTGTTGCGATGGCATTGCAATGTTGTGCCATTACAATTATTATTATCCTTTCTTTTTCTTTTTTGATTTATTGACGATTTTTGAGGGATTCTTAAGGGATTAGGGTAAATTGCAAATTTCTTTTTGCCTGTGTTATGGGATTCAAATGTATAAATGATTGTAAGATAATAATAAATACTGATGGGTGACATTCTTTAAAGACTAATCTCCAATCTTTTTCTACCAAATCCAATTAATCTCCCCTCAACTAAACTTCTCCCTCTGGGAGATGACCTTAAGTTAAAGGGCAACGAATTTCAAGCTATGAAACAAACTTGTTAATCATATTTCACAACAAACACTTAATGTCTGCAGTAAGTGGTATTAGAAAGTTACCTATAATCAGTTATGAGGAGACATCTAAGAACGCAGTGTAATGAACTGTTGTCACTCTGAGTGAGTGGATTGGGAAAAAAAGTTCTGACTTTTCACAAATCTTCTTAAACAAACAATCATTAAAATTAAGGCAAATTGTGTTTCTTTATGCAGTAAAGAAGGGTTCAGACAACCACAGGTCTGCAGACACATTTTCTGTAACCTATCGATTAAAACTTGGCCCTGTATAAACTTCATTAAGCAGTTTGAATCTTAGATTGTCTTCTTAGATGAACAAAGAGGTCAGCATTCACCCTCTAGTCATCAATGAGCCAGTTCATCTTGTTCCTTCCTTTCGAGTATTTTTGTCAGAAGCTATTGATCAAGATCACTTTAATATATCACAATAAAGTCTGGGTCCTGAAGGGAAATAAACATGAAGCAGGGAGAAGGAGCAGTTCAACTTAAACCTACCGTAGTTCGATACAAAAAAATCTGGCTTAGCTAAACTTTTCCATTTGCAACGAGCTGCACGTTTAAAGGAGGCATTGTGAGCGGTGGCATCACACGTTTATCAAAGTGACACTTTAATAGTATCTCATTGTGGGTATGCATAAAGCTGAGTGGTTTATTGTGCAATTTCTTCAGCGTGGAGGATGACATGATGTGTGTGTGGGTGCCCCGATATAACCTGTATTTCCAGCACAGGTCCGTCTGTACGTCCCTCATGATGTGACCACCGAACTTCATGCAAACCCAACCTGCATCCCCCGTTAAACTCATGCAACTGCTAGTTCTGCTGTGCTACCACTGACACCCATCGGACGGAGCACTGATTATTTCTTCATCGTGTAATCTTTTGGTGGGTGGTATATATTACTCAGTAAGTAAACACTGCTCTCTGTTGATGCATAAGAAGCTGAAAAAAAAAGTTCAAGGATTTAAAAACAAGTTTGAGAAGGGCAATATTGGGATTAGAAGACCTCTAAATGAAAAGCTTAATATGTGCATATTAAGCTGAAAATTACACCTAGCTGATAGAAAGTCTGTTAAAGTTATCTCTTTAAGAAGCAGAAAAAAACACATAACATTTTATCTTGTGTAAATTTCAAGGATGTTTAAAAGTCTCGAAGAACTTTTGAAGAAAACCCACTTAAAAAAAAAAAAACTAAGCAGAGAGTCATGTAGTTCTACAGGAGAACACATTTGACCCACATCAAGGCAGAATAATCCAATTCTGAGGTGTTGTGGTGCGTGTAAACTATATGTAAATGGAAAGAACTTAAAATGTGATGGGGTTGGTGTCATTGTGAGGATGCATGTGACTAAGGGATTGGTTAAATCCTGAAGGCAACCATTAATTTTCAAGTTAACATACCATGCTTTTAAATCCTTCCTTCAATTGTTCAAATAAATTGTCTAAATCCTGGGCTGCAGAGTAGAAGAGTGGGTAGAACTGCTGCCTTCCAGCAAGGGGTTCCAGGTTCAATTCCCGTCCTGGAGTCTTTCTATATTGTGTTGTGTATTCTCCTGGAGCAGGTGTTGGTTCTCTCCAGGTACTCTGGCTTCTTCCACAGTCCAAAAAATATGACTGTTAGGTTAATTGACTTCTCTAAATTCCCCTTAGGAGTGGGCGTGTGCGTCAATGGTTGTTTGTCTCTGTGTTTCCCTGCCGTGGACCAGCGACCTGTCCAGGCTGCACCCCACCTCTTGCCCATTGACAGCTGGAGATATGCTCCAGCACTCTTCGTGACCCCAGCAGGGATAAGCATGAAGGAAAATGGATGGTCTAAATTCCTCATTATTGTAGCTTCATAGTTTAGTTCAGTCATTTTTGCAGTTTCATAGCAGTGATGCTATCAGAGCTAGTGTCCTGCACGGGTCTGATTTTGCAAAAGTGTATCCACAACTGTAGAGTTCAAAACCGAGACCGTCATTGCATTTACATTGCTGCCAGAAATAAAAACTACAGATTTGCCAAACTGGTAAATCTGAAGTCTATGACTTTGTTGTTTCCAGGCTCTAAACAAATCAAAGTGATGTTATAGTTTGAAAGATGTTTCAGAGGATTAAAAAAGATGACCAAAACAGAACATAAAGGTATCAACGCAGCATCTGGAGAGACCACAATCAACTTTTTTTGTACTTCTAGTATCTCAAAGTACACAGCAAAACAAATTTGAGCACTGAAAAGGGGGATTTCGTAGGAATTATCCTTTTTAACACTGGTAGCTACAGCTAAACAAAAGCACTGCTTTAATGCAGTTTCTTCTCCATTTTAGTCGCTAAACAATGAAGGGATCTTTAATTATATCGGTGCTAGCTTACCTCACATTAGATCGTTTAAATATCATCTCCTGTCAGCGTATACACCAAATGAAATCGAAATGTGTTTGCTAATGAATCAGCAGGGATGCCTCCAAACCCTAAAGTTCCTGATTCAAATGTTGGTTGAGCCCTTTCTGTGTTAAGGTTTTTGTTTTTCTCATGGACCATATTTTGCAGAGTACTCCAGCTTTCCTTCACTCTTTAAAGACATGCATGTCTTTATAACTGACTTTAGTTGTGCGTTTGATTGGCTACCTGTCCAGGCTGCATGGCCTCACTTGTTTGATGACTGCAGGGTTAGCAGGTATTGATCACTTTAAAAGGTTCTGAGAAAGCTCAGCTCCCTTGAGGTCAAATAGAAAGCAATTCGAGTTGATTTCAAATGTGTGCACAACACGGCCTGCAGTATGGCTTAGTCTGGAACAGCCGCTTAACATCTGTAAATGAATAGAGTTTTTGAACTCTCTTTTATCCCCACTACACACTGACATCAGCTCTTCACTTCTACACCAACACAGCCAGATAGTGGCTCCTAATCCATCCATGGATGAAAGTTCACAAATTCCCTGCTGCAAAACGAGCTCAAAGCTCGACTGTTTAAAGAACCGCTCCACTGTCATTACCCTCCTGGCACCCAGACCCTGAAAAGCATGTGTTGGTTACTATAATAGTGCGTGGGTGATGTCCCCGCATTGTCATTGTCCTGCAGAATAAAAAACTAAACTCCCAGTCATGTTTGTGGCACATAAAAAAACGCCCCCAACAAGTTCTTCCCTGCAAAGCCTTTGCTTCTGTGTAATCATTTGCACGTTGTAAAATGACCTGCTGTCCCTTTTCAGCAGAGACAAAGGCATCTATAGATAGATTGAACAGAGGTGGAGAAAATGACAGCACACGTTCTACAGAAAGAACCGTTCAACCGAGAACTACATCTGCTGTTGAATTTAGAGAACAACTCCAGCTTACATCTGCTCCTGAGCACTGATATTCTTTTACATGCATCTGTGTCCATGTTCATTCATGCTTGGCTTGCCAGTGTACACTACAGTCAGCATGTCAGGGGAGCCAAAGAGTGGTTTACAGAGTGATTTTCTGCACGGGCAGGCATTTTAGTGTGAACACTGAGCTGCTCTGTGCACCACTTCGCTATCCTTGACAGGCATGCAGACGTATGTGGGTGGGATTATCAGTCTGTCACAAAGATAAACCTACATTCAGTTATATTGTGTTTTAATATCTGATGCACAAACATTTCATTTATTCCAAGCTGTGGGAAAATCATTCCTGTGCTTGAATTAAGGAGCAAATAATCATCTTACATTTCTGCATCTTCAGCAGATTCTCTCAATGTTTGCTTTAATGTTTCACATGAATGCAGTTAACTTGAACATTCGAAGCCCCCCTCCCACCTCCTGCTGCACATACAGACATACCCCCTACTGACACTCTCTGCACAAACATGAAGCCAAACAAAAAGCAAGCGTCCTCAGCTTCCATGCAACTCGGTAATGAAGAAATGAATTAAACAGGAAAGAGTCTTACTTTCTTTTATAATTCCTGGTGAAAAAGAATTCCCTCCAATGGAGAAAAAAAGTGGGAATAAGAGAGAGAGGAGGGGAAAGCCCAGCGGCTGCCAGTTGCAGATAATTAAGGAGTGAGTAGAGACAAACAGGAAGATGCAACCATAAAAACCTTCCTCCTCTAACAATGACCGCCACCTTTTAGAGATTACAGTTTGTCCCGTCTGCTGCTGGACGCTGAGGAGCGGAGCAGCATCATCTTCATCAGCTCCTCGCCTCTCCTCCTCCTGCAGCAGCAGCTCTGTAGTAACACTTCTATCTCTTTGGTCCTACAGACTCCTCATCCATCCCTCTTTTCGTCCCTCCCCTTCTTCAGCCCTCCTCGTACTGGTTGGCTGTCTTTCTTACCCCCTCCTCTCTCCTTTCCTCCCTTACCTCTCCGTCTCCCTCCATCTCTCCCCTCCTCTGTCATTACCCAGATACAGGGCATACCCCTCCCTCCTTCAGTCCGTCTCTTCCCCCTCTTTCTCTCTGTATCTTTGATGTTTGAGAGTTAGACTCTCAGCTGTGAAAAGATTTTTTTATTCTCATCTTTTACAAGAGCTGAGAGCAAAAAACACAGAGGGATCCACCCAACCTTGCAGAGACACTCAGATACGTAAAATAAAGAAGAGATAATCCTCTAATTACCACGCAAAACAACCACGAGGATTTCCACAGCCTCTCCTCACAATTAAACACAATCAAAGACAAATTAAAGCACAATGTGGAGAGGAGCAGCCAGAATGTGTGTTTTCTCACACCCACAGACATGAATAAGAAATGAAAAGATGTGTATAAGAGGATGAGGGAAGCCACTGCTGCAACGCTTATTATCATACAGAGAGGAGGATGGAGGAAAGGAGCTCTGTGGGTGGAGGAGAAGGAGCTTTCTACAGACGAGCTGAGCTGAATAGCAAAGAGAAATTAAATCCATTACTCCATCATTGGTCAGACTCTGTTTGATGAGCCAACCTGCTTTTTATAGCTTAAAATTGGAGCGAACAAGGCATGGTAGGATTGCTGTCTGCAGGACATCCACCTTTAAACACTTGAAAAGATTTTACTTGCATCAAATCCCTTTGATGGGAGCATGAAAGCGGTTTCATTTGTTGAAATTTACTGCGGAAATATTCAAAGAAAAACAAAAAAATCAGAGCCGGCCCAAAGCACAATAGAGTTTAGCAGCTGCTTGGAGGCAGCAGGTCACCAGGAGGCTCCCTGAAAGCTTTCTTAAGTCTTGGATCTGGGAATGACCACATCTGCTTAAAAAGAACAGGCTAATTATTATGTTTAATGAGAAAACTAAGTTCTATGAGCTATAGCAGATGTTCCTTAAACGCTTGATATATCTATAAAATTAGAGAGAAAAAAAACATTTTAAAGAGTAAGAAATTAAAAATAAAATGGCTAAAATAACCTGCAATACTTTACAAAAAAACTGAAACTGTTATGTATGAACATGATGGTACACATATCCATCCATAGTGGCAGCTCAGGGTCACACAGTGCAAACAACTATGTACACAATCAAAACAAATGGCAATTTAGAGAAACTAATAATTGTAAGACCATGTTTAATGACTGGGAGAGGAAGCCGGAGTACTGAGAGAGAAAACATGCATGCAACTGCAGAGCATCCCCCCCACAGCTACGATTCAAACCCAGGACCACTGTGCTGCAAGGCATCACTGCAGAAGCTGAAAACATATTCTCCAACTCGCATATCAACTGATCTGTCCAGCATGGAATTAAACAAACTTTGCATGTGTTGTTTTTTTTTAAGAATTTGCCCACTTTTAAATTTCAAGGGATGCTTTTAAGAAAAAAAAAAAAAAAAACATTCACATTTACTAAAATGTGAAAAAGAATACCATATGTCATACCTTTATTCTACAATTTTAATCATTTCCTCTGGTTTTAATGTGTCAAGATAGGTCAAAGACAAAGTGGCAAAAAAACTCATTAACTAACAGCCCATTAAACTCGACCCTTAACCTTAAATATAGACAGTCTATAGAAACATTATAAAACAGCACAACTAACGGACAAAAATGAGGATGAGATTTCACTCATTCATTTAGATTTCATTTGGTTAAAATAAAATAATATTGTCTCAAGGTTTGTTAATATTTGCTTTTATATTACAGCAAAATTAACTAAAAATAAAAATAAATACCGGTTATTTGTTTGTTCGATCCATTTGCCTCTTAACAGATTCACAGCTTTAACCTTGTTATCCTTGAAAGCACCTTCTCATCAGGCAGGGGCAAACTGATGTCCATGTCAAAATGATGGGAAATTTTGTGAAATCTACTCTTCAAAGTTAATAAGACAATACTAATAGCTTTGGTTAAATTAGCACATAAATGATGAGATTAGATTAGATTAGATTATATGAGCTTTATTGATCTCACAGCGGAGAAATTCACTCGTCACATATTGGCATAGAGGTTACAGAAGGTGCAAACAAGGAGGAAAAAGGAGATGGTTTCTGAAAAAATGTAATTGAAGGGATGAGGTAGAGATGTGTGGAAAACACTTGTAACAGCCTGGCTCAATAACAGCTCAAATCTATAACAGCTGAAAAAGAGAACATTTTAATTGTTTAAATGGTCCAGCCAAGGTCTGAAACCTAACTGTCTGAATTGCTGCGGTAAAATAAATGCCTGAAACTCAACACATAAATCACAAATCAACACAAATACAAATCAACAGAGAATGAAACCATTCGATGTTCTAAAATTAGGAGCCTCAAAAACACTGTTCTGCTCAGAAATAATCAGTAAAATAAATCAGGACATAGATAAACTCAGAAGAAAGCCTACCTGTAGTCAGGTAAGCTATTAATTATGAATAGTTAGAAAGACAAAGATGTTTAGCAGCTTAGAAGAAAAACATGAATAAATGACATTTGGTGATTTTTTTTTTTTTTTACAGAGCCGAATACATAAAAAGGCCTCAGCATATCCTTACATCAAATCTCAGGCATGATGAGGGAGCCCTGCTTCTACACTGAAACTAAAACATCTCCTCCAAGTGATATTAATAACAACAAGCCCCTCCAACACATTCAGCACCATTAACATCCCATCTATTAGCCACATGCTGCGCATTCACAATCAGATGTGAATGAAATAAACCCTCGCACAGTGGGGGCTGTCCACCTCGTCGCTTACTCTGTGACTCATGCTGAGGTAACTTTCACACTGCAGGTATTAACGCCGCTGCTAATCTGCAGGTTTCTTAAAAAACTGGGTTTGTTCCAGTTTGGCATTCAGCATCCGCTGGTACCTGTTCTCTAACCGATCAAATATTCAAAAGCAAATTAAAAACAGATATTTTCATCAGCTGATGCTCAACCAAGGGAATAAGTGATGAATACCTTGAGAGTAGAAGTATTTATGCTACTGCTTAAAACACTTTTGTAGAAGTTAGAGTATAAACTTAAGCTTTTACTGAAGTAAAAGTGTAAAAGCACCTGTTTTAATACTTAAAAGTATAAAAGTAAAAATAATGCAGGAAAAAAGTAAGGACAAGCGTCAAACCTAACACTGCACTATTCTATTAAAGGACATTTTTTCTACAATTCTGAATTATATAGTTAATTTCTTTTGTTTTTTAACTGATAACTATCAAATTTAACTTTGCATCATCTTGAAAAAAAAACTATTTTGGTATTTGGCTAACAACACATTGGTGAGTCCAACTACTAAGAAACTAATTGTCACGATTAAACAAGTTACTTTGAAGATTTTTATGTATTTTTGTAATAACAGGCCATAATGAAAATTAGCTTAAATGTAAGTAGAAAGTAGAGATAAGTGAGATATGTAATGAATAAAAGCATAATAATTTCTCCAGGGAAGTATAGATAGACAACATTTCTGCTTAGATAAGGTAACAAAGTATTTTTTTATTGCTTTAACAGCAATAAGATTTAGCAAAGGAATGTAGCCAATACAATGAGGGCTGTGACTTTTCTACTCATTACTGGGCCTCTGCTGTCAGGGAGGTAGGAGGTTTGCTGCAGCTAGAATAGAAGCCGATCACATGTCACCTGGAAACTTACCTTCAGCAGCTCTGCAGCTTCCTCCTCCTGCGCTGAACTTCATCCGTTCAACAATCAGTGATTGTGTCACCAGCTTGCTATTCTTAAAGAAAACTCCTGCAGTAAGGTAACCCAGCTGGTAATTGCAGGGCAGCAGCTGCAGAATGAAACTGACGTCTTCTTTGACGTATTTCACTCAGGCTTGAGTGCTAACCACAGTACAGACTGCCTTCATCAAGGTGTTCAATTACATCCGTATAAATGGAAGAACCACATTGCGGGTATTATTATTATTATCTTTGTGATGCAGAGATATAAGTTTGCAGACGACACACAGCTGTATATTACAATGCTGCACATCATATGAACCCATTCCAGAACTGGGTAAATGCATGGAAGAAATCTACATATGCACCAACATGTTCTCCTGCTAAATCAAAACAAAACTAAATGGTCTTTGGACCAAAAGCAGGGCGTTCAAATGTTAGCACACAGCTTCAGTTAATCCAGCTAGAAAGCAGCAATCAGGCTCTAAATCTGGGTGTAGTTAGGGACTCAGACTTGAACCATCAGATGCTCATAAGACAGGGACAAACCCAGCCTTCCATCACCTTTGCAACTTCTCCAAGATTAAGGTTAAGGATTTATATTTCTTTAGCAGGAAGTGATGGTGATTGGCTGGAGCAGAGGTGCATGATGAGGTGATTGAATGCAGGTGATGCTGGGATGAGCATAGATATTTAAACATCTATGCAGGAGTCTTTTTCAATCCTGTTTCTCATACCAGAGCAATCTTTAGTTGAAGTGATGATGTATTTAAGCATCCTCTGAAGCACATTCCAAGTTAGATGCTAATTTGCATGAGGATGCATCTTCAAAAGAACTGAGTAAAGCTTCTGGTTAACTGTTTCAAGTTCTATTTCAGTTTTATTGCTATTTGCAACTTTAATGCTGTGAATCCCAGAGCTCCAAAAGTATCCAGCTGCTTCTGTTTAGTTCAATCTTGTTTAGTCCATCCTGTATGAAATTTTAATTTAGAAAAAAAATAAATAAATACAGATCTAGGTAGAACTTTAAGTTTCTTTCCCAAAACAGTGAGGAAAAAAACAAAATGGGTTTTCTATGCATAGAATTGTCTTTTTAAAGAGTAGTTTTAAAAGTTATTTTAATCAATCATTTTGATACTTAATTTTACTTTTATATTTAAGTACAATTTTGAACCGGAACCTTTTTACTTTTGTGTAAGTAATGGAGTTTAATCTGTATATTTTTATTTTTAATCAGTACTTTAACTTTGTATCATACTTTAATTAAAAATGTGAGTTATTTGGAAATGTTTGTGTGAAGCACAATATTGTTAAACAACAAAAAGACAAAACAAATATTTCAATGAAATGAAGATGTTGATGTCACAACTTGTCGGATGTTTTTTGCTAAAACATTTATTTGCTAATTTTAGCTGAGAAATGTAATGTTTTTCCAGTTCTGCAGAGAAACAATCTCTTTTATATATTTTTAAAACATTCCTAAAGTACAATTTCAATGCAAAATATATTTTTTTGCTATCCTATTAAAAAGACACTTTTAATAGAATACATTTCCTTCAAGACTACTAGTATTTTGACCTGATTTCCATCACCTTTAACAACCTTCCTCTGCTATTAAAATGACATCAGTGGAACAGCCATTCAAATAGTAGCTGTGTTTTTATTCCTAAGTTTCTCTCATCAGGCTTCCTGCTCGTTTTGCAGCTTTAATTAATGTATATCTGCACAGGAACAGCTTCCTTTTAAAATAAGTATTCGTCATTGTTTCATTCAACCCCTGTAGCAGTAAAAATGTACTATACCCCACTACTGTAGATGCATCATCTCCATCTCATTCTCTTTAAGGCCATCATTATGAGAAATATGTTACACTTGGCAACAGAAATAGCAGCTTGGCTGAGAGCTCGAAAGAAAAGACAGAAGTGGCAGAAATGGGTCATATGCTGCAAAAGAGAAGAGGATCTAGGCGAGAAACGCTGCTTTTAGGATGAAAGGAGCAGAAGAGAAAGAAAAACGAGCAGAGGAAGAAGGCTCATTTTAAGAAGGGAACAAACGTTTACAGAAGGAAGCAGCTTTTGTCTAAACACTGGATTGTAGCTTTAACCATATGCATGTAGAATTCAGCTTTTATTGAATTGTTTAATCACGATCAGACACAAACTAAGAACACTTCCATGCCTGCTAATCTATGGCAGTCAGAGAACGTGCTATGGAGAGATTAAAGGCAGGGTTAGGTTTAAAAACAACAGCTTTCAACATAGCACAGAGTTCCGGTAAATCTATCGCCAATTCCTGTCCTAAAGGAGTGCTTTTCTGCTTCTACACTACTGAAGTAAATTAAATAAAAACAGCTTTTGAGAGATCAGTTATAGTACAGCTTTAGATAAAAGCATACTGTAGTTATTATGTGTTAAAATGCTCCTAAATTAGATAATCTGCAGCAAGACAGTGAAACAGATGCATCTAATCTGACTCAAAATCTGAAGCGCAAATCAAAGGCTGATTAAACATTTTACCAGAGCTGTGTTTGGAGTGAGAGGTTGATTTACGGAGTCCTGGCTCAGATGGGCTGAATAAAAATGTATGCCACAATACGGCTGGGCAATAAATCAATATCAAGATATATTATGATAAACACCTAATCAGCATCAGTAAACAATACATCTATTTACATTTCCAGTGATACAATGAAACGCCGATCTATAACCACTTTGGGGAATATAGGCAGTTGAAAAGATTTAGTCTCTGGAACGCAAACTAAGCAAGACTGGTGTTTAGCTGACTGATTTTAAAGGTTATTTTTGAAAAGGGTTACGATTTAAATTCAGGCCTTTTCCCCCCCGGTCTTATTTCAAATATGTAATCAAAACGCTAATCAATAATATGATAGGTATAGATATGATAAATATGAAAGGCTAATATCATGATACAGATTTTAAGCCGTACTTGATGCATTTCAAAAGAATTTAAAAAGGAATAATGATATTTTTACTACTTCTTTTGTAGGCAATAAGAAATGTGTTAATTTTGCCACATAAAGTCCTGTAACACTGGAGTTTGTTGTAACGTGAATAAATGTAAAGAGCAAAAAATGCAAAAGGTTTGAATACTTTAGCTACATACTCTTAAAATTGGATCCGAAGCTGCACTATGTTTCTGCTTAACCGTGTTTTGAAGTGGATTTCTCTCTGTTATTTATTCTATTGTACAATATTAACCTTTAGATAATGAAAATAAAAATAAGGTAATTCGTTTTTTTTAACCTGCTGCCATATTGAAGTTTCTGCTGAGTGATAATTAGCCCCACAATCCTCTAGAACCAACACGATTTTGCTGCAATAAACTGGTCAGCCTGAAGTTTTCATTGCTTAAGAAGAACATCTAAATTTAAGGTTCTGGAAAACTGCTTAATAAACTGCAACAATCTTAGCAGCAGCTTCCCGTATATTTGGATGCTAAGTTTATAAATGTCTGAATATAATAAAAACTGTTCAAATGATTTTGTTTCCATTTTTCTCACTGCAGATGCTCTTACAGCATCCTGCTATCAATGCCGAGTAAGCTCTGCACTGGCGGCAAGGCGATTCTGCAGGATGCATCTCCCACTTAGACATGTCTGCGACTGAACCTCTCAGCTTGTAGTTTTGGTTTTGAGAAAATGTTCTAAGCAACCGTTTGAAGCATTTGAGGCTTGATCCAAATTAACAATGAAAATTAAATGTACTACTTTTATAACTCATGTATCTCATAACTAAAATGAGATGCAAAAACCAAATTAGTGAGAGGATGATATAATATAAAGACAATGTTCACACATTTACTCAGTAACTCTTCTCTGGGACTTAAGTTGTAGCAGCCGTTTATAAGAACAGTAAATGAGCAGAAAAGCAGCTCAGGTCCAACTCAACATTTTTAGGAAGGTTTTCAGTTTATTAGGAAATCTAAAATTAAAGGTTGGAATCAAAATATAATAAACCTAAGGGATTTAAACTTTTACACATTATTGGCCTATTATCTCATAATATGGTCTTAAAGAAAGAAAGGTAAAGGACAAATGTACTACAAAGAATCATCTTTAATGCTATAGGCTACATTTGTACATTTCTACAACAGACTTCCAGTTGGACTAACAGCCAATTAGAAAAAGAACCAGCTAGTTTCATCTGCAACAGTTAAAAAACTGGACGTCTTTAAAATTAAATATGTCATGTAAATATCATCATGTCCCATTAAATAACAATATTTAAAAACAAAACATTTAATATTCTGAACAATCAACTTGAAATATAAATTACATCAAAGCACCTTCCCAAGAGTGAGGGTATCAAAATAAATAATTGGCCTTTTTTTTTTCAGAACAAGACAGTACATCTTAATTGTAGCAATGTGCGACTATTCAGTTACGAGAACCCTCCAATCATATGAAGTCCAACTTATTTAAATTACAGTACATTGTGACAAAAAAGCAGGGAAATGTTAACAACCTCCATAAATGAACGTAGAACATAAAAACTATAAATAAAGTAACATTGAAGGAATCCTTCTGGGGAGGTGAGAGCTGAAGTAAAGAGTGCCCGGGTTATGTAAGAGGATTGTCACATTTGTTGATGCAACAATAACGTCTTGCAGGACGACTGATTGATTCACCCACTGGTCCTGGATTCATTGGAGTCTGTACTGCATGTTCATGCACAAATCTTCAGTTGGTGACCTAATGAGCCACCGTCGCGTCAACAGCATGCATGAGAGCTTAATGTGGATATTAAAAAAATGTAGAATTCAACAAGTGCTTGAAAACATCACAAGAATATCAAAGACTGAGGCAAAAAGCTGCCTCTTTAAACTCCACCGAAAAGAGTACCGGCAAACAGTTCTGCTGGATTCTTGTTCTACAACCGCTTATGGTATAAGATTTAGGAAAAAAAAAAAGAAAATCATAAATTTATGTTACAGTACAGACGAAGGGATTTAATTTAGTACAGTAACTGGCAAAAGTATTCGATCCCCTCAAACCTTTTCACATTTAGCCATGTTAAAACCACAAACTTCAATTTTAAAACAAACAAAATAGCCTGCCGCATTATTCCAACATTCCCTCCAAAAACATGAAACACAGTAGTGGCCGGATCATGCTGTGGGGATCGGTTTATTCAGCAGTGAGTTGATCAGAGTTTACTTAAAGAGGAAAAAAAGAGGACTTTAGACTGGGGTGGAGGCTCACCTTTAAGTAGGGACAGCAGCCCTCTGCTTACAGCCAAACTACTATGGAACTAGAATGGCCTAGCCAAAGCAAGAAGCTGAAGAGATCCACATAAAAAAGGAGAGAATATCTCAGAGCAGGTTAACTCTTAGCACTTTACAAGTCCAAGTGTAAGGGAAAAAGGAAAAAAGACATTGTTGGAGAAGAAGACAAAAGCAGGAGCTCTGGTCAGATGAGAAAAGAAAAAAATGATTTTCTGGCCTACAAGCAAAACGCCACAGATGATAACATTCCCCCATTTTTAAACATGGTGTTGGGAGCATCATCCTATGGGGATACCTTTTTTTCTCCTTAGAGGTAATAAAAGCTGTGAGAGTTGATGCCAAAATAGATTAACTAAAATACAGTGACCGACTTTAAGGCTGACATGGAATGGTTTAGGCGTGTGGTTCTAGGTACCGCTCACGGTACTTCAGCTGCCTTTAGTGGTACACTGAACCAAAGAAGAGCTGGTAGCTGTCAGTATCTTCTTCCCATCCAGGTTTGGATGAGAAAAAAAAGACTCCCTGCTTGATCATGAAACTGCTAACAGCAACAAGATAACATTTGTTTTTTTCAGCTTTTTGTACAGACTGCACCAACAGGCTTTTTAAGGAACAATTTTACGCAGGGCAGCCATATTGGATTTTGAGATATTTCCTGCTCAGACTGAATTTCTCAAAATTAAATCTCAAAACTATACCTTGAGCTTTGTGGTTTTAAAATGATGTGATGTGAAAACTTTGCAGGGTACGAACTTTTGCTAAAATTTTTTTACTTAACCTGTAGTTCTAAACCAGGCATGCCCAAAGTTGGTCCTTGAGGGCCGCTGTCCTGCAGGTTTGATTTTCATTGATAGTTGATGAAAAAGGCTTTTGCTGAACTGCAATCATCAGAAACAGCTCTGCTAAAGCAGAGAAGCCTCTAAAACCTTCAGGACCGACTTTAGGCATGCCTGGTCTAAACATAATGCTTTGGAATTTGGTATTCTGAGCTAATCTTAGTGGATAATTCTTTGCTGAATTACTCAAACCCTGTCCCATGTCATTTGTACACTGCGATAATTGGTTAGAAAAATGTCCCTCAGAACATTATTAGCTAAAACGTTTACAAAAAACATCCACCCACATTTAAAGGTTTCAAGAGATCCGATCATTTTAGTCCGAGTACTGTAGGTCTAAGTCGACTGTACCGTCCGTCACAACCAGCCGCACCCTTTTGGGTTTTGTGGCCCCCATTGAGTGCGACGTAGGAACCGTTCCGTAGTGTGAGGGGCCCTGGTGTTCCCCGGGTTGGCACTGCTGTGGAATGTCTTTCCTGCAGTGGTCTTCCTGACCTCTAAGTCCAGCAAACCCATCCAAAGAGGATGGATTAGATAGCTGGGGTCCACATGGCTCCAGAACCAACCGCCCTTGAGTTCCTGAGGGCTCCATCAGGCAGTGGTAGGTGTAGTTAGTGGAGCCCGGGTAGCCATCAGAACCGTCCCTAAGGCCAAGGGTAAGCGAGTGGTCTCCACTGAAGTTCAGCACATAGGGGGGGCCTTGGTAGCCGTAAGAGAAGGAGGCAGAGGGCTGAGTCTTGGGTGCTGGTGTGCCAGGAGGTGTGCTGTGGGCCAGCTGCGGGCTGCTCTGCTGAGAGATGGGTGAGAGAGACGAGCTGTAACTGAAATCATAGGCGTCCTGCTGCGTGTAACAAGGCTGGTGTTTGTCAGAGGTTTTGTCATGTTTTAAACTTTTGTCCTGCGGGGACGTGAAGCAGTCGGGCCCTTTGCTGGGAAAAAAGAAGGGCCTGGGTAGCTCAGAAAAGTTTTTGTATCCCATGTTCGTTTCGGCGCCCTGTTTGTCAGACGCCATCTTACTTTTACCAAAAGAATGTGAAACAGATGAATTAGGTCTGCTGAACTGAAGGTTGGGCCTAGAGTCATTGCTTGAGGACCCAAGATGGCCAAACTCCTTTCCGAACCCCTGAAATGAAATACTGCTTTTCTGAGACATGTTTTCAACAAACTTGTGACTCTGCTGAATCTTTTCAAAAGGACCAGGCCTCGCAGTGAGCCTGGGGCCTGCAGCCGAGGCATCAGAGGCCACCGAGTCCTTACACGGCGCGCTGTACAGGTTCTGGGTCTGGTTCCCTCCCTGAAACTTCAGAACCCTGTGGATAACCGTAGAGGGTTTTTCCTGGAAGTTGAATTGACTTTCAGGAGGATTGGGATTTTTTGTGGAGAAGAGCGGTGGGGAAAGGAATCTGTTAGACATTTGTGCTCCTCTGACAGTGTTCTGCTGGTTGCTTGGAAATGATTGGGATTTACTTGGAATGCTCATGCGATGGAACGGGCCCTGCGTTTTGAGGCCGAGCTGGGTTTTTGATTGGCTGGTGCTGGGCTTGAGGCTGATGGAAGGCTGGCTTAAAGAGATGGGATTCTGAGACGAGGTTCCGCTGAAAATACGAGGCTTGCTGGCGACAGACAAGGACTGTTGAGTTCTGAAGTCCTCTTTGGAGAGCCTCATTCCTGGATTTTTGCTCATAAGGCGATCTTTGCTCACACCGTCAGAGTTTACTGAGGCTGAAAAACCAAAACCGGAGTTGGCTCTGTCTTTGGGGGCTTCCTTAGCTTCACATTCCAACTGAACAGAGTCACCCTTGGAAGAAACCAAGCCTGGAAAAAACTGCAAATCTTCATTGGTAAAGTTATTGCCAGGACTGGGGGGACCGAGATAGGGAGTTTCGGTAGTCCAGGTGTCAGCTGGGCTGTGGGAGAGGGGGCTGCTGAAGGGGTCGGTGGGTGGATCCAGGGAGCATAGGTCTGAAGGGGAGGATGGCAGCATATTCTGCGGCTGATCGTACCCCTCCAAGTCGAGGCACTGGAAGTCCAGGATGTCATCGCAGCAGTTGGTGAAGCTCGGTTCGGCAGACAGCATGTTGTCTGCGGGTGGGAACGGCGGAGACCGAGACGGGGTCTGGATCACAGAGCTGGAAGCGCTGGAGCAGGATGGCGCAGGCTTTTCCAGCGTCTGAGATGAACACAAGCCTTCAGAGAGCCTGGAGAGGCTGTTGTCAATTTGCTGGAGTGTGTGACTCAGACAAGTGGTGGGCGTTTCAACCAGGCTGCTCTTGCGCTGTTTGTCCACTTTAAGCCTCTGTTTCCTCCCTCCGCTGTTTGTCTCTGACCTTTCTGCGACTCGCTCCCCAGCCGAAGACGCAGCTTCCGTTTTGGTCTCGTTGAGAGGAGAAGACAGCGTCAGCGGGGAAAGAGACAGTGAAAACGGCGGTGGTTCTGTTTTCAGAGAAGGAAGATTGCCGTCGAGTCTCTGATTAGACTGACTCTCATCTTTGAACATTCCATAATCACAGAGACCTTTCTTGGGTTTTCCTAAAATGTGACTTTTCACCTCCCTCTTTAAATTAGCATCAGCTGTTAGGTCTGGCGGGATGAGCCCCTTTTTACTGTCCACCTCCCAAATGTCCTCCATCTTCCTCCGCAGTTTGAGAATCGGAAGTGGAAGACCGTTTGAACCCAGTTCTGGCTCCAGCTTTTGTTGGGATGCATTCGCAAACAGGCAGCAGCTTTTGGAAAGACGGTCCTCCACTTTAGTTTCTACAAGCATCTCCTTGGCACCGTTCAGACTCTCTGCTTTATCGCAAAACTGATCTAGCAGCAGTTGGCTTTCTGATTTCTCTTTGATTTCGTTTTTCCCATCATGACATTCACTTCGCTCACATTTACTTTCCTGAACCACGTCTGATTGGCCTTCAGTGGAGCAGAGCACAGCCTGTTTTTTGTGACTTTTGCCATTTCTTCGTATTAAACGCTGCAGTCGGTTCTTGGACTTCTGACTTGCTTGAACATGAGCCTCCATCTCTCGGTTCAAGACGGACACAGAGTCCATGATAGCTTTAAAAGGATCACATGCTGTTGAATCGTCATTGTTTTCCGATTTAAGTAGCATATTCTCGCCCTGCACGTCCCACACCTTCCCTCTTCTCCTCTTGAGACGGATCTTAAAATCAAAGCCTGCTTTGGTCTCCTCAGAGCTGTTGTCTTCAGGGGAAGATGTTTCCATGTTAGTTTGCGGTTCCTTTTGTTGGATCTTGGGTGTGTCCTCTGCAGGGTTATCATCCTGAACCTTGTTGGTATCCTCCTCATCCTGTTTTTCTAGTTTACATTTCCGGGCCTTTCTCAGCAGGGGGCCTCGTGGGGATTCGTTAGATCTGGACCGAAGTATTCTTCTAACAGAGGTTTGTTTCTGGATCTTTCTGGGAGCTGCCTTGGATTTATTATCTTTTTTGACTTTGATGCTTTCTCCTGAAGATTCAGACGGGTTCTGTTGCGGTGCGGGAGGTGACATCATCTTAGATGCGATTTTCTGAGATGTATCGGAGGCAGACACCAAACTTTGCTCGGGGTTGATCTCCACAGAGCTGCGAAACGTGCGTTTTTTTAGAGGTATGTTAGACTGAGGATTAGCTTCTGGTTGAAGCTGAGTTTTAGCTGATACAGGAGGCCTGTGAGGTAGTGAGTCGAGGGAGGTGGCCGGAGGCTCACTGTTCTTGAGCTCAGACTGGATTGAACTTTTCTCAAACTTTTTCTCACTTGAGTCCATCCCGACAGAAGCTGGTGGTTCTTGGCCTGGGCTTTCCCTGCTGCTTCGCATCTCGTCTGCTTTCATTTTCGGCGTCCCTCCTTTTATGAACCTCCCCTTAGCTGAACGATTGCACCTACCTCTGTTCGTCACTTTCTGCATCTTCTGATCTAAAAAAGACTTATCTTGTCTTAATATATCTGACAGTAGAATCTTTGCTTGTTTTATAACCACATCTTCCTGACGATAAATCAAACTCCTCTTTATCTGTCCTGTTAGCTTCACTGCTTCTTTCTCTGCTTTTTTCACAGGCTGAATGTTATTCTGTCCTTTATTTGCTGCATTCAGCACCACTTTACACTCAGCCTCGTCTGCTCTCTTCACTTTTTTAGCTTCACTTTTAGCAGCAGTTAATGGAGGGTCTCTTTTCTCTCCCTGCTGCTCTGTTTGCACCGTTTTTATTTCCATAAGTCTCTCCTCCCTCTGCTTCTCAGCTTCTGATGAACTCCTAGCTACTTCGGCTGCATGCTCTTTCTGAGCATCGGTTCCATCTTTGCCCTCGACAATCACTTCCCTCGCTCCTCGTTTGCTCTTAGCTGTGCAGACGTCTGACCTGAGAACCTGTTTTTTTGGCAGGTTTCCAGGTTTGGGACGCGACCGGCCACTTGCTTTCCCTAAAACACATATTTTCTCGTCTTCCTGGGTTTTTTCGGCTTCTGGTGGTTTTTGGATTGATAACCTCGTAAGGTTGACTGTAACGTATTGCTTCAGGGATATTACTGGATTGTCAACAGCCTTATCTGATCGGTTAGTGACAGCCTGTAAGCTTCCAGACACAGATGAAGCTTGGACCGTCTTCCGCTTGGCATCTGGCTTTTGAGCCGTGGCACTGACACTAGATTCAACTTTATTGCTTTGACTTTCAGTTACTGCTTTTTCATTGTTCTCCTGTTTGGTTGCAATGCGGTTTTTGCCCTCCTTAGCAAGTGGACAACCTATTGTAGTGTTAGCCATTGTTGTGCTACTGGACTCGGTCTGCTGTGTTTTATGAACCATGTTTTTGGCTCTTGAGCAGCTCTTCACATGTCCGGCCTTCTTGTCGGCCGCTTTGACTGATTTGCCATTAAAGTTGAGCGGCATGGGGGAATTTGAAGTAAAGGACATCGGATTTTCCGTAGTTCCGTTTTTTTCCTCACCGGCTGATTTAATCTTCTTGGACCAGCTTTGCTTCACCTCCTCCAGCTGCTGCAGCACAGCCCTCTCTTTGCTTTTGGGATCCTTGCAGTGGATCAAAAACTCCACCGAATGGCGCCGTACTCTGATCCGCAAGTCCTTCAAAGTGACCTCGGACAGTGCTGGAAGCGTCCTGCAGCGTTTCACCACAGAGGATTTCAGCAGGTGCTTTCCCGATCGTCTCTGCTTCTCCCGTCTCCACCTCTTGGTTTCGTTCAGTTTTTTGTTCTTGAGGGCGTTTCTCCTCATCTGCTGGGTGAAGGAGTTCCTGGAGGGGATGGCTGTGAACAAAGGAAGATGAAAAGTAAGCAGCTGAACTAAACGCTGTCATCTGCAAAGCATGAAATTATTTGAAAATGTACAAATAGGAGGAAATAAAAAAAGAGTTTCCATCCAAATAAATAGAGTTTGGCTTTAATGGTTTATTTCAGCTGTCGGTTTTCTATGCAGTAATGAGTAAATAACACAATCTAATAAACGCAACTTCATACGTTCAACTATATTTGTTAATAAATGGTGGTTATGGTTGAGTTATGGATCATTTATGGACTATTGTCACTGGAATAAATAATTATCATTGCAACAAAAACTTCTAAGAATTCGAGGAAGGATATAAGAACTGTGAATAAGAAAGAATCCAGAAACCTTCAAGGTTCAAACCCGATATGAACTGGGAACTGATCCTAGACCATCCTAACTACCCAGAGGGACACAGCTAAAGATGAAATCTACATCTATAAAGAAAAAGTGACGCTTTGAACCCTTGCACTGACTGCCGAGCACGGTGCTGGCAGCATCATGTAGGGGGTCCATTTCTGGTTCAGAAGAGGATTGTTATCCCCTCCAAAACCCCAAAACTTTATTCCTATACACCAGTTTGAAAAAACTGCATCCGTTATTCTAGACACACAGGTTCCTCACTCCTAAAGGGCTACCAGACCATGGGAGCTGTGATCTGGTGTGAACAACGGCATCCATAACTGAAATTCCTTAAAATTGGAACAAAAGAGCCAACTCTATAGCCTTTAATGTTATTAACCTTGCAGATTGGAATGTTAATGACATTAGGATATCTATAGCATAATCCTAAAATCGACCAATTACATCTGTTTGTTTAAGGAAGTTATTGATGGCCAAAACACATTGGGGTCAAAATAAAAGTTGGGGTGCGTATATATATATATATATATATATATATATATATATATATATATACACGCCCCCATATTAGGCGTGGAACGATTCACAAAATCCACGGTTCGGTTCAATTCACGGTTTCGTGGTCACGGTTTTCGGTTCGGTTCGATTCGGTATATGTTGATTGTTAAACCGAAATCCCATAAAAATTTATGAAATTAATGAAAAAATCCCCCAAAAAATAATGGATTGTAATTATTTT
>NW_015150477.1:307766-343025 GCF_000732505.1 Cyprinodon variegatus | reverse complement strand
TATAGAATTTTATATATATATATATATATATATATATATATATATATATATATATATATATGAGCCCATAGGAAACCTCTTTATGCAATTCCTGCTTCTAAACATGACTTAAGTTTGTTTTTAGTTAAGCATCAGATACATTATTATTCAAGCCTGTGATACATGTATGAAAACTTCTGACTGCAACTGTATGTTAGGATAAAGAGTTCCACACATCCTATGAGTCAAAGATTAAACCTCTGATGCGTTTTTTTTTTTCATTTCTGACGCTAAAACATATCTGCTGGTGTCTGCTAATCATTTGCTGTAAACACAGAAGATTACTAGAAACAAAGAGAAGAAAAAAAAAAACCCAAAACATCACAAATGTTTTCTTGCAATTTGCTGAAGCAGCCTTTGCCCTTAAAACAATTCTATCAATTTTCCTTTGTTTTGCCATTATTGCTTTCACAATAGTTATTCCAATGCAGCGACACTTACAGGAAACCTAACTGGTCTTAATAAGTGTTTTCATTTGTTGTCAATTATTCTGTGAGGGCTTATTAAGATCAGTGTGAACACGCAAAGCAGATGCAGTCTAATTATTTTAGTAGAGAACAAGAAAGCAAAGCGATCAAACCAAAGAACCACAAAAATGTTTCATGTTACTGGGAATGAATTTTAGTAGCTGAGCTACAAAGATCGGATATTACCACAGATATTTGGTCAGAGCAGAAATATTTTCTTTTACAACTGGTTTCATTTGATTGTGGCATGAAAGGAGTAGTTAGCAGCTGAAGTGAAAATCAGACCTTTTAAGCTTTTATTAAAAACAAACTAATTGCTGATCTTTCTCCATGACGGGAGGGATTTTAAAGAAAAGAAAGAGGATTACTATTTAAAAGTTTAGACTAGCTTTGGGCATTTATTGATAAAATGCTACTCATAAGTAGAATTTTGAATAAAAAGTAAAAAATTCCAGAAACGGGGTGAATCGACAGAATTTTTTTCTTACTATTTTTCTTCTTTTTTTATTTTTTATTGAGGCATTATTAATTTTAGAGAATATGATCGGATGCTCTTACTATTAGATGTTTAGTCATATAAATCATACTTTATTTGTAACTGGTGTCCTGAAGAAGACAAATCTAAATGGTGTAATATTCACGGCTTTTATTTGTGATTGTGGGGCTATGATGGCTGTGGTAAGAAGTCACAGGCATATAAAACGGTGAGAAGGAATAAAGAAGTAATTTTTTCTTTTTTTTGTTATTTGGAATTTTATTGCCATCTAACCAAATATAACATTTTAAGTGCATCTCACCCAGCTCCAATTCAGACTTGGGTGAATTTCAGTACAGAATCTAACTGGGTCTCCTCACAGCTTAAAAAATATATCAGTAACCTAAACTGGTCAAAACAGCTTAACTGTAAATTAGGGTTGTCACGATACTAAACTTTTTAACTCGATACCGATACTAAGGAAAATATTCGATACTCGATACCATTTTCGATACCACAAGGATAAAAACAAAGACTCCAAAATTCAACAGAAATATTTTCATTAATAAATAAAATACAATAAATAAACACAATAAAGGTTGTATGCTGTGCATAATATTATGCAAGCTTGATAAAAAACTTATAAAATTCAAATTAAGTTTTCCTTACTTGGCTATGCTTTGCACACATAACAATGACACTAGCCAAACCAGTTAAGAAACAAAACTAAGTCTTAGCAGCTGCACCTCTTACAAAAAAAAAGTCTGAAACTGAAAAGTGCACAGAATTATTTAATCACACAGTGTTCAGAAAGTGCATTGTCCTCTATTCTGCACTTTAGATGAATGACTGCTTAGGTGCCACTGGTGGTGGCACTGTATCGATACTTTTAAAAACGAGTATTGTATCCGGATACAACGTTTCAGTATCGATACTTTTTTGAGTTTCGATACTTTTGACAACCCTACTGTAAATGATGTTTTGTGATAAAGGTGTTTTAGGAGGTGAATGAGAAATTATTGACCAAAAGAAATTTTTCTGATCCTGATGGATAAGTTAGGCGCACTGCAGGTTCATCAGAGCAGCAATTTCGGATCTTAAACACAAAAAGCTGATTTTGTTTTACAAAATTGGTTAATTAAAAAAGCATTTAAAACATTTTTATGATGATTTTTTTATTCTAATATGGGTACCTGTAAAGATCCCAGAGTGGATTCCTGGTATTATTGGTCTTGAAGCAAAGTGGGCTTTATCTCTGTGATGACGAAGATATCGCTCTCTCAGGCGGTACTTTTGGCCCACGGGTTCCTTTGTTTCCTCGGACTCAGGCCGTTTCCCTCTGTGCTTGAAGTGACCCTCTCCATTCCTAAACAAGAGGTCCAGATCAAACACGGGTTTTCATGAACGAAACCAGAGCTGCGTTTAAGACAATGACTGCTGGATTAGCGGACACACCTTTCACAGGTGCAGCATTCACACATTTCGTTGCCTTCACCAAAAAAGCTGGCGCCATAGTAACACGTGATCTCCTCCCCAGGCGAGATGGGTCGGATCACCTCCACACAGGCAATGTTTTTCTCACCGGGGAGAAACTTGGCAGGTGCAAAAGAGGGGGAAAAGCCGATTAGACAAAGGTTGGTCGGCCCCAAAGGGCCCAACAACGACTGAGGTGTCAAACAAAAAAAACAAACAAGAAAATGAACAAAGTAAAAGGACAGGTTATCAATTTATTACCTTGCAATTTGGTTTGCAGTCTTCAATCCAGCAGGGCAAAAACAATAAAAGAGGGAAAAATTAAACAAATTCCAGTTAATTAGCACACAACATACATGGTAGTTAAGGTTAGCAGGTTAATACTCAGAGATATCTGCAACAAGGAGGAAGAAAACATAAAAAAAAGAACAAAAAACTGAAAAATAAATTTCAAGATAAATAAATAAATAAGAACAGTCATTCTTAACAGGTTTAATGACTAATGATGACAGATGAAATCTAATTTTAATCAGGTTTTAGATTCAGATAAACCTTTAAGCATATGACACAATAGCCCACCCTCCCCTATTTCAGGAACGGTAGTTTGGTTAGAAAGCAGACATCCTGAGTAAAACTATTCGACTCTGTAATATTCAGGATTTCAGGATGATCATCGTATTTAACAAGGGTTGAAAAAAAATATCTATATCTATAATCAAAAGCTGTATCTAGATTAGATACTAAGATGCAGGATATTTATACAAAAGATGTTTGCATAATTTTTCTAGTGTTAATTTTAGATTTCAGGATATTTGTACCTTAAACGAATCACATCAGAAAAACCTTAAAATACTCTCAAATTGTCTTACATCTTTTTTGTTTTTATTTCGCATCCATTTGCACACATATTGAAACATATTTGAATATTTCAAGACAGCATGTTCCATGTTGAAAATGGAAAAGGATTTTTTTTTTATCTAAATATTTTTATGTCTTTATTTAGATGTCATTTTCTGTCCATGGTATCATAAATTTTATCCAGTTTGAGATTTTGTTGTCTTGACAACCCTATATTTATCACAAAGTGAAGCTTTTCCTGTTGCAAATTATGCATCAATTGAGCTTGAGGGTGTATCCTCAATGTTACACCTAATTAAAACATTTTTTTAAATGTGTCTGGATGGGCACATGCAAAATGCATATAGGCGTGACAGGAGCAGTAAGCAAGATAAAATGTAAATATACTGGTAGATCCGGTCAGGTCCACTTATCAGCTATTGTTTTCACTTTACTAACTGGTTTACACAGGATTCATTGGCTTTATTCAACAAATAGATTTGTTTATATGCATGATGATAGACCTTGGTTCCTAACTTTATATAAATATAAAAAACGAACAGACATGCAGGTGAAATTTTATCACCCCATCTCTAAATCCTGCTGTAAAACTGAAGTATAGGGTATGGTTATAGGAAAACATAGAAACATGTTAAACAAAAGGAAGACATATAGAAAGAATTTAAAACTAATTTTAATTTAGTAAAGGAGCAGTGAATTTGACTGACATCTATGCCTTCTATAGGCCTGGAAACAAAAAAAATATGTAAACAGATAATTCTTTAAGTCTTTAAATGTGACAGAGGCTGAATTATTTCCCTTTAGCTTCAGTAATCTGGATTTTTCTTTTTTCCTTGTGAAGGAGAAAAGGGGTGTGTATATAATCTTTTTTAGATTGTGAGCTACTTATTAATCACCCTGATCTAAAGTCCAACTGTTGGGAGGTTTAGGGGATATATTTTAGAGCAATACTTGTGTTCAACCACTGGCCTTTTAAGACTGTGCAGGCTTGTTTTCTTATGCTGCTTCAGCTGTGACACAAATCTTCCTTGTTGGCTACCTGAAGGCTGCAGAGGAGCAGTGACATCATTGGACCAGTAGAGGATTGTCAAGCTAATCAGATGTTGATGAAGCCCACCTGCATCATATAAAAGGCTCCTGAAAGCTTTAATTTTGGGGACAGCTTGTAGGAAGAGGTTTTGTTAAGCTGTTCCTTTGGTGTTTCCAATTGCTTAGGGCAGTTTGAACTCTTTGCTCTCGCTTGTTCAGTATATTTTTTAATCTGCTTTAGGTGGACTTTGTACGCTTGTGTTTGGGAGGTTTGGTGCTCCCTTTGTCTTTTCTTTTGGGTTGAGTTAAACTTAAACCGACTTGTTTGGACATTCTGTAACTTCATTTGCACTTAAACATTCTTGAATTTGTTCCCCCTTTTCTTTTGTTTTAATTGGGTTAAGTTGTATCGTGTTTTGGTTCTGTGAAACCATCTTTTGTAATAAATAATTTGACATTCCACTTTTTTTCTATGGACACATTTTTATGTTACCTCCCCAAAACCCGTAGACCTTGGTGGTGTAACAATTTGTTATTTTAATACCTGACTATATCATTAACAACTATCATCACAATAATCACCTCTAAGAATCCTAACAAATTTCTGTCTATCGCCCCTCACTGTTGGAAAACTAAAGCACCCCCACCAGTCTTATTTAAAAGCTGTGAGGATCTGCTGCAGCACAGAACCTGCTTAATTAACCTGCTGATAGCGGCTTCTTATATATAAGATGCTCTTTAAAATGCAACAACAATAAGGGCAGCGTCCTTTAGCATTACTGTATTTCTTCTAATAAAATAGGAATAAATAAACACTTTAGGCAACATCTTTATAGGTGCAATATTGATTTCTATTTAATCTGGCAGTAGTAGTGGTATTGTTTTCTTTGAGTTGATTAACTGACCATGAGAAGGACATTTTCTTCTAATCCAACTTGAGAAAAATATCACTACATGAAATTTGAAGTTTCTCCAGTGATCAAAGCCAGAATAACAGACGTAGGAAACCCAATCCTCTCACGGGATCAGACACACGCTGAGCTCACCGTGGTTGATGAAAGCCGCAGGCCCGAGCCACAGCTGAGCACAGCGCTTGCGTGTTGAGTACATCACGCTAAAGTCGTTGACCCCCGCCCGCAGCACGGCGCTGTCGGCGGGGCTCAGCTCCGCTATGCAGCCCAGTAAGACCTCCACGCGTTCTCCAACAAACCTGCAACACAAACAGTTGCTCAAAGCTGTGGTGTAATATTTCCAGGCAGGAGATAGCGCTGTCACTGACTGCTAGAAGGAGGGGTAATTACCAGTGCCTGGTGGCTGTTATCTTTGCTCCGTTGGTCTCTGATGAGTATCTGTCACATGGCTCTATCTTAATCCCACTATCCAGCAGGAAGGCACTGAGGTAGCGATAGACCTGAGGCCACATGTAGACACAGATGAGGCAAATTAATGCTAGCATTAGTAAACAAGCATGAGTAACTTGGTATACATCAATCGGCTTGCACACATGTGCTGAGTTTAAGTACTGGTGCAAAGCCGGTTCATCGGGGCCTGGCAGTTTATCATCTTTAATCAGGAGCGATAAATTCCAGTTATTCAGACTGTCTTCCTGTGATTTATAGCACATATGCATCCCTGAACCAGAGCTTCTCAATAGATGAATTACCTCTCATTCTTTTATCCAAACTCTGCTGATAACCTAAATATTTGAATTGGATGTATTTGAGGAAGATGCACATCTAAAATTTGGAAGGGTTAGAAAATACAGATGCATTCTGTGACAACCAAGATTCAAAGTCCTAGAAATAAAAAAACCTGTTTTTGGCGCTGACGGAGTGAAAAAAAGACCAACAGGCACAAGCAAGATAAACTGAAGGTGCACCAATTTATACTTTGAAAACATGAAACCTTTTCATATCTGGGAGGCTCGAGACGTAAATCTTTCAGTGTCGGTTTAGAAAATGATTTGATGGTTGCTTTTAAAACTCCTAACACCTTGGAACTAAGTGTTGCACACATTTACCTTCATCTTTTCCAGTTTTTAACTCAAAATATTTACCTACAATTAGTTTAAGTGACTTTAGTTCTAAAAAAGCACAACAACAAAGACGTCTTCAGATTCTTAAGTTATAAGCGACTTTTTTATTCCTTTTAACATCTTTTAACACATGTGTTGTCGCAAAACTCTGTAATATCTGAGCAATCAACACCAAACTAAATACTTATTCTTTAATGCCTTTAATTTGTCTGCCAGATTTGTTATTGTTTTAGCTTCTTTTCCCTTTATTGGCTCCAGTTTCAACCCCTACTATTAGCTTAACGCCTTGAACGATCTGAAACGGTGCAGTATTTAAAGACTGTATTATCTCTAAACTTTTTTCTTTTTTTTTACCGACTAAAACCCCCCAAAAAATAAGTGTATTGGTGGGGCATAAAAATAGAAATATCTAATTTAAATTGACATAAACACAACAGTGATTCTTTGTTGTGGTTTTTACAATAATAATAATTTTTACAGGGTTTCAAAGTTTTTTTTCATGAAACCTACATGTTGTCTCAGCAGCTCCTGCCGGTGGCTCCCCAGGGCGTTGAAGTAGTCCCCTGCAAGCTCGCCGACAGTCAGCGCCTCGAATGTGGCGTTGAAGTCGTGCGTTCTCTGAAAACGCAACAGGGTCTCCTTGAGAATACCCCACCGTCTGATCTCCGGTGCCGGACTAGAACAGAAATCATGGGTATTTAATAACAATACATGAGCGACGATAAAGAGATGGAATCAAATTAGATCTCAAGTCTGATATAAATCATTAGGGGAGTGTTTGTAAATGGATGCTGAAACGATAAAAGAAGGATAACAAGAGTAAGAAAAGCTGCCATAACATACAAAGACACAATGTTCAACATTACAGGATTTTTATTTCTTTTTTAAATTAACCAAAAAATCTGTTAACTGACGTTTTCAATTATCTGTATTACAGAAATAAGATGATTTTAGGCTGAAGCAAATGAGATAAAATTATTAATGTTTTTAATGATAACATACAAGGTTACAACAACAACATTAAAACTGCTAAAGTGATTTATTTTCCACACACAGACCAAAAGCATGAGGTGGTAAAGAAACAGTGTTATTTCAGCTACCAAAGAGCATCGAGTCTCAGGACCTTTTACCCGATCAAGGACACCATTTTAAGACGTTTATTTTTTTATTTTGTCATCCAAAAAAACAGCAACACACAACAAGTCTTTTGCTTCTATAAGCAGCAACTACCTCGATCTGATAGATCTGGGCCTCAGACTGGTCTGATTTGTCTGCAGTACCAGCTGGTCCTATTTGTTCACTGTTTGACTACATGAAAATTATCACATTTATCACTACTACAAATACAACCAATAATTTTCTCACGTTCGTAAAATAAAATATGTGTAGGATTTATGTATAGGAAATCTGAATAATTGAGCAGACTCGACTCATGCAACACCTACACTTCATAGCATTTTTAACAACAAACTGACAAAACTGAAAACTATGATAAATGTGCAGACAAATAATCAATATATTTGACAGGTTAGCAAATGTTTTCCTAACCTGAGCAAAACCAAACATCCATCAAAACCGGGAAACAATGCTGCCACCACCTTCAACTCATATTGTTCTCCAGAGGTGATGTTAAACAATAACACAAATCTATTTTTATTAGTAATGAGTGTAAGTTTTGGTATAATAAAGATTTGGGCACTCAGTGAAATACTTTAAGAATCAAAATTTCACTTGAAAAAATGTCTAGAAATAAGTAAAAAAAAATCTTAAATTGAGTGGATTTACCCTTATTTTTAGTTGGTAAATTAGATAGTTTACCAATGGAGTGAGTATTTTTGCTCTTAAAATAGGATAATTGGATAACATGCACTTAAAATAAGACTATTGAGGTTGTGTTTTCTTATTTTAAATGTAAATTGTCTTCTTCCAATAGCAAGATGTCTCTCTTTTGCCTCCTCAATCCAAGAACAAATGCACTTATTTTAAGAAAAAAAAAAAATGACTCATTTCAATTTCTTCCAGTGTTCAAGCCAATAGTGTTATTGGAATCTAGGACAAGACGTTATTACATTTGTAACACAAAAAAAATCTGGATATTTTGATGGCAGAAATTAATATCAATGTAAAAAAAAGAAATGCCAACTTGCCCGAATATATTAAGAGAAATAACAAAAGTGCTTCTATAAGAAACTCATGAAAAACACTCAGAGTGAAAGAAACACATTTTTTTGGTACAGCATAATCTTAGAGGCATCAAACCTAGATATAATTGTTACATAGGCTTATTAGCTTTTTACCTTTTTTTCTTGACTTTTTAACTTTTTTTAAACTTAATTTACAGTAGGTAATATATAATTCAAGGGCTCATCTAATTGGTCAAATGCCAAAATAAGATGTACAGCCATGTAGCAGAATCTTTGCTGAGAGGCTGGATATAGATCTTGTGCTTCTAGATTTCACTGAGGGACAGGGGGAACGCCATTTGTAAGGGATCTGCAAGTGATCACAAACGCTAACTTGCCATATAAAGGGTTAAGCCAATAACATTTAGAGGTTTTTAGATCAGATTTCCCCACAGATTTCATAATTTCAGCACCTGCACTCCTTCATTTAGCATCATTTGACATCTTTATGTAAACCTGCACTCTTGCTTTTAAAAGCTGCTCCCAACACACGAAAACGAAAGTGTTTGTTACGGCTTTAGATTACCTGATGTTCATTTTATGGGTGCTGAAGCCCAGAAGCGGGTCCAGCACCAAACTGGTGGCCAGGTCATCGGTCTCACACAACTCCTTCACACTCATTCTAGTGCAGCAGTCCATTGCCTCCCACCATCAGCATGCTGCAAAAATAGCAGAGGTCAAGGAAAAGAAACAACAAAACAAAACAAAAACAAAAAAGCGATTAGTTTTCTGGTTCATTTCTGCACATCCAGCTTGCAGAGAACATCATATTCCCAGTGCGCCAGTTATACTGGTTTATATGCTGAGGACAGTCGCACACAATCTCAACAAGCGGTCTGTTGTTTACCTTCATTTGCGTGTTTCAGCCTTGGCATAGCGGCATAATAACAGGGTGATTAATGTCCAGTTAGTTTCTGTGTGCTATTTACTCGCTGTGGTCTGATAAGAGGAGGGAGGAGGCTTTGCATTTAGCGGCCTGTAGCTAACGGGACGTTACTGCATCATATAGCTAATAAATTATACAAATTCTGGTTGGATATTTAAAGCAGCATGCTGATTTAATATTGCTAAATCACATACGCACCTGGGAGCCTTTTGTTGTCGACGAAAGTACCGCCAGGTAGACAAGTTATCGCCTGGAAGCGAGAGTTAGCCTAGCAACCGAAAGTAGCTAGCTTTCCGCCGATCAGCTGCAAACGAAAATGGAGTCTGCTCGAGACTCCGAGTGCTAGCTGGTTGACTAGCGTTAGCAAAATATGTCCCGATGAAAACACAAGAAAGTAGAGGTGCACAACATTCCAGTAAAACTAGATTTGTTTTGAAAATGTATTGCAAATTAGCTTTTAAAAATCTCGTAGAAAAAAAAAAAAAAGTTGATGAGAAACCTCCAGCACAACCAAACTAGTAGTGGCCACGCCCACCGACTTTCCTATTTGGGAAAGCTAACTTCAATTACGCAGAGGAAGAGTTTCCAGCTTTCCTATTGGTCAGTTTGTAGGTGGGCGTCACCACCAATCCGAGCTGTGTAGTTCCCAATCTCAAAACCGTCCCTTAAACACTACCCCTTGACAATCAAGGCCCAGTCTCAATACTCGCACTACAAGCTGTGCATACTTCATTTACGCATTCCCGCTGAGGAATTCGAGTGCGTAGAGTGCAGGGGCGGAGCTAGATGGAGGGCCAGGGGTGGCCATGGCCATCCTTAGCCAATCATACCCGTACCATTATTTCCCTGTAATATAGATGGTGGCAAACAATATTCTCTGGTGGAATGTTGTAACTTATTTAACATTTTAATTCTTCATATATTAACAATTACCTGAAAACAAAAACCTGATAGTTAATTATGCTCATTAATATGCTCTTTTCAGAACTAGATTTTGCCTTGTATGAGGTAAAGAGAAAATTATTTCTCTGCAAGTCATCTTCTAGTTTCCAGTTAAATATAAATAATTTAATAATAATCAATTTAATACAGATATTAGTACATCTAAAAGTTAATTTTATGCAGAACAATTATTGATACAAGTATGTTACTAATGACAATAAATAAGATCTACACCTTTAATTTAATCTACACCTCTACACCTTTAATTTCGACAGCATGGATGTTTAAATATATGTGTCTATTTGTTAGCAAAAGGTTGTAGGAAAGTATAGTTAGTCTTTATTTAGAAAATATGGATGTTTTTTGCTCGTTCATTTTCCATTTGGAACAGTGTAGATTGACCCTGAGGTTCTGGCATCTGTCTGCTTTCAGCCACCCATCAGTTTACATTTGGTAATTGGCGTTTTAAATATAAAAGCATAAATGCGCTTTGCTGTTTGAATTTGATGAACATAAAATTCCCTGTAAATCATCCACAAATCACAATCAGATAGTTTTTGTTCTCTAAGGTGAAATTCAATAATTCATCTTCTCAAGCTCGGTTTTATTTATAATCTAGTGGATTATTTGCAACAAAAAGTGAATTTTCATTAAAAAAATGCTGTATAAGAGCGTAGTTAGTATTTCAAACACATATTTGCCAATAAATGTACGATTTGATAATTAATCTATCAGAAAAACCTATTCTATTCAAGTATTATAAATAAGGACCATTACAGAAAAAATACCAGATTTAGTAACAGTAACCCTCAATACTGACTTTAAACATATCAAATGGCCCATTTCTCCAAGAAATAGAAGAAAAAAAAAAATTTTAATTACAAAGCCAAACAAATATTACATGCTTGTAATACATTTCATAGAAGAGATTCAGATTTTAAGCTGATGAAGTTCAATTACAAAGTTCAGAATCTCCTGTATTTACTGAGTATCTTCTAGTCTTACATTACACAACTGAATTAGCTCACAGATTCGACATTGACAGTTTATCCTTTTGATTTTTAAATAATCATTGCTGTAATTAAAAAGGAGTTCTTCTTAAAATGTTTTTTTTTTATGTGCTTTACATAATCCTACTACATCTAAACAATGAAAACATTAATAGCTCTAAGTAAAATATGTTATGAAATGTCTGCATACCTTTTTTTTCCCCCCTAAAATGTCTTTATTGCAATTAGAGACATTTGAAGAGATTTAATTTCTCCAAATGCAGTTCTGAATGTTATATGATGCTCAGCATTACAGGGGACATGTAAACAGCCCATTTTCGACCCAACATAACCACTGTTAAAACGGTTCCAGGGGATAAAAATTTGTTAAGATATTCAATTGGTATGCATTAATAAAACTAATAAGTAATGTTAGTAATTTTTATTTTTCAAACTTTGTGTATTTTAATACACAATGCATCACTAAACATGTTTAAACGCAAAGATGTGATCATTATATGCCTTTGCAAACAGTTGGTTGTATGGCATCAAGCTACCTCGAAACAGATAATATTCTATATTGAGTGTCAAACATTTATGGTATCGCATGACAGTGGATATCAGTTTTGAAGGTTCATAGTAATGAGGCGGCACATCCGGCTTGCTCAGTCATGCCTGACAGCACTACTGGTGCTGCTGGCGCATTTCCATTAATTACTTACACAAACAGTGAAACGGTTCAGAATCAGCAAGGCTAGGAGCAAAACCATCACATGCTCACTATGCAGGTGCCATGAATCTCCATCTGAGGGTTTTTAAAATGATTAAAGTAATAAAGAACTAATTATATATATTTTTTATTTATTTATAGTTTTTATTTTGTATTTGCTTTTGGCAGAGTTGCAATTAAACTTGCAAAAAAGAGATAATTTAGTCTAATCAAGCTGCTAATTGACCGTAGAGCAGTTTGCTGTTATGTAGATGTTTACTAGGAATTCAGTTTCCAAAGGTGTGGACAAGTTTCAACTGGAAAACAATCCAAAGTGGTGCCTCTGCATATCCTCAAATATTTCAGCACCCACAAACAGGAAGCTGCTGTGACCACAAATAGGGGGGGTGGGGCTGGTATCCAATCAGGAGTGCAACAGTACTCCTATGTAAAACAAGCAATTCATTAAATTGCATTGGTACACACTCTGAGAGCAAGAGGAGAAAGTTTATGTTGGAAAGCAGCTGATAGCAATTCCAGCTCACAATAGACATTTTAAAGGATGCATATCACATTATTAAATAAATAATATATAAATAAACAGGTTAATAAAAAAAATTGTACTCATGATTTATACTGATAAAGTGAGCACTGTGATTTCACATGTTAAAAAGTCAATCTGAACACATATTCTCCAGAACAGTGTTAGGGTTTCCTTTCTTCAAGAGATACAGATGTTAGCTGGAGCAGAGATGAACCTGGATGGTCTTTGACATACAGCCAGACCTACTATGGAGTGGTTTTATATTAATGCTAATTTAATATAAAAAAAAGTATTTATAAAAAAAAACACTAAACCATCCTATTTATGTAGAAGATGGATCCATATCATGCTTGAATAAAAAAAAATCATAAATCCCTCAGATTTTTTTTACTTTAAGAAAAAACAAAACAAAAAAAACAGCAAATTATGTATGTTTTTTCTCTATTTGTGTCATAAGCAGGAGGGCCATGGTTAACTCCTTTAAGATGCCAGTATTATTACATGGATCCATTTGTTTTTTAGAAACATTCTAACTATGTTTGTTGATCTATTTGCAATTAAATGAAACTAAAAGAAAAATATGATCAATAAACGGCTAAAATGTGTTTGATCTTACATTTTAATAAAGTTCTAATCTTATATAATCTGTATCATTAGAAAAAAATTGTACCCTAGTTTTTTTTTTTTTTTTAGTTGTGCATCTGCATCAATTACCTAAAATGGCAACTCTTAAATTAAGACATTCTAGAATTGTAATCCAAGGCTGATTAAAATTGTTTCAAGGGCCCCAAATGGCCCCTGGGCCACACTTTGGAAATCCCTCTTCTAGACTTGAATAAAAAAAAACAGTCTTAAAATTTCAGGTCTACCATTTCATTTGTGCTAAGCAGGTTCAAAACAAACCACTTAATACTTTCAGCTGACATTGCAACATTTTTGTGTTTTTTCCATCATATAAAGCATTAAGCATTTGCATTAATTCCATAAGGTTTGTATTTGTGTCGTGTTACATTTCATTACTGAAGAGGGTTGAATACATTGGAAAAGTACAAAGTCCCTTTTCACATTATATATAGTTCAAGATGCAAAAAAGACCCAAACACAAATATACAAATTCTATATTTATTTCTACGTTGAGACAGAGATGAAAACAAAAAGATATACAAATAAAAATGCCATTGTTTTTTTTTTCCTAATCCTATAATTGTAATGGATCTAAATCTACCCAGCAACAGTGCATGGTGCAAAAACATCCCTGATTGATTAAAAAGATCCTACCCCCATTATGCTTATAAGTTACAGAAATAAAATCTATTAAAAATGAAAGACTGAAAGCAGATTATTGGTGGTAATCGGCATAAACAGAAAGGTGAGAAATGTTTGAAGCTGCGGTTTGTACAGCTATGAAAAAGCAACGACGAAAGTGGACGTTAAGTTCTGCAGGTTTCGTAAAAATGTTTTTTACTGATGGGAGCACTGCAGTTATCTTCACTCTGTACACTGAAACCTGCAGTCGTTTACACACTTCCTACACAACGGATAATTGAACATTACTCATACTTTGGTCAAATTTAAATACGGTCACTTTGAATGGGAACTCATTCGGACCCATTTTTCTGCAGCACTTCAGCTAATGCATGCAGGTGTAGTATGTAGAGTTGGCTGGCCTGTATATTAATTCAGTCTCACTTCCTGAGTTGGTTTTAGATTCAAATCGAACATGTGCACAAAATAAAGTCTGATGATTTATTTATTTTCCCCACCAGACCTCTCAGGCACAAAACAAATCAGTCAGGAAAACTAGCATACAAAAAAAAAAAATGTTTAAAGTCCACTTTCTCTATCCTTATTGCCCTGCTGTCAGTCTATATGGTGCTCGCATTTGAAAAGACGTTTCAAAACCAAGGACAGTCGGAAGATAAAAACAAAATGGCAGCTACACTCAGGAGTGTTCATGGTGGTGGAAGTGGGCTGAAAGATAACCCTGAAACTCCATAGAGGATCATTTTACAATTACAGCATCCCTTTTTAAAGCAGGAATACCCTGTAAGATCAAATAAATGGGACACTTGGAAAAAAAAACAAAAGAAATCTCAGCCGAGGGGTCACAGTTCATTAATATGAATAATTAGATAGCATTTTTATTCAGTTTATGGCTCTTCTCCCACAGATGGAACACAAAAAACTGGGAACGTAGTTAGAAGCATTCAGATAGATTTCTTATAAAGCTATTTTTTTCTATATGTATTTACATAACACATACTTTGATT
The DNA here is from genome assembly GCF_000732505.1 of Cyprinodon variegatus. NCBI lineage: Eukaryota > Metazoa > Chordata > Actinopteri > Cyprinodontiformes > Cyprinodontidae > Cyprinodon > Cyprinodon variegatus. The sequence goes on along the minus strand of NW_015150477.1, from coordinate 328,126 downwards.
CCTTAAAGTTACTTGAAGTCTTTACATTTATCTTGAATATAAGTGATGGTTTAGAAGTTATGGTTTAAGCAATCCTAACAGAAATGCATTATTTTCTTTAAATCATAAAACATCGCACGTTCCCAGTTTCATGTGAATTTGTGCTCGTTTGTGCAAGATTTGAACCTGCATTGGGCGACTATGCTTTGGATGTGTTGAGTACTTAAGACATTACAAAAATAATCAAACATCTGGGTCATCAAAGAAAAGCCTCAAACCAATTTTTGTTTTACTGCTGCTTTGTCCATATATCAGTCGCACTGAAGCCACATATGAAAAGTCTAAACCTGTTCAGAATCTCGAGCAAAGTCACTGATATTAGTAATTTCATATCTATTAAAGGCAAGTCACAACAAATGAAGATCAGTCACTGACAAATAAGTGATGAGCATGATGATGTGCTTCAAATTAAAGGTTTCTTTTATTGAGCTTCAGCTTTGAATGAGCTAAAAACATAAGAAAAAAAAATAAAACCATTCTGTTGTCAGTATCTACAAAAACGGCGAAGAAAAGCATCTATAATCACATGATTGGTTCTGAAAATGGAAGAGGAAAATCAAATAAAAAAAGAATCCTCCCAGTTGGAGTCTCCTGTGCACTCGGTGTGCCGTTACCTTTGGATCTCCTCCAACTTCCCTGCCCTCCCACCACACAGACCTCCTATACATGTACAATAGCTTTAAACAGTCCCAGACTTCAACATAAAACGGCTAAAGCTCTCTTCTTCACGCCCAACCCCCACCGGCATGATTTACATGATGAACGGGCAAAAAACACTTGATACAAAACAAAAAAAGAATCAACTGGAAAATAGGACAACAAAAGGGAAAAAGTACATGAATACAGCAACTTCCTCTGGAATCATTCTCACTCTTTACTCGCATATCAACACACAAGGAAATAAAACACAAAGCAAAATAAAATGCGTTCAATTCAGAAAAAATGAAACAAAACTGACTGGACCCTGGTTGTTTTTGTTGCTGTTCAGTGCCAATGAAGGAACAAGTTTGGGAGGTAGAAAGGGAGGAAAGGAAGGAGAAAAAAAAAAAAAAAAGTGTTGGGCCGACAAAGGGTGCTGAATCGTAGGAAGGGGAACCGGCGGGTGTTATTTCTTTGCCTTGCCGGCCTTGGCTGCGTTCCGTGGAGGAGTGACGGGTCTTCCCAATCCCACACCTCCTCCTCCGCTGCCATAAGGATACAATTTCTTATCTGCTGGCTTCAAAATCTAAGAGACAGAAAAAAAAAAAAAAATTATTATAACAATCATTATCTTAAATTAAACCAGCAGACCAGATTAACTATAAATGCAAGCAGAATAAGGCTGCAGTATAATTTGCAACTTCTATATATTTTTTAACTTCAAATCCAGATCTGGGCCAGAAATAAAATGGAAAGACTCTGGATCATATATAAAAAAGAAAAGTATACCTCATTGAACTTTGTTTTTTTTTACATAATTTAATTGTTAGAAAAATCTTGAATTATTTGATGTATGGGATTCAGAATCGCTCAGTGTCCTCTTAAGGCATGAGGGATTCAAGGTTATGGAATTAGTACGTTTTTATTCATGCATATACAAGAGGCCAGAGCTCAAACTCTGTCTTTTTTACCACAAAACACAAGATAATATTACTGGCAGAGAAAATTAAAAGTTAAAGAAAGAGAAACAATTTGAAATGCCAAATATAACAAAAACGTATTCAGATGATAAGGTGGGTTTTTTGTGAGATTTCTCACATGCAGTTCCTCAGACAGATGCAGTCATGTAGGAAGGCAGTCATTCGGAATGCCCTCTGCTCACCCTTCCGCTGATCGGTCAGTTTTAGATACTTAAGAGATGTCCTTAAACCCCACATCAGACTCATAAGCTGCTCAGTGTTTGTGAAGCCACATGCATCCCTTTGGATCTCACTACGGTGTTTAGTCTCAGATCAATCAGTAACAAAATTAAAAATGTCTGAAATTTAAACAGGCAAAAAGCTCCATTAAATATGCCAATTAATGCTGTTCTACTAATTGGCTATTTTAACATCAGGCTGTTTTGATTTAACAAGATTTTTATTTTTGCAGTTCATTAATATAAGTGTTTTAAAAAAGCTAAGCTGATGGTTGACTGTACCGTTTTGAAGGCCCTTAATGATAAATTAAAAATATTTGGACGACAAAATTAAATGAGTTTGATCATTTCCATTCATATGCTTATGTTTTGCGGTATTCACACTGGTGCATCAGTCTGCACTCAACCCTTCCTTCTCGTTTCCTTAGTGTCAGGATGAGTTCATTCACGCATCAGGTACCTGCCAGACGCACGATGTCGTACTGTTATGTACCACAGAGTGTAACATAAGAGCCCTGTGAAGAGTAGCCAGTCAGTGAAATGGTAGTCGAGATTTTGAAAAAGAGATGGAATTGGTTTCAAAGCCAAACATGACAGCAGAGTTGGAGCACTTTGGATTTCAACCCAATGATGGCTCTAAACCAAGCGGCTTCTTTATTTATTCTATATTATTATTTATTCAAAAGCAGCAACTAAAAGCAGTAATACAAAAAAAAATTGGAGCTGCACCTCAAAACATAATCACTGTGCAGTTTTTACAACAGAGTGAAAACAACTAGCAATTGACTGTCTCAGAGTTTGAAATCGTTTTTATATGCCAAACCAAATACATTAAAGGCAGCAAAAAAAGGAGCCTTTAATATGAATAACCACAGAAAACACAACCGCCTTAAAGCACAGAATAAGACATAAGATCTGAGATTTTTTGGGTTCTCTGATTTCTATTTCTATCTCACAATTTTATTTTGCAGTTATAACATTTTATTTTTCATTATTGTTTTTGATTTATTTGAACATTAAAGCTTGACCTTTGAGAGGGCGTGCACCATTATGCCATTATTGGCATACAAAAGGACAGCATTATTGTTTAGTTCAGTAGTTTCTAAGAAAAATATTTGTCCAGGATAATTTCTTATCCCCAAAAGTCCAAAGTCTACAAATTTCTAAAGAGCTTTTCTAAAGATCTAAAAACACAAATGATGAAAGACCTTCAGAAAACAAAGAATGTGACTCATAAACACTTGAAAATCCACCACCTGAAAAGCAATGAAAAAAGGTTTTCACAAACCTGGAAGGAGCACATGAGGGTCTCGTCCACACTCATCATGGCACCAGCGTTATCAAACTCTCCACAGTAGTTGGGAGCTGAGAAAAGAGTGACGAGTTGCCTCTTTGCGAAAAACTCATAACCATCTTCAACCACCTTAAAAGAGAAAACTAGAGTCAGAATGTGTGAAAAATCAAAGATGCATCCATCTTTGTTCCAATTGTTAAATTATTAAACTAGTAGGATCCTTTTAATCCTATTGGTCTTTAGCGAGCAGATTGAAAATATTTTTAGAGTTGGTGCATCTAAAACCACAGGTTCATTGCAACAACTCCAGTCTCATGCAACACCTCCTTTCCTCGCTGGAACTATCATGACTTTTAAATATTGAACATGTGCTGCAAACCTTCATAATCCAAAGAAGCTTAGAACACACTTAAGCTTTCTTTATTTCAACGTCAAAAATCAAACCATTATTAGACCAGACTTCCCAGGGTGCATATTATGGTGACAATTTTAAACTTGACTGACTTGTGGAAACATTTCTACAGTTTAGATGTGTGGAAGAAAAACAAAACATTTTAGTCATATATACTGATTTTTGACTGCCTGATGTGAGCTTTCAGGTTTTACTATCGAAAAAAAAAAAAAAAAAAAAAAACTTTTTGGGCTACCTCTGCACTGCCACTCTGGTAGATAGTGCTGTTGACCAGCTTTGCCAGCAATGCAGCATCATATCTGTAGTTGAGGCAGTCGCATTGTAAGACGTGGAGCGACTCAAACCTCAAACAATATGGAAACCCAAATAACTATCAATATCTTTATACACATTTCCCTTTGATAGCAGGGAAAAATATCACAATATATAACTATATTGGAATATCGTAATGTCGTATTGTGACCAAAGCATCATGATGCATATCTTATCGCAACACCGTTGCCAAAACTCATCCTTACTATTGCATAGGGGTTATCTATTTGAAGCATAAACCTCTGATGGAAAACAAGCTTGATTTGGATTCTTTTGAAAACATGTAGATTAAGGATCTGTAAACAAACAAACTAATCAACAATCTTAGAAGCTAAGAGGTCTTGAAGCTGAAAATGTGAACTTTTATCATATATCTAAACGTAGTTCTTGTATCTCCTTATAGTTCTCAAAGTCATTTCAAATTGGACCAAACTCTTGAGAATGGTATACAAAATAAAACCTGGAAACTTTTCTAGGACTGGAAAAAAGAACATCCCTGAATTCCATACATTTCCAGGTACCCTCACATACATTACCTACTTAGATTCTTTAAAAGCTCACTACTCACAATTCAAAAATGTTGCTAACTTTGAGAAAAGCAAATTGTTACCTGATGCGCCCTGCATATTAGGTCCATGTCGTGTTTGTGCAAAAATTTGGCCACCACATCTGCCCCGAATGTGAAGGAGACTCCGCGATCGTTCTCCCCCCAGCCCAGCACGTCTTTATCCGGGTCGGCCCACAGCAGGTCGCACAGCAAACCCTGGTCGGGCACGTCTGTGGGCCGCATGACTCTGCGGATCTGCTCCATCGACTGAAGATCTGGAGAGAGACCTAGAGAAGTGCATGCAGAGAAATTCCTTTTAAATCATTTTACTTTTGATCTGCTCTTCTAAAACAATTTCTGTAGAGAAGAAACTCTACCTCCATGACAGCAGAAAATTTTCTCATCTACAATAGCAGCCACAGGTAAACAGTTGAAGCAGTCTGTGAAGGTCTTCCACAGCTTTATGTTATACCGTCGCTTACCTATCACCAGAGGAAAGGAAGCACAGATAAGCAGCGTTAGAATTACTCGTTTACATCTTAATGAAATATATTGAAGAGGGACTAATTAATGCTTACACTCATCATAAAAGCCATAGATTCGATTAATGGAGGCGCACTCATGGTTGCCACGCAGCAGGAAAAAGTTCTCGGGGTATTTGATCTTATAGGCAAGAAGGAGACAGATGGTTTCCAGGGACTGCTTCCCTCGGTCTACATAGTCGCCCAGAAACAGGTAGTTGCTCTCCGGAGGGAAGCCACCATATTCAAAAAGCCTGAGCAGATCATAGTACTGACCATGGACATCACCTGCAGGGGGCAGCAGAGGTGCATTATTGGAACACTGCATTGAGAGGCTCAGCATGCAGCATTTACAGTTAAATGAACCCTTGATTACAGATTAATAAACATTTATTTACATTTGTCCTGTGAATCATCACATTTATCATGCATGCTCCTTTGTTACCTTTGCACTTGTATTCTGCAACGTTTTAAACCATTTATGCAAACTGAACCCTCGGTTCACTGAAACTTACCACATATTTTTAAAGGGGCCTCTAATTCAAGCAGGATTGGCTGGCTCAGGAAGATTTCACGGGATTTGAGGCAAAGGCCACGGATCTCGTTCTCCGTTAGCTGAACGTTCTTTCCCGGCCGCGAGCCCTTAACTGGTACAAGACAGACAAAAAAAAAAAAAAGATATTTTTATGGAAGAAACATGACTGAGACAAATATCTTTAGAGAGATTGACATTCAGCACAGCAATCAAATGTGATGCTTTGATTTTGAAGCAGACCACCAGAATGGAGAGTTAACACCTCCCACAAGCCAAATGCTGTCAAATTCTGGTTGCAGCTCAGACTAGCAAACATTTCCACAGGTACTCGAATCTTTTAGGTTTTTATTTTGCCCTACATTTGCTGGAATTGAGACTAAACCAGTTTGAAAACAAAGCAGTTTATGAAGTAGCAAACTGAAAAGCCTGATACAGGGGAAGCATCTTGTTGTCAGCCTTAAAACGAGGTCACACAGTTTATATGGATGTTGAAGCCGAAGCTAAACAAACCACTTCCCCTTTAATCTGATGTTTCTGAAACAAATTATGCAAACACACAATTAAAGGCCTTTTAGTGCGATCATAGGAGACGGAACGGTTCAGATAGCACTCAAGCAAATCCACAGAATTTAATGAAAACAGGTTGTAATAAACCTAAGACTACATATTAACGTTACATCAATCTTACAGCAAGTGAACATTCTGTTCTGGCCTGATTCGCTTTGCCTTATCTCAGGAATTCAGCAGGTTTATCAAGTGTCTGCTTATCATGCATTTTCACATGCAACACACAGGGAATAGAGGGAAAACTGCCACTATGATCAACATAGAAACAGTCATTTTCCAGACCTTTTCCTACCTCTGACCCTCATCATATAATATTTCCACTGCACTAATAGAAAAGATGTGCCAGAGAACACATTTAAAGGAAAAAAAAGCAAAAGCATGTAATCAGACGGAAATCTGCCAGTGGTGAAGTCACAAGGAGGAACGCAGGAATGTTTGAGAAAAGGCATGTTTGTGTTCTGCGCCCTTAAGCGATTCTCCGCTGCCGTTTGGAACCAGGTTAGTTTGTATCAATGACAGATCAATATGCTGCTTTGTTCCAGGAGGAGCTTCCAACAAGCCCAGTCAAGGTTCTGTTTCCCAAACAAGAAGTGCAGCACAGGATCCTGACTAACCCATATCATACTACACAGAAAGAGGAAACAGACATTCAATAAGAACGTCGTTTAAAACCATTTCTCTTTGGGAGGAAAAGAAAAATTCAGAGAAGTCAATGATTATCCACTCAGCATAAACATCTTCAGCTGCTTACTAGTGATTCAACAAGATAAAATATAGGAAGATTATGTGCAAATCAACAAAGATTAAATAACAGCAGAGGAACTGTTATAATTTTTCCAAATATTATTACTTCTTAGAAAACCCAAAGCAATATTACCCATTTGGTATCATAGATACACATTCAGCCTTTATCTTGATAGTGAGACATTTTGTCTCAGCGAGACTTTCTGCAAAAGTGAAACTAAAAGCTAAACTATGTATAAACGCCTTTGAAATGTGATACTTTGCTGTAAATGTTTTCCAGGACAGCGATCCCAGCAAAATAAGCCAAGAGCCGCCACAGAAGTTGTAATATATCCAGCAGTTTATATTGTTACTTAGTTTAGGTAATATAAGTAGTATTTAACTCCCCTTTTGCACACATGGTGCAGCAAACATTAAGTATTATCTAATGCCATTACAGGGAGGGGTTAATCAATGTAAGAAGGATAATAGGTTTTTATTTCTCACTGTAATAAAAATCATCCTGACGACAGTTTGAAATATTATACCTAAAGTTTAGGTGTCAGCTCGTGTGTCTTGTAGTCTCTCTGGGGATATTTGGACAAAGTCAAAGTTAGCATCGCCTTCATTCTTGTGTTTAACTTTAAATTGCATGAACAAAATATTGACCTTTTTTTTCTGCTGATTATAAACAGACTTTTGCTGAATATCCTGATGTTAAGTTATACAAAAAAACCAGAGCACTGTAAGGACTGAATACATCAGAATAAAAGTCGAGGTGTGAAACAGCAGCAGGCTGCTACAGTCAGAGGAGAGGACTGCAGCTCTCCGTCACTTTTATATATGTTGGGAAGGATAAGAAAAAACATATTAAAGTTTGATTTCAGCTTTTTACTGACGGCTTAAAATAGAGCGGAAGAAAAATTTTTTTTAAAGATATCACCTATCAGAACTTTTATAATACATTATCAAAACTGCCAGCTGCATCATGATTGAGATTTGATACTTTTAACCAAACAGAAACCATTTTACAATAAAATAATACTACTGTAGGTTTATCATCTGTTGAGAGATCTCTCCCAGTGTTAACCATAACAATACCTCTATAACAAAATTATAAAAATATATTTATATTTTTTAGCAATGAAGCAATTTTGTAGATGTTCCTGAAAATACATGATTTTTTGATTGTTTAAATGATTTAGCCAAAACGGAAAGGTGAGTCAAACTAAAATGTGACAGCCTAATTAAAAACACAATTACATTCCCCTAGCATCCTTTAGTAAAATACACCCACACACACCAAAAAGCAAAGAAAAAAACAAACATATGAGAGCTTAATGTAAATTAGGGCATAAGGAGGGAGAAGAATATGTAAGCCCTATTTATTTCTAAACGCTCAAAATAAAACATATTTTTAAATGAGATGGCTGCAGAAACAAACAGGTCTGACCAGAGGTTGATGGTAGGAATCACCAAGTGGAGGAAGTAGGAAGATGCGACTGCAAAGGGACGAAAAAGGCAGGGAAAAGTGGATATAAATACCGCCCTGCTGCTTGCTGCTTTAAAGAGGGATTACCAAAGGCTAAGCCCCAACAGAGCTTACTCCAAAGTTAGCCTCAGAGTCAGTGGGCGACAGTGAGGGGTTCATACAAAAGGCTTTACACAACACAGACTAAGAGCTGAAAACAAAACGCTGGTGCAACAGGAAAACCATTTCTGTGGTTCAGCACAACGCAAGCCTGCTAGGGCCATCAGCAACGCTACCACAGTTTGCTTAGACTTAGATCTCTGCAAGTAATCCAATTGTGACTGCTAATTATCCAAATTAGTCCTAAAAACAAAGCAAGCAAACAGGAAGCTAACTTTGATGTTTACGCAAAAGGAAAATAAAAAATTATGAGTTTTATGCATTTCATCAGCTACAGTAAATGGTTTCCTTAAATTGTTTTTGATCAATGCGGATTCATACTAAAGTAATATAAGCAGGAGTTTGACCAACTAATAAAAGCAGAAGCACCAATAGGGGGGTGGAAGAAAAGTTGCATAACAGGATATAAATACTGCCACTATCAGGTCTGTTTGTTTTCTCCTGTGTTTGGCAGACAACCTTATCACGGTCCAAGTACAACAATCCATGCACAAACACTCCAGCATGTCCCGCAGTCAAAGTCAAACTCCGAACAGGCAATTTGACAGCCACATGAGGAGCGGCATAATCCCAATCACCTCCACCAGCTCAGACTGGGCTCATCAGGCAGCAGGCAGGCCCTAAATATTAGAAGGTAAACAAACTGAGGGCGCAGACTACATTTCATTACAGTCATGGCTGTAAGAAAACTCCACCTTAAACATTGTCTATCAATTTAAACTAAGCTCATAAAGTGCCAAGTTAAAGAATACAGAAAAATTCAAACTTAAAGTTTAGCGTGACTTATTAAAGCTCTAAAAAAGGTTTTCTCTAGATGCATTCAAATGCAAAAACCTAAATGTGGAAATGCCTTTCATGCTGCTTAAATGTTTTTATTACTGAGCAGCAAAATGGACCATTATCACTGAACCAAGGAGATAAAACCTGAGGAATTAGAACTAAAGCCTGTCAGCTTCATATTTCACCATCCTCAGATTTTTTTCCTCACAATAAACAGATTATTTACTGAAAGACAAAAATGAAATTCTGGTTTTAAAACTGAATCTTTCGTTAGTCTTTGCTTTAATCGTTTTAAAGCTATGGAGGATGCATTTTGTTTTACTGTATTTGTCGTCTATAGAGAGTTTGAAGCCTCTAACCGGCTAAAGCAGACTGAAAAAGACACACGGTTGTTGACATGTTTAGAGTTGGATGAGATATTTCTGGGTAATAGTGACTGGTGTTTGGATTTCATACATAAGCGGAATTTCAATTAGAAAAAAATGCAGCAATGTTTCCATGAAACTGAAAGAAAAACAAAAACTATTTTAACACCATTTCTTTAACATCAAAATACAACCCCGGAATTTTTAAATTAAATCTGGACCTGGATCAGATATCAGTGCACTTTACATGGAACTGTTAAAATACACAAAATCACGAGCCTTAGGTCAGCCCCAAACGGAAATAAAAAAATACGTCCACTACACTTTTTATAAATAGGGTAAGCAATAGATATTAAAAATTACTATTTAACAAGCATACATTACTTCTGAATTTTGATATCAGATCCAAACTAAACTGGGATGTAGATGCATATTTATTTTCAGGTGTAGACCTTTTTTTTTTACTGTTTACCAGCAGGTATATTCTCTGCCTCTACAGTTCAGAAAAATTGGCAGGACACTAAAAGTGCATAGAACATCCAGACCTTGTCTTATCTCTAGACAGAAAGTATTTCAATAGTTTTTAACACATCGGCGTTTGAAAACCCTGAAAAATCTTTACACACGACTCATTAATAGAGTAAGGAGATGTTCTTCCACCATGTTTGTTTTTGAAAGAACAGTGCATGCAGAGCCAGCGGGTGACTGGAGGCTAACTCCTGACTCAGTTAAAAAAACACAACCACAAACATGGAGGTCATGAACAATCCTGCAGCTATCAAAACCCTAAAAGAACTTCATACGTATGGAACTTCATCCATACATTACATGATAGCAATAAAAATGACTCCTAACATAAATGTTTGGGGTTGTTTAAAGATATTCTTAGCCGACACAGCCTCAGGGAAGACTGCTGCCATGAGGTTATCTGCATCAGAACACATTTCCAGAAGGTTGAGTGGAAGAAAAAGAGCTGTAAAAAAGGGGGAGCACACTTAAGGTGGTACGTGGCATCTCTGATGCAGCTAAATGGGGTACAGATACAAATATTAAAAAACTTTTTTGCATGCCCCACTTTCTCTCCTTATCCATTTCCTGTCTAATAGCGGCGGGAGGGAAAAAATGCTACTAGTAACACAAAAAAGGAAGCATAAACAATAGTGATAACATGTCCATGAAAATGGCTGTGAAACAAGATCCATTATAGAGTTTCGAATAGATAGACAAGGCATGAGCTGCAGCTGGAGCCTTTAAGTGTCACGACAGCTGATGCTGGAGGGATACCACAGACGTGGGAATAAAGGATACCAAGATGGTTAAAGCTGCTTTTAAAGCAATCTGGGCTTCCTTAATGCACCAGCAGAATCACAGCCACAATGCCTCAAAGAGGCGTCAACGCCGCATGTCATGCAAAAGGAACACAGTATACAGACATGCTTTTTAGGAGAGCCACACTTTCTTTAGATAATCCGGATGTTTCCTTTGTCATGTAGAACTTTTCAAAAGGAACCTATTTTTGAGCTTCCCTTTGTGTAAAGCTCAGGCTGGGCAGTAAAACAACAAGTTTCTTAGTAGAATTCTGACCAACAAGAGAAAATACACACTTAATGCACTGACTGTCTAAGTTACAACGACAATTAGTTAGTTCCCCCCACAATCTCATTCAAGCAAGAAAAACAAACAGATATTTAAGCAAATAAGAACATACTGACAGAGGTAGTCGGTTGTTTTTTGCTTATAAGTTCTACGTGTGAGCAGGTGTCCAGGACATCTTTGCTCTGATGGTTCCCAGTTATGCGTCACCCAAATAAACATAAGATAGAAAACACACCTACAGGACACATGAGCTGATAGTGGCATGATTTGGCGGTTTTGTCAGAGACATGTTTGACATTTTCCTTGTGTTGTTACCACTGAGACACACAAAGCACACCTGTATGACACCCTGCAGCGCACAGAGGAGATCAAACAATAAATGAATGAAGCTGAGATCTCTAGTGAAGCACTGAGCTCAGAAAAAAAAAAATAATTGGCAGTTAGTTTACTCCACAGAGCATTATGGCCTACAACCACTATGCAGGACATTTTCTGCAAAACTGCAGCGAAATGGTTGACCTCTTTTATAGCCCTAGTCTGTATTCTGCGCATTTCTAATATCCGACCTTCTACATTTGCTTTGAACAGGGATAATTCTGGAAAGGGGGGGAATAATGTCAAACTTATTTTTCTTTAAGGTACATCTGGTACGCTCTTTTAGTCCCAAAAACAAAAATAATATTAAATAGAACAATGATACACAACATGAGCATACTAAGCATTTCCAGTAAATTATTGAAGTGGGTTAAGCCCTGGTTCTATTTCTGCAAGTGTGGGGAACTGACTTCAGTAGAAATAAATAATACCTATACATCAATCCAAGACTGGAAACTGAATATTTAGCCTTTGTCAGTTCTAATGGGTTAGGTCAAATACTGAAATTGTTTTGTCATTCAAAAAAAATAAATCTTTTTTCTTTTATAGCTGTTAAATCCAAATTATCAGCTCCATCAAAGATGGCGCCTCTAACGCAGCAGGTCAGGCCTCAAAGGAAACTGGAAATAGATTCATTCAGGAAAAGTCTGATGGTGCATCTCTACAAGTATAAACTTTGACGCCATAGCACATGAAAATGAAAGGCACAAACAAAACAATTTATTTTACATTACTTCCCTGAAGTTAAATAATCCTTTTTCATTAAATTTTCTTTTTTTTTATGCAAAAATTAAGGAACTTGAAAATGTTATTTTCAAGTATTTTTATTTTTTACATAGATGACTGAATGCTGTTTGTAAATATTTCTAAATATTGATTTGTTCACTTGATCATCTCTATTTTTGCTAATAAAGAAGGGTTGTAGCGTTTGCAGTTTTATGGCCATTCGCTGATCTTGATCAATGCACATCTTTTTATGTGACTGATACTGTCACTTCTAAGATCACGAGGCACCTTCAATGTAATATCAGTGTAAGACATTAACCAGCACCTGTGAAACAAATACTTATAAAAAATGCTCTCTAATATGAATCTCTAATATGGAGCATCGACAGTGGGTGATATTCAGATCTTTACAGAGGAAGTAAAGATTGGTTTCAAATTTAAGCATGTGCCGATCCATTTAGAAGAAAAAGGAGTGGTCTCCTGGAAACATGGGAGTTTAAAACTCCAGTTAGTTCAGCTTCGAGTCATCTTTTTTTCTCTATTGCTTATCTCAGTTATGTGTAAGTGTCATGCACAGTTTCTCTTTTAGTCTCCATTTACAGCTTGCTCATTGTTTCTGTTCAAGAGCATCGTCAGGTCTTTTAGCCATGGCGTTATGCCCTTACTCCATCAGCTAATGTTCCTACAGCTAGCAATGCTACTAACGTTTACAAGTCTTTACACCGGCCAAAGGCAAGAACTGTGGGTCAAAGATAAACAGTCATAAACCACCACCACCTCCTCCTGCGTTAGTAAACAAGGAAGGCATCTATGTTTGCAGGATCAAAGATAAAAATATCTTAAATGCATGTAACTATCCAGTGGTTGAGGAAAATATTTCAATAAAAGACAAGAGGAAGTAAAATATAACCATATTTCAATATTTTTTCCATGCAACTTTCATTAAAATTTTACTTTAATACAAAATAAAGAAAATAGAAACATCCCTTATGATTTCGATAGACTGAAATAGTTGATTTTCTTTTTGTTTTTCTATGCAAAAATGAACAGAAAAAAAAAAGTAACTTTTATCGTATGATCAGTCACAGGAGATTAGAGAAAAACCATCTGGTTCTGCTCTCCGACCAATTTGATCAGTAGATTAATACTTATGACTCGTTTTATAAAGAGGGACAGTTAAGGCTGCAACGTTGTTTACCATTAGGCTTACCAATATCTATCATTTGTGAACGATGTATTCAGTAAAGCGCAATATTCTCCATAAACAAGCGTCTTTTCTCAAACTATTAGGAAGCAATAATACTAACTAACTTTTTTCCTTTCATTTAACTTTATATTTATGTTTGTGGCTACAAAACTTTGAGTTGTCAGTGTATTAAAAGGTTAAAAAAGGTATTTTGTGGCCCAACCTCATGAAAATCTAAATGATGGGTTCCCTAAAGTTGTAAACAATAATAAAACCCTAACAGACAAATATTCTCTCATATATATATCTTGTGCATCTATGAGTTTTACTTTACTCAACCTTTCTTTCATATTTTAAACCACCTAAATGCACACAGTTGAGTTTTATAGTGCATACCACAAACAGCAATCATGATAAAAATTTGAAATTTATATTGATTTCTGATCTCATCGTTGGTAAATAGGTTACATTAAACACATTTATCAATACATTCAATTATAATCTAACTTAATGCTTCAATCTATTGGTCTTCTTTAAACATAACATGCTGAAAGAAGTAAAAAAAACTGTTTTAAAGAAGTTTTAAAAAAAGAGATTGATAACAATAGATGTCCATAAAGTCAGCAGATGTAATTTATCTTCATACGTCACAGCAGCGTCACGCTTTTTCCTAATTTCCCCACTGAAATTTATTTTCAATGAAAACAAAAGGGGAGTAGGATGCGATCAAAGGGAGATTCTGTTCAGTCACATAAAAATAAATAAATAAATAAAAGCATCGTTGATTTAAAACAGACAAAATGCAACCCTAGGAAAAAAAGAACCACCAGTCTGATGTAGCCTACTTTACCACCATAGACCGCCATCGGCTTTTACTGATCTCCAAAGAAATGGTGTGAAAAATAAAATGACCACAAAATCAGAGAGGAAAAAAAATGTGTTTCTGCTCCCAACTCCTCTTACCTTCCAGCAGACGTTGAATTATAGAGTCGATGTTTAATTTGTCCGGCTCCGCCATTTTCTGACGTTATCGGGAAGTGAGAGCTCGGTTTTATGCGTCGCACCTTTTTAAAATTCAAAAGAGAGAAGAAGACAAGATGGGCCAAAGGTTACTTTTTACAGATGTCACCGGTCGAGTTCAGAAGCAAACGACGCCAACAAATCGAGCAACATGAGCATAATCAATGAGCTAATCCGAGCTAAAGCTGCTACTTTTTTTAGTAGCATCGGCACAACTGTACCGCGGCTGCCAAGCTCTGTAATAACATGTTAAGCTCATAAAATATCCCCGAACCTTTTTCTTCGGAGCCGTACCTGTCCTCCCGGTACGAAAAACGAGGGGATATGTATGAACAAGGTTAAATGTTAGCCCCTTTCCTCCTGCTTTGTCCGGCTCTCTCCACACTCTCCCCCCCAGGAACTTTAAAAGAGGGCCGCTTGAGCCGAGCGTCTACGGCTACATACGAGGTTGAGTTAAACCCAATACGTTAGAGCTGTCTTAGAAGTTGATTGGCCAACCCGCTCAACCTTTTGCATCTGATTGGGTAATTGATATGTCTGTCTGAATCTAAGCTCCGCCCAAAGGAATCTTAACGGCTATCCAGTCGAGCCTCTTTTCAGTTTATATCGCGCCCTCTGGCGTTAACATCTGTAATTACAATTCTTTATGGCTATGGGAAGCGGTGGGTTTTTGTTTAGATTTTTGTGAATGTGATTAAAATATTTTAAAGTTCTGGTACGTGCTCAGATGTAATAATAATAATGAAGTGACATATTGTGTATTTTTAAAAGTTCCCTTATTGAACTTTGTTTCAAAAATCAAAAATTGACAAACAAGGCAAAAAACGAAAATGGAATTTTAAACAAAATGGACTGTGCAGTAAAGAAAAAAAACATTTTGGGAAAGTTAACACAGGGTATTTATTAAATCATAAATGCAAAGATAAAAAAAATCAAGATAAGAAAAATAGCAGCCTATTTACAGCTTAAAAATGCAGCAGTAGAAATGTCATCATGAATATAAACAGTTATGGAGGGAATAATATATTTAGCTAGCACAGTCAAAGGCTGCTCCACGGAAAAAGGTCTCTGATCTTGATTTAGGGCAGGGGTGAGTAACTCCAGTGCTTGAGGGCCGGTTTCCTGCAACATTTAGATTCATCCTTGGTCAAACATACCTGAATCAACTGTTTGAATTACCTTCCCAGTATACAATCAATTTCTCCACAGTCCTTTCAGGTGTGTTAAGTGAAGGACATATCTAAAAGTTCCAGGATACAGGCCCTTCAGGACTGGAGTTGCCTACCCCACATTTAGAGGAACTTGAGCTTTAGCACTTTTACAGTTTCCTGAAAGTTTGTTCCAGATTAGTTACACATGGGAACCAAAAGATTTAAACCAGAAGACCTGAGGGGTCTGGGTGGTTAATACACTGACAATAAATCTGTAATGTATTTTGCCACTAAGCCTTTAAGTGCTCAATGGACTAACATAGGTATTTTAAGGGAATTCTCTGAGATCGTAAGCAAGTATAAGGACTTTAGAACTGGGGTGATGTGCTCCACTTTCTTAAAGATGCCTTTTCTTACGAGGTCTCTTTAACAGACAGAATAACCGGAAAGCATGCTTTCAAAACTAACAGGAAAGTGGTCAGATAAAGCAACATTAGACACAGACACCTTGAAAATGTTTAGACCCTTCATGATAATGAAGTCCAAAATATGTTGGTCTTTGTGCATTTGCTGTATCCCATAGTTGTATTGCACTTTTGTCTTCAGGATTGTTAATGCGGCACTATCTCCAAAAATAATTAAACAGCCATCATTCACACATATCACAGATTAAAGGTCATTAAAATAACTGAAAAGTTTGCTATGAACTTGTAAATGTTCAAAAACATGGTTTAAACCAGGCATCCCCAACCTCGGTCCTCGAGGCCCGCTGTCCTGCAGGTTTTAGAGGTTTCCCTGCTTTAGCACAGCTGATTGTGATGATTGCAGTAGACCAAAAGCCAGTTAATCAACTATCAATTCAAATCAGCTGTGCTGGTATAGGGAAACCTGTAAAACCTGCAGGACAGCGGGCCTCGAGGACCGAGGTCAGGGATGCCTGATTTAAACCATTTAACTGAAATATCAAAAGACTTAAATTTGCTCAGAAAGTTGGACCCAGAATTCAGGCAAGACAGACAATGGAATACTAAAGTATTTATATCGATAAAAAAAGAAGCAGAGAACTGTGAACACCAAAGGCTCAAGAATAATCTGGCCCTGATGGTTGGGACCAAGGAGTTTAAATAGAAGCAGGAGCAGGTGGGTCAGATAAGCAGTGATGAGAAGCAGGGCAGAGGTCGACAGGTGAAGTAAATGAGCAATCAAGCCAGCCATCAGCGCCAAAATCATGACAAAATCTTTACCAAAGTGGCCACCCCTCCACATTTAATCTGTTCTCAGAAAGATTGTAGTTCAGTGGTGTCTACTCGAAAAAAATGAAGTCTTGTTAAATTAATTTAGCCATGTTTCTGTTAAAACATAACATCACGGTAATGGTCAATAATGTACTCAGTCATTGGAAATGATTTTCCTAACAGGGATTTATAAAGCCATTTATAGCACTTGGCTGATATTAACTCTCTGTCTGGTTGTACAAAACAATATGATTTAAAAATTTGATCGCTTATTATGATCTCTTATCCTATTTAGCTGTGTGCTTATTTTACAACTAACCCCCATCAGAGACCCAAGTTGATACTTGAAATGATCTTTTCTGATAGAGCTGCCAGTGGGGTCACGTCTGTATCACAGAAAGACTATTTGAAGAAAGCTTTAAATTGTTTTGAATTTATATATATATATATATATATATATATATAATTTGTTTTTAGCATTGGTTTGCAAGTTTAGTTTCAATTGCATTTGATTTTTTTTAGAATGCTTAGTTTCAGTTTAGTTTTTATTAGTGTCACTTTAACAAATGAGCTGACTGCCAAACTTGCATGCAGTACTAGACCTCATATTAATGCTTTAGGACAAAGACAGAAACAAAATCTAAGCACATTCTCTCTTAAAATTCTGTTATATTAAATTACTTTAGTAAACCTTTATTACAGATTCCTTTAGTTTTTCGGGTTTTTCCAGGTGTTTTTTAAATTTTTATATTAATTACCGGTAACAATTTTTTTTTATTTCAATAGTTTTAGCTAAAGATAATAACTTTGATTTGAAGGTCCTGATCTGGTGAAACATAGATTAGGTGGGGCTGTGTGGCTTTTTGACACTATTGGTTTTAGCAGTGAGGCCTGAGCTATGCCAGGGGGTAGATGAAAATTTAAAGACAACATTTAAATATATATATATATATATATATATATTATAAATATCTACCAATTTTGAACTGTTTGTCCATTAAGGTCAAGGCGGGCCAATGGCAGGGTACACCCTTGACAGGTAACCAGTCCATCATAGGGCAACACAAAGACACACGACCATGCACACAATCATAACCGGCGACAATCTAAAGACATTGTTGGAGCTATTTATGCTTTATATCTTTATACATTTGAATTGTGTTATTTTTAAATTTTTTTTTTTTGTTTTGTTTTGAGCTAAGACCGGAATTAATGTGGATCAATCCACTTTCTATAAAAGTAGGGGCCTGGAAAAGGACCAGCAGGCATTTTTGGTTTTTCGACCTATGGTTTTTACCAGAGCAAGAGAGGTACTGTAGCAGAAAGAACAAAGGTAAATTTGAACTCTTGCTGAAATAGGAAAATAAGGAATCCAGAAGAATCATCAAGTTGGGACATTACACCTTATTTTGCCTGTGTACAGAAACTTGACCCCAGTGCCTTAGTAGTGGCTTAATGGAACCTTTTTTGGACGTTTCACCTGGCAAACAATCGCTACTACAGACATTAATCAACCTTACAGTCATGTTTTTGGTTTACTGGAGGAAGCTGGAGTACCCAGAGATAACCAACACATGTAAAACAGTGGAGTACACACCTGTGGATTGGACCTCTGACCTTTTTACTGCAAGGCAACAGTGCTACATACTCTCCCAGTGCGGCTTTGTACAGATCTTAATGACACAACATATAACAACATACTCTCCCCTATGCATGTAAGATACCTAAAGCTTTAAAGTTAAAATCCTAGATCAGCTGCTCTTGTTCGTAAAATACTTAGAAATCCAACAATTAAAAGATAATAAAACCCCGTTATCGGGTTCGTTTGCTTGTCTAACATTTCAGAAAAGCTGTTTTTGTTTGCCACATTTCAATCTCTGCAGATCAGGTAGTGCCGACTACTGTAACAGAGAGTAGGTATGATTAAAAATAGATATTCATGACTTGCTTAAACCAAACAACAGTAAAATAACATGTTTGGAACTTTACAGAAAAAAACAGCCTCCCAGAAAAGATCAACTAAATTAAAATATACATATGCAGTGACTGAAAACTGATAGATGAACCCTCATCTATATTTTCTAAATAAATCACTGAAGACAGAGCAGCTTTTCAAGAGGCCTTTGCTAATAATTCTAAACACATATTCATACATCAGTACTGTTGAAATTAATGGGTTCTGCATAATATATACATTCAATAGGTTAAACTTTTATTTATATCTCCTAGATGACTTCCCATACATCTTTATTTGTAGTAGTTCTGTGAATACATTTACTATATTATTTTTGGTCAATTTACTTAAAAATGTCAAAGTACAATATTTCACACGATTGTTTCAGTGCTGCCACCTTCTGGTTTAGAAGAGAACTGCTTGTTTCAGAGGTGGTGAATTACATCCACATGGGAAGGTCACTATGTTGAGATGAAAATTTGTTCAGATACAAAAAAAAAAAAAAAAAAAGAAGCACTTTCAGACTAGTATTTCGCAAATTTTTTAAACTATTTTATTACGAGAATTGGGAACCTGGGGACATAAACTGACTGATGCTCCAAAAGCTTACTGCACAGACAGCAGTGAAGAATTACCTTTGAAGCGTGAAAGAGTAGCAGCAGATAGAAAAGAGGATTTTAGGGTTTATGGACACTACCTGGTTCCTAAATTATTTCAACCCTAGAATTAGTTGCAAAGCATTTATTTTATAATAATGTGTTTTTATAAATTTAATAAACAAATAAAAGGGGGACAGTTAGAAGAAACCATTAAAAACCATGTCTTAAAGCATAGGAACATAAAACAGGAAAGATAAGGTTCAGGCAAAGGTGTCTGAGGTGTCTGAGATTTGATTAACATACTTTGGGCATAATATATCTAAAAAGAAAAAAAAACAAAACAAGTATATTTTGGCCAAATTTGAAAAGGAATGGAACCAATAAGCTTTAGGTGAATGGGTAGAAATTCATTAGACCTAAAATAATCTTTAATTTCTATTTGGTTTTATATTTCTGTCCAGCGGTACGATTAATAGACTTCCTGTTGATTATCTAATCTATGCTGATGATTTGGTCACTCTCCTTGTAGATAACACAGATCTGAAGCAATCACTTAGAGACTGAGCTGTTTGGTGTCCAGCATTTAATTGTGTTAAACACTTTATGCAAATTGAATCGGTTCAATTTACATGTTTTAACATGCAACAGCAAGGCTTTCTTTTGGGCTACTATATAAAGCTGAAACTCTATGCTAATTCTGACATTTTGAATTGGAAAAGCTTCCTGGATGGGAAGCGAAACATCTTTAAACTTGGAAACAAAGTCCTGTGGATTGTTCTTTAACTTTTTTGGAATATAGGCTTAGACTGCTGGAAGACATAGGGACCCCTTTTTCATCATTCTGTCTCTATTCTCCCATTCTTCAGTATTTGTTAGTTCAACCTCTAACGTTATGCTCTCTCTGCTTTAGTTGCTTAGTAGCTTCATCTGGTCTG
>NW_015150477.1:295001-307756 GCF_000732505.1 Cyprinodon variegatus | reverse complement strand
TTAATAACCTAACTGACCTGATTTTATTTCTGTGATGTTTTAATGTGTAATTTGCTCTGTTGTTCTTGTGTAACTGTGTCACTGTGTTTGTGTAAAAGCCTAACTGGGGACAGACATTGAGAATTAGCCTTAGCTAAAATGTTGTAGTGTGTGACATGATGCATGAAACATACTTGTCCCTATCAAATGAACGAATAAATAAAAAGACATAGGGACCCCTTTTTCATCATTCTGTCTCTATTCTCCCATTCTTCAGTATTTGTTAGTTCAATCTCTAACGTTATGCTCTATCTGCTTTAGTTGCTTAGTAGCTTCATCTGGTCTGTTCCTGTTTGGCTGTGACTCCATCCTGGGGAGAAATGTCAGCTGTGCTACTGCATCAACACCTTTGTTTATAGATGTTTCTCGAGACGAGATGTTTCTCTCGTCTGCCTGGCTGTGTGTTTCCTGGACGGGGCCGCCTGTGGAGCTGGTTGACAGTTGCTTTTTGTATCTCTGCTTCTGTCTCCTTGAAGCCCAGTTTGCTTCGGCAGATGGCCGCTCACACTGAGCCTGGTTTTGCTGGAGGTTTCTTCCTGTTAAAAGGGAGTTTTTCCTCTCCACTGTCTTATAAACATGCTTAGTGTGAGGGATTGCATTTGAGCAAATGAGTTGATGCAATCAACTGGTTTTCCTTAAATAGGAAACTTTGAACCAATCTGACTGTATGATCTGGTTGAATTGTATCTGTAAATTGCCTTGAGATGACATGTGCTCTGAATTGGTGCTATATAAATAAACTGAATTGAATTGGATATTTAAAATGTCACCATAATTTAAAAAGATAATGCTTATGAGTTGTGTTTTTGCTTCAAATGACAAATGAGACTAATAAAAAAAAACTAACCTTACTTTCAACCTTTTTACCAAATGTTAAATCAACAAAGTAAAACAGTGAAACTGATCAATATTTATATTCAAATATTTAAAAAAATTGTCTATACCTCTAAGAGTTTGAACAGTGTTTTCGCAGTACTTATGTTTCCTGAAGGCAACATAGCTAAAGAGCATCTTGTTTCTTCTTAAGGACTGTCAGTCACGATTCTACGCTTCTCTCCTTTGAAACTACACCCCCTGTGCAAAATTGGGGCCAAGCTTTGAAGTTGAAAAAAAGGCTTATCTGAAAGTGAAAAAAAAATAAAATAAATGGAGCTGTGAGGGATTCACCCCCTCACTAATTGGTGTGGCAAACAGGCATTTTTTTTATTTTAAAAATGTTTAGTTATTGGGGGAAGGTCAAAGTCTTTGTCTTTATTGTTGTAACATATTTCTTTTCTGTTCTCACTGCTCTCTTTTTCTTTGAGGTCACCTGGTCAGGCGTTGCCATGGCAGCGCCCCCATGAGCAGTGCTCACAGGGACCTGGTGTTTCCAATCAGCCTCATAAAGGAAACCCAAAGGGAGGGGAGATGTTCTGGGTTTTGTTTGGACTTAGAGAATTGTTTAGCTTCAATTTGTTTAAGTTAATTGTTAATTTTGTTTTTACATTTTTATTTTTTTTTTTACTCTAGAGAAGAGGTCTTCAACAGGGGGTACGCGACCCCTAGGGGGTCAATAGAGGTACTGCATGGGGGTCACAAAAGTTTTGATTGACTACTTTTTTTTTTTTTCAATTTTCCCCACTAACTGAAATGTCTTTAAATACCCATTAACATGAATTCACCAAACTGTTACCGACAGATATATGGAGGCAGAAGATGTCTTTCAGTCATCAATGCACACATTCAGCGACAAACAGGAGCTCTTTCAAGCACCTGACCCATCAACGAGGAATCAGAATCAGAAATACTTTAATAATCCCAGGACGAAAATACTTTCGTTTTTCATTACTCTATATGTAATAAAGTGATTATAGGACCAGTTTGATCTAACACAATTTCATGCAATATATATAATTAGGGGGTCGCCGCTCCATCTTGCCATTAGTTTTGGGATCCTTGGCCTGGAAAACGTTGAAGACCTCTGTTCTAGAGGTAAAATTTAGTCAACTACTTCCAAAACGGAAAATGTAAATGTTGTCAAAGTTTCCACCCCTTAGAGATGGTACAGGTTGATGCTTTAGAAATCTGGGTTTTTTAAATATGGGTGTGTCATTTTTTTGGGGGGGGTGTTTTCTGCTGCAATTGAAGAGAGTGGAACCCTTGCCTCTCTGCTTTAAAATGCCTCACTGGCCATTTTAGGTCCACAAGGTGTCTGCCTCTGTCTGCAAACCTCACAGAAGCTGTAAATAAATCCCCTTAATTCAGAAAAGATAAAAACTGAGCTGTGAAAAAAAACAGTCCTCAGATATCAAAATATGGAAAAGTGAAAGATAAAAACCTTTTTTTTTCTTTAAAATACTTCCAGAATTAAATCAATATTTTATTTAATATGGAAAAAACTTTATTTTGTTTTTCTAGTTTCATACAGAACATTCCGTTATAAATTTCAATCTCTATTTTTTTTAAATAAAAACTTCTTTTTTCAAATAAAAAAACATTTGGCCCCAATTTAGTTCCATACAAAGTCCTGTCTAACTGACAACCCAAGCAAGGAACCCACAACAAATCCAGACTCAAGGTATGCAGAAGAAAAAAAATCTTTATTTTGATATCATAAAGTTGCTGACTTTAAGACAACCACATCACATTAAGAAACTAGAGCATGGAAAACAAGAGAGAAAAAGGACAACGAAAGCAAAATATGATTATACACCGTCTCATACACTGTCTTTTGTTTTGTTTAGGGCCAATAAGGGTAAGAAGGTGACAAAGAACAAAGAGTTGATTGCACATACAACTTACTGTTCGTCCAGTCAGTTTTGTTGGAGGCTAAAAAATGATCTAGAGTCTTATATACAAACAGCAGCTCGGATGGAACAAACGGCACATAGCGATCACCCTATGGTACATCTGGAAACCTCCCATGCATTACAGCCACCGGTTACATCAGGTTTGAATTAGACTAATTTTAACGTAAAATAGCAATATAACATTTGTGTACAGAGATTGTTTAAGTGATTAACAAAGAAAAAAGAAAAGCACGACGTATTGTTTTAGATGCATGATGCTGCATATTCCCATGTTTAAGAACAGGCAGCTGAGCTCATAAACTTCACTTCAGACTAGAAAAATAGCACTTACAGCATAAAATTATGTGGGAGCCATCCAAACGATAAATTACAAAACAGTTTATGTACAAAAACCTTTGTGATATCAATGAATTTAAAAAAAAAAACAAGAAATTAAACTTTCTTTCTGTGAATGATATTGTAACTACAGTGCGGAGGCAGTAGATGTATTTTCTTCTTTTCAACAGGAGGTAGAATTGCCCTTTAATCTTAAATTTTAAATCTTATAAAGTTAAAGACATTAGGAAACAACACGTACGCTCATTGAACCAATAATCGTTAGGTAAAAGCACGCTTTAGAGAATGATTCAGTTTAATTAGAAATAAAAAATAGAACAAAAAAAGCCAGCATTCTTCTACAATAAGGGGTTTGTTATAATCTTGATAAAGTCGGTCGTAAGAAAGAAATCACATTTTGCAAATAAATTCAGTGTCTGAAGCCAAAGAGGTGTAGAGATTAAAGCTCTAAAGTTAGAAGTAAGAATAAAACATCATTGAATACAACTCAATTAGAATAAAGAATGAGCTAAGTTGGACTTTAAAGCCTAGTCAAGCTACTTTTTCACCACAAGATGGCAGCACACACAAAGGGCTGGTTGGAACAATGCAGGCCTTGATTTCAAAATGAAGCAGAACACATGCCACACATGTTTAAAACCTTCCAAGTCATTTTACAGGGGGTCATAAAAAAGGCTCTTAAAGTTTAAATCATACCCAAGAATTTTTATCTGTTTAACCTTTTAGCCTCTTTAAAATAATGTTTAGCTCTGAGCTGAAGCATAAACAGCAAAGGGAGGACCTCCGCTTGCAGAGTTTTTGGTCACACTGACCTTAGCCCATCCACTCTCATTATAAAAACGGGTCAGCAGGGCCAAAGTGGCGTCAGCGTAATGCTCTGTCAGTAGATCATTCCCCACCTGCTCATTTTTCACTTTGAATCCAGCAGACCCTTTAGAGGGTAAGTAGTACGAAAAGCTTTGCTTCATCACGTGCACATGGAATTTTCTATCATTCTCTCCAATAACGAGACTCCACCAATTTCTCCAAGTCTACAAATTCCTTAGATTATAAACCATACAATAACACTAGCTTTCCCCTCAAATCATCCCTCCAAAATATCCTCTCCGCTCTCCCTTTCAGTTACACGCCCGACTGTTTTCAATCTTGTCTTCTTTCTTTTCTTCATCTGCCTCGTCTTCTTCTTCTTCCTGTTCTGTCTCTTTCTCGTTGGTTGTCTCTTTCACACTGGAGAACTGTTCAGTGGTGCCTGTCTCTTGATGATCTGAGGAGACAAGACAAAAATCAAAAAGTGAAGTAAAATCTATTTTTTCCTTCTCCTTTTATATTTATCCAGTGTTTACCATGGATTACTTAAGATAGGAAAAGCAATTGAATACAAACTATCAAACGTTTTTGGCTTAACTGAACTGACATAATCATGTGTAAGATTGTCCTTAGCGGTCCACTGTATTAGTAAAGTTTTATTGAACAGCCCAGATTTCCATCCTTTTTTCCCCTTTGCACTGATACATCTAATGAAGGTTTCTAGATGCGACCCTGGGTCAGTCAATACTTCTGATGACCCACTAAATGATCAAAATGCAGGAATTCATCCAAAATCGTGGGACGGATGAAAAGCATGGCAGTTTAACACAGACAAATTAACCAGACTCCCTTTTCTTTGTATCAAGAAGGAGGCCCTACCTCCCCTTGGACCACACATCTATTAAAGCAATATAACACTGATAGAGACATTACCAGTGTGTCAAAAGTACACAAATTTGTTACTTAAGTAGAAGTAAAGATACTGTAGTTTGAAAATACTCTGGTAAAAGTTGAAGTAGCTTCTAAGCCTTTTGAGTTTGCAAGAAAACTTAGTCTCTGTTATGACAAAGTATTATCTTGCCCCGTTTAGAGCCACCTCTTGGTTTCTTTGCTTTTTTCTATGCAAAATAAAGCTAATTAGAGTCAGAATACCCGAGTCTGCATACCAATGCAGCCTAAATTATTTGGTTATCGCTGTTTATATCGGTCTATTTAGGCAGATCAAACACTGCATATAATCCAGTGTTCGATTCTCTCTCAATGGTTACTTCAGAGAAAAGCTCTTCTTTCATAACCAGACAGTCTCCCTCCTCAAAGCTTCTTGGTGCACTTCAAGGACCATATCAAATCCTATAACCTTTAAAAGTCTATATTCCCACACTCCACATATTTCATGCTTCTCCGTTAGTTTTACATGTACAGCATTTGGGCTCAATGTTTGAGTCTGTTGATGTACTGGAGATTAAATGATCTGCACTCATTATGGGTTTGGATGAAGGTGGTCTTTAAATGTTTGAAAAGAAGGCAAGAAAAAGTTTGTGTTTATGCATGGTTTAGCACTAAGTTTCTTCTGTAGGCTTTAACTAGTTTACTCAGCTGAAGATGGTTACCCTCCAAGGACAAAAATAACCTTGGTAGTATCTCTATTCTTCCACTCTGAAGAATCTGTTAGTTCAATCTCTAACGTTCTGCTCTCTCTGCTTTTTCTCATAGTAGCTTTGTCTGGTCTGTTTCTTTTTGGCTGTGACTTCATCCTGGAGAGAAATATCAGCTGTGCTGCTGTCATCAACACCTTTGTTTATAGATGTTGGAGATCGGCCTGTTTTTCCAGTGTAGTCCTGTTTCTCTGACTGTTACTGGCTGGATGTGCTCTCTTCATCCTCTGACATTGGAGCTGGCTCAGAGTTCTGCCTGGCTGTGTGTTTCCTTGACGGGGCTGCTTTTACAGCTGCTTTTTGTATCTCTGCTTCTGTCTCCTTGAACCCCAGTCGGCCTCAGCAGATGGCCGCTCACACTGAGCCTGGTTCTGCTGGAGGTTTCTTCCTGTTAAAAGGGAGTTTTTTCTCTCCACTGTCGCTATAAGCATGCTTAGTGTGAGGGATTGCATTCGTGTCAATGAGTCGATGCAATCAACTGGTTTTCCTCAGATAGAAAACTTTGAATCAATTTGACTGTATGATCAAAAGGGTTGTGAATTGGCACTATATAAATAAACTGAATTGAATTGAATTTATTATGAGGGTTATAAAAGACCCATCTGAAACTGAGATGTTTGAATTTCAGAATAAAGGCCAAACCTTACAGATTGTTAATATTTATATATCAAAGCAACTGTTTCCTTAAATTTGTGTTTAAATGAAATGCTTCCGTTTTTAAATTAACAACACACCAAAATGTTTTAATCTAAACTAATAGATTGTGTAAAAAAAAAAATCCCAATCATTGAAGGATTTCTTTTTTAATGTCTGAGCAGGCTTTCAAAACACAGAGGGATTTACAGTCTGTTATCCAGACAGAGCAATAATTCAGAATGAAATGTTACTATCTAGCTCTGATGTAACCAAGATTATAAAGATAGAATTTTTCATTCTAAAGCAAACCAAATATATATAAAAAAAAAGGTTCAAGGTCCAATTAAAAAAAAAGGCCTCTGTAAACTCAGGCTCCATATTCAGAGATCAAATATGTATTATTTTGTGCCAGTTTAAAAGATTTAATTTTAGAAAACAAGGCCTGATCATGACCTGCTGTGAAGATTATCCTTTCTGCTTCCAAGGATGGCTTCCTCTATTGGTGCGGTTCACATGTCGCTTTAACTACAAAGCTTAGAGGGCAAATAAAAGAGGGTTTATAAAGCTAAACTTTGACTGGTCAAGATCTCAATTAGTGACTAGTCAAGACAGGTTTAAATGGAGTTAATGAAATACAGGAAGAAAATATTGTGGATATAACTGAAATAAAACTTCAGTTTTAATTTGAGATTAAACCTTGAGTTCAAATGTCATTTTATAACTCAATAATGCAGGAAATATATGGTAGAGTTATAACGAGACGGAGGAAGGCTGGAAAGAAGGAAAAAATACAGTAAAATACAAATGGGGGGGCTTGTCAGCCACATAGTATTATTTACCAGATTTGTTTTTCCTATTTGCAGCAGTGTTTTCCAACCTTTTTTGACTTGTGTACCGCTTTGGGCATGTTTTCTTACCATGAGTTCCCTCTCGGTCAATATTATTGATAATTGTCCAAAAGTGGAACATACAGTAACTGATTATGAAATAAAAACTCTTTTACTCTTTTGAGCTTTTAATTCTTATGCATTTTATTCTTTCCATCTCAAATAAAAAACATCAATATGTTCCCTGGAAGTTAGTAAGGAATCAAAATAAATACAAAATAAAATGATTATATGTATATGTATAAAACTGGAGCTCCTCTGAGTATCTCACTTATAATCAAATTTAAACCTAAAGAATTGGAAATAAAATACAGAACAAAAATTATAGTCAGATTGACTTAATTAGTTTTACTTTGTTTTCATGAAGACACCCGAGTTACTTTGATGATCTTCGATAGCTCAGTGAGAAAAACAGCTAAACCCAGGCTGTTCTTTACTTTTACTAAGCCAAAACAAGGCTTTATTTTTTTGGTCCACTCTATAAAGCCTCAAACTCAACGCTAATTCTGACATTTTGAATTAAAAAAGCTTCCTGGATGGGAAGCAAAACATCTTCAAAATTGAAAACAAAGTCCAGTGGATTTTTTTTTTTAACTTTTTTGGAGCTCCTCTACTTGGTTTTGATGTTTGTCAAAGCTGAAGGTGAACTCAAAAATATAAGAAAAAATTGGGTCCTCAGAAAGCAAAATAAATTCAAGTCCTATTTTATTTTACTACCTAAGAAATCAAATATTTTCCTGTACCCCGTGCAATGCACTCATGGATCACTAGGGGTACGCATACCCCCGGTTGGGAATCACTGGTTTACAGGGTCCAAATTTGACAACTAATTCTTGCTTATCCTTCATATCTGTACAGATAAGTAGCAGTAGTGTTCATCAGAACATGGTTGACCTTTCCTTTGAATAATACACCCAGATCTAGGTCAAATATCCCAAAATGGAATGGAAGGATGAGTTAAAGTCCGATAAACCAAACTTCAATCTTAGCCCACAATTCCAAGGTTTTTTTTTTTTTTTTTCTAACACGAGATGTGTATAAAAAAAGAACTCCATAAGCAAAGTGAAGCATGTGGTGGCAGCATCATGCTCATAGACTTCCTCAGATGGATCTGCTCTGTTTGTCCAGCTGGATACTGGATAAAATGTTAAATAGGAATAACTTTAAAAGAGGAAAATTAAAGGTTCAAATTACTGATTCAAAGATAGGAGATAAATCAGTCAGAAAATCTGAAGGGGTCACTGTAAGAGGTTTGTTGAGAGATGTCCTCACAATCCTATAGAAAGATCATCCAGATGTGTAATGATAAAAGACCCTTTACAATGACTTAATGTTTTAATTTATTAAAAGGGTGACTCAACAATATACAAACTTGATCATTTTAATAATATTTAACTTTTTTCTTTAAAGAAAAGATTTTTTAATGTAATAATTCTATTCAATTTTAATTTTCTAAGAAATAAAAATATTTGGGACCTTGCACAGCTGGGAATGTAAATAAACATTTAGAAACAAAATAAGGTGTATTCTTTAAGTGTTTACTGTCTAAAGTTAAATGAAAAAAAAAAATATTGAAATTTTCAATGGTTATTTTTAAAGGTTTTTTTCTTTCTTTTTGGCTTCTAAGGTTATTTAAATACATGAAAAACATACCAGCAGCAAAATGTGTATTTAGGCATATTTTTGTCTTTAAAAAGTAAACAGAGTCGTCTTTGTCATAGACTGGATGCTGTCTGCAGGTCTTTGACAAAGACCATCCCTCTCACCGGCAGGTTTGGTGGGAGATGCCTCATCTCCCTCCTCTCCCTCCCCGTGGTCCTTATCCTCGTCTCCTTCACAAGGGTCTTCCAAAGAATAGACACCTAGTTTCCACATTTGGGCTTCAGCCATCTTCTGCACGGCTACACACAGACACGCAGGGAGACCACCACACAAACACATGGACACAGACAAGGGGACAAAGGGATACGGTGATTTGGTTTTACCACGCTTCAACAGTTAGTAGCCCCACAGTGGATTCTAAGTATGAGCCAGGCAGGCGGAAAGCACAGGCACAGAAATGGTAGAGTGATAGCCAAGAAACAAGACTCCACACTGAATTTTTAAAATCTTTTTCATGCACTTTTTTTGGTCTGTTTAATAAAACTACTTCTAGATATTTCTACTTCTTGTCATGCTCAGTAGCATGCTTTCCAATTCATTTCTCTCTCATTTATCCAGTGATACGATCTCACCTACTCCTTACTGTTCCTGCAGGTCACCTTTGCTGCTCTTTCTAGCATTCTTTCACACCCTCAGCTGCAGATCACAGCAATAAGGTCACTTTTTTACTTAACTGTGAAAGGTTACATAACAAGAAATGTTCCTGAGTTCGCTCTCTGTGTCCCTCACTGTGCTGACGAAGGGCAGATTTCTGGTGCAGGAGCGAGCCTTCCTGACTTATTATATCATCACTCTGCACACCCCAAGACATATATTTAAAGCATCTTGGACGAAGCAATGCTGAAAAACACTTATTTTTTTCTTACATTTAGCAAAGACATAATGAAATCCTGCATGGATTGTGGCCATGCATGATTTAATATCAGTGTGTGTTTGTGCCACAGCTGTAAAAAAAAATCAAAACAAAAAAAAACTGACCGTAATCCTGGATGATCCTGACTTTCCTAGACTCACACTCAGTGACTCACAGCTGTCACACTCTAATCTGTTTCTCTAGTATCTCCCTGTCCCCCACAAACCCAAACTATGTTTTTAGTACATTTTAAAAGGACGTTCTTGCAGGAAGTCGTAATGGTGTGTGCAAAGAAATAGTTGGAAAGTTGGAAAGCCATCTGGTGATGCATAATATTATCATTTTTGAAGATAACGGAAAACCTAGGAGGACAAAACCTGCAGTGAAGCAAGGTAAAACAGAGAAGGAAATAAACATAAGGATAAATCACAGCTTACACAACCAACACCTGCAGAATTACCGCTGTTGTACAAACCTTTGAGCGATGGTGGTTGATAGACATACTGATGCACACGTTTTGGTTTAAGCACGCCATTCTCCCCCACGACCCACTGTAAAGAAAGGGATAAGAAGATTAACCCAGATTTTTTTTTTTACACTTTCTCCAAAATCATCCCCTAAACCAATCCTAGCTACTAGGGGGGAGGGTGTCCTTAGTTTGTCTTTGGCTTAGCAAATGATTTTTGTTAAAATAAATATTCCAAGT
The DNA here is from genome assembly GCF_000732505.1 of Cyprinodon variegatus. Lineage (NCBI taxonomy): Eukaryota > Metazoa > Chordata > Actinopteri > Cyprinodontiformes > Cyprinodontidae > Cyprinodon > Cyprinodon variegatus. The sequence goes on along the minus strand of NW_015150477.1, from coordinate 297,386 downwards.
TTGTAAAGCAAAGTTAAATTAAGTTTTTCAACCTGCAACCTGCAATTATTCTCATCTATTCGTCATTGCGATTGTGAGTTACAAGGAAATTTCCCACCTGCATTTAACCCATCCCTTAGGGAGCAGTGAGCAGCGCCTGGGGAACATTCTGCCTCCTCCGTTCATGGCTTTATCCCTACTTTCTGGAGACGTAGTCCTATTAGCATCTTAATGCAATGACCTTCAGCTAGTAATTAGGCGATTCACATTTGAAATTGAGGAAGCCTGGATGTTGAATAGGTGTACTAATTTTTCAGGTTAGGGTCAGTGTACGACTCAAGTAGAAGGAGTTTGGGAAGAACCCAAATCTCCCAAAGGACCAAATGTGTATTTGTTCAGCTCTCTGATATGGCGTGTCTTCAGCTGATACTTGGCTCTGAACCACCTCAAAGCTTTTCATGTTCAGTTTTTACTTTTTCTACCAAAAACAGCATCCATGAACTACACCAACAGCAACCAACCCTCAGAGGACAAGTCTAGAACCTAAGGCTAAAGCTGGTCAGACATATTTGCAGAATGAATGCTGACTGCTGCATCAGCTCTTAAGGCGCCGGCAGTTTATTGGAAAGTCTAACCTGATAAACTGAAAAGACTTTACATCTATTGTTTGACCAAAATAAAGCAAACTCCACGACCAGAAACTATAAAATAAAAACATAGAAAAATATTCTAATTCAGTTTCACCCACAGCAGTGTTCTGGGTGCTGTGATGACCTGAGTATTCAGTCTCCACAAAAAAATAGAGAGAAGACTGATTTCCCTCACAGAACTGCCCGGATGAACTGAATCTGAACTCCCTTTAGCCAATCATAAATCACAGATGTTGATATGCTGCGCTGCTGTATTTTTATTTATTTTTTTCTAATAATGATGGCAGTGAGGGAAAACCGGAGGTGTTAAATCAATACTTCACATAAAGTCTATCAGCAAATTCGTCCCATACAAACATAGTGTCTCTGCAAACAAATGCCTTAAATTACTAATAAGTATATAAATATCTTTCCTTCTTCCTCTTCTCATCTGAAATTATTTCTGATTCTTTTTCTCGCCTTTAAATCATACAGTTGGTTGACTGACTGCACAAATCATTACTCATCGCTACACCAATCACAAACCGGACTTTCCCCCATGAAAGTCAGTCGATAAAAACCTGTGACGCCCTTGCAGCGCTATGTAATTTCTGTATTCTAATATCTACTCTTAAAAAGGTCTTCTAAAACAAAGTTTGTGAAAATAAATTTTCAGTCTTGTGCATTCTTTTTTTTTTGTTTCCTTTTCTTTTCCATTTTTATTTCAAAAAGAATGTTTATAAGTCCAGAATTGTCTGTAAAGTTTAAATTACATTTACTGACATACATAATGACATCACATCTTGGGTTTTTGATCATAATCATGCAGTATGGATAAGCAGGGTTATATAACAAAAGGTTCACAGCATCATCTGACTGACAAGGAAGGGGAAAAGTAAAGGATAGATGATGATCTAAAAAACCCTCTAGAGTAAAGCTAAGGTGGAGAATTCTCCTTTACCTGATGAGCAGACTGATCGTCCTCAGGGGATTGGTCGGCTACTCTGAAGAGTGTGGCAGGTGTGGGTCTCCTGCGTCTAATCTGTAAACACACAAACATGAAGGGCAGCCATGAATAAATGAATAGTCAAAGTAGCTGATGATGTATTATTAATAACCTGGTATATTAATTTAATGAAGAAAAAATGTTGACAGTGTTGACACCTCATGCCAGTTGAGGACACACTGGGTGCTCTGACTTCATTAGCAGAGTTGGCCAATGAATAATAAAGTGACAAGCTTTAAAAGAAGAGAAAACCGCAAAGAGCGAAGCAAAATATTCATTCGAATCTCAGTGATCCAATAGGGAAACTTGGTTTAAAAGTTAAACTAATAATTCAACTTTATAGCTCTTACAGAATTTACGTTATTTTTTTTGCCATTTGACACTCTAATGAAAAACTATAAAAACAAAAAAAGGATCTTTGCATTCTTCTGCTAAAGCCTTTATAAAAGCTAGTTATCTGTCTTCATACACAACAGCAATGCATGGGCCTGAAGAACCAGAAGCCAGCCTTAAAAACGCGTTAAAAGATAAGGTGTAATCACTTTAACTTTAACTTTGGTATCTTTAACTTTAACTCTCAATTTTTAATAAAATTATACAAATCAATGTGTTACATCTTTAGAACAGATCAACCCAGAACTACTATGGAAATATCTACAAACAGATCAAATGAGAAATTCACTGGGTAGCAGTTAAACTCTTAAGAAGAATCTAAAGTAATTTTATAATCAATCAGTTAATCAATTGATTATTTAAAAGTACTGATCAAAT
>NW_015150477.1:279157-292349 GCF_000732505.1 Cyprinodon variegatus | reverse complement strand
TTACAGGGATGGTAATCTGAATTTAAAATAACTTTTTACAGATAATCTGAACTTAAAATAATAAGTTTTTTACAGACTTGAAAGTTCCAGTAACATGAATTAAAAAAAACTTAGTTGGCAGAACTTGAAAAACTTAGCTGACACAACTTAATAAGTGTAGTTCTACAAAACTTAAAAAATTAAGTTGATGCCTTCAACTCCAAAAAATTCTGTGCAGTCGGTTGCCTTGAAATTTTAAGTTGAACTAACTTTTTCGTTTTTACAGTGTATAACTGGCATAAACTGACAACAGAAAGCCTGGAACAAATTATTCATATCATTATACAACCATTAAAGATGACAAATAAAGAATTCATGCCCTTCTCCGAACTAGTTTCTTTGTTTTATGCAGGGAAGGGAAAGCTATGTGTCTAAGCAAGTCATCTAGTATTATGGGTAATTAAAGACGTAGAAAAGCTAAACCCATTTAATATGTTTATTAGTTTATTTAAATCAGTTTTATTCAGCACCCTAACTGGTTGAAAGTAAAGCGGTCAGGCTTTCCGGCAACGTCGTGCAAGACCATCCTACCTGCTCTTCCATCATCATGTGAAAGAATCTCCCAAACACAACCTGGTCTGATTTATTTCTTCTCAGGCGTTCTGCTTCACCTCGTAGACGTGAAGAACTGTTTGCTTCTCAGGACTCTTAGCTATTTTTAAAGTATACGTGACAGCAGTGAAGTTGCAGTAAAAGAATTGGCTTAAACTGAAGCTAACTGGAAACATAAACACTAATGATGTGCCCTGGTGTTAACTGAGCATATCATAAAGAATGGCATGTGTGTCAACCAATAGCTAAGAAGACTCCACTGAACTCAAAGACAAAATAAGAACATCCAGTTTGCATGAATATGTGTGTGTAATCAATACCAAGAACTTAAGGAAAATGTTGCTGTTCTCAGTAATTTATTTGGAAACTATGGATGTTGTTCTCATTTATGTCCTTATTGGTACAGTGGATATTTTCACTGAATTGGTTCTGATGCCTATCGGTTTTTGTCACCCTTTCTGCACATTGGTTCTGACATTGGCCATCATTAGAAAAATAGTTTGTCTCCACCAGGCCTAGGAAGGAGGCAAGTTCTTAAAGTTTACAAGCTACTGCTCTCAGTTATTTCTCTAGGATTTGAACAAATCACTACATAAATCATTCTTTTTATTTATTTATTTATTTTTTTTTTTACTAAAAGTGATGCTGCAGGGTTTTCTATCACTTTTGGGTGGCCAATGAATGGGTTTTGGCTTCTAGATGTAGCCTCTGGTAACTTTCTTTTGTTTCCAGGACTCCTAAAGCCTTTTTTCTTTCTTCAAGAGTTTTAGTTTCTGAAATTGGTAATTGAAATTATAGAACTTTTATTATCTGTACATTATGTGATTACAAAAATTGTAAAAATGATAATGTTGGCCCTTTAGCTTTTTTATATATCTTTCTCCCCTCTTCTTTTAACATAAAATGCATCAGGAATTATAATCAACTAAAACATAAGTGGCTGCTCAGTGGTGCAGTGGGTAGCACTGCTGCCTTGCAGTAAGAAGGTTCTGGGTTCGATTCCTGGCCCAGGGTCTTTCTGCATGGAGTTTGCATGTTCTCCCTGAGAATGCGTGGGTTCTCTCTGGGTACTCTGGCTTCCTCTCACAGTCCAAAACATGACTGATAGGTTAATTGGTTTCTATACAATATATATGTTGTTTGTCTTTGTGTTGCCCTGTGATGGACTGGTGACCTGTCCTGGGTGTACCCTGCCTCTCGTCCATTGACTGCCTCTCATGACCCCACTTGGGATAAGCATGCTAGAAAATGGATGGATAAAACATAAGATTAACAAAGTCAGTTCTCACTAAGGGAAAAACATTTAACAAGCCACTCTTTCAGCATACAGGACGTAACAATTTTGTGCTAAATAGATAAGCTTGGGTGGAGACTAAAATGTTTTATGCATTTTAAAAAGAAAGTCTGTTTACGGAGGTAAGTACCTCACATGATGTCAAGAACGAATGAATAGCGTCTAACATCAGAAAATAAAAAGCGCTTAGTTAAATGGAACCTGCAGGTGAAACAAGAACGTTATTGAAAATGTCCTCTGTGGAAGAAGTCAACCTTGGCAGTGACACGAGCGACTGACATGCACCGCTGTTTATGGCACCACACAGTTATTGTAGGAGGGGAGTTATCCTGGCTCTATTTTGTGTGAAATGGCTTCATACAGAGATGTTTGTTTGTTTTCTTTCTGTCCCATTCAGTGCGTCATAGCAGTTAGGGAGTGTGTTGCCAAAGCAGTGGCTTTTTTAGCAGCGTGCTGGACACCCGCCCCTGTCCTATTCAGCCAAACAGAGTAATCAGCAATGGATTTCAGCCACGTTTGTGACACCAGACACGGGCTTTAATCTCATCATGCAACCTCCAGCTTTCTCGTCTCTCCTGGATGTCACACACTATCCGTCTCCCTCTTATTCTCCTCTCATTTCCATCGCACTTTATCCCCTGCTTCCTCTATCCTGTTTACATCCACTTCCATCCTTCATTCCTTGACAGTGACATTACCCTCATCTTCTTTCTACTTTGCGTCATTCAGTAACTGCAATCATGTTATTTTTCCCCCTGCACCCTGACACATCTGTTCCTATGTTTCTCAATTTTCCCTCTTCAGTGTCAGCGCACATCCATACAAGACTTCATCAGACACTTCCGCCTCTGTAGTGGGGAGCTGTGGAGGCCTGGGGCGTCTTGCAGCTAAGACACCTGCCCGGCACCTGCTTCCTGCCCCGAGGTGGTCAAGATGTGATAGTAGACACCAAGCCTTTACACAACTAAACACAGTAGTCCAAATTAATTTGAGCTACTTAACTTGGAAAATATTAACAGAAGCAGCATTAATCTGTGTTTTAACAGCTTCAGATCTCTAAAAACACTAGATAAGCATCAGCTAATAACCAAGAGATACAAGGAACAATTAACACTTAAAAGATAACTAACATTATTTAAGCTATCAGTCACTACCTTTTTATGTGTATGTTTAATGTAATCCAGGGGTCACCAACCATTTCAAGGCTGAGGGCTACTTCATGGCTATTGAATCATAGGAAGGGCTACCAATACTGACCCATGAACAAGAGGGGTCAGCATTCCCTCTTAACTTCATCCATAATAAACACATTTTTATTGTTAACTTTTAATTTCTAATTTTCCTTTAAACATTATAATTTTAAAATCTCTATAAATGCTAAAATGCCCTATATGATTGCTATGATGAAATGCTCTATAAATGATTAAAAAGAAGAGTCACAGAATCAAATAAAATTTCAAACTTAGCCCACTGCTGAGTTGCTGTTTTCAGAAGGCGTTTAGGGCACCCCATGTGTTCCTTTAGGGCCCCTTGGTGCCCGCGGGCACCGCAGCGGCGACCCCTGATGTAATCTTTCATATAAAGTGCCACAAAGTGGTATTGAGGGATGAAAATAATTTTTAAAAAGCTTTATTTCACAATGGTTTGATTACAGCAGACATCAATCATGGTCCTAATCTGATTATATTAAACTGACAAAAAAGGGGGGAGGGATTTTATGCGCATTTATGTAAAATGATAGAGCTGATAAGGTATTTATGTTTTAGAGAAAGGACATGCACCAATGATGGCGGTGCTGGTGGTGACATCTCAAATGTCGAATGACATAAACAGTCAGTGAATCTAGTACTTTTCCAGCCTTAAAACCACCCCACTCTATCTGAGTTACGTAATATCATATGCGACTCCTCAGCTACGACAACACTGGGACACGGCATGTGGGATTACTCCAGCTATGCTTTATCGCTCCGTGCCCTTCCTCCTCTACATCTCTTAATCCCTTGTTCCCAATCTCCCGGCCTTTCCCAGTACCACCAGCAGCAATGTTTTTGACCATACCAGTTAAAGCAGACTTGCACAATTCCTGGCTGCAGCTGTGGCGTTTTTAACAGCTTTACAGGAGGTAAAGTTAAAAGGAGTTGATTTGATTTAATTATGGATAATGAGTTAATTTAATGTGATTGGTTGAGATGCTGAATGTAACTGTTTTTCTTTGCTCTTAATACACAAAATCATTACCTTTTCTTTTCATCCGATGTAAGTTTTTAAAGTTGTTACAGTTGCCCAAAACATCTTTCAATACTAACAACTGTCTTGCCTGAAACAGGAAATATTCAAAATGCTGTGGAGCTTTTGCATCCTTCTCTTACCTGATACAATTGTACAAATAAATATTTTTGATTCTGTGCAACTTCTACGCAAACTACAGTTTTAGCTGCAAGATTCAAATAAGCAAATTTGCAGGGAAATAGTAACTTAGTAACTGTATTTCAGTTGAAACAGATTCACAAGAGGAGCCAGATGTTGTCTTAGGAAACTTTATAATCTGAAAGGTTGTGCAAGAAAGTAGTTATTTAACTAGGTTTATGCATTTAAAAAATCCCCTCTAACAGATTTGCTTGTGCATTTTAGTTGAAATGAAATGTCACAGTAAAGAACAGAACATTTTCTTAGTTGATGTATGATTTTAAGGTTCCATTTTTTGTGTCCAAAACCCAGAGTCAGGCTTTTGAAGAGAATAGTTCAACTTTTTAAGAACCACCATAAATTAGAAGCATAAAAAGTCTCCTTATTTACGCACATGTCAGGTTTAATATTGGGGAAAAGGTTAAGCAGCCTGGGCTCTGTGGCAGGGCTGTTTTGGGAACATGAGTCACTGTTGACTTAGCATTTTTCTCGGTACTTCGTGCGTGTGTCTTTGTGAGCATTCTGGGTGCATATTGGCTGATTTGGGTCTACTCCCCTGAGATTTGGCTCTCTAAGCTGGCACACTCCAACCAGTCCTATAAAAAGCTGCGGCAGTAGGACGACATAAACTAGATCAGAGGTGCCACTGGGGGTCGGTAGGATGAGACAGAAAGCCTGTAAAACTCTCCAATAGTGCATGACAGCCAGCGTCTCATGAGAAGTGTGACCTAGACACAAAGGCAGCATGGAGCAATACACGTCTTGGAAAGTACCATATATCACCATCTCTTGTGCCAAATTTCACTAAACTGCAACAGGTCACCTCACCAAGCAATCTGTGATACGATGGGGGCATCAGGCAAGTGCATATAATGATGTATGGTCCTGCATCACTATGATGGAATAGATCCATATCTGTTCTGATGGAGAGATATAGATCTGTGAAATATTGAATTGTGTTTATGGCTTCTGTCCACAGGCAGGCTCTGTTAAATAAAACCATGATTTACAACCAGCATCAATGGAAGAGGATTTATATATTTTTTTTTCTTGTTTTTCAACTGAAAGTTACATGAAGGCATTGTTTTCATTTTCATATAACTTAGGAAGACCAAATTTAGTGATTGCCACCCGAAAGAGGGAGTATTTAACAGAAAGCAAAAAAGATAGAAGGAATAAACTGTATTTCAGAGCCGCATTTGACCAGTAAGTTTGCACAAAAGATACCAATTTGAATTTCTCATTACAGTAACGTTTTGTAATTACCTTCTATAACCAATGATCAGATATTACCACAATCTAAGATGCATTTCTAAATATAGTTTAGAATCTATACAACAAAAAGAAACAGTCAGTATTTGTTTTACTGCTTTGCTGTAAAAAAGTTAATGCAATGAAATTGACTCGTTCATAAAAGATGCTTTTAAGTGCACCTGCTGATTACTAAGAGCTCTTCTAAAAAGATCATATATTTGGTATTTTTGAAAGGTGGACTGCTTTATTTGTCTTTATACATACCGGGTACAATTTCATAGATTAGATTAACCTAACCAGACCAGCAGGACTGTAGTGTTACAGAAACAGACACAGGTAGACATGTTTCTTTTCGTGTCACCTGGTTGCTGCAAACTATCAGGGGCAAAAATGCGAAAACTGTATGCATTTCTGGATAGACTGGAGGAACCTTGTAAAGAAGTTCATTATATCATCCTTAAAGATCTGCAGGAATCCTTCTGAGCAAAGCTGTGAAGTCATAAGGCATACTGCAGGGGATATATACTCTCTCAATACTACGTGCTACTCTCAATCATCTTTTACATATTTGGAAATTATCCTCAACATTAAAGCCCTAACAGCACATTGTTTACCAAGGCAAAAATGCAAGTGGAGTCACAAAATAAAAAAAGAAATTGATCTGCAGTTAGAAGGGTTACATGGTTAATTTAAGTTTTTTCATTTATTCTCTATGCTACTGTAGTTGGCCTCTGTTTCTTAAACAAAAACCGCTTGTCCCTCCACTGTTTTGGAATGACGAGGCAAAATAAGCAACTTATATGAGCAGTGAACAGACACAAATGCAAATGGTGTTTGTCATTGTTTGCCATGACAAAGACGATCATCTAGCATATTCATGGTGTGGAATCACGATCCAACTTTAACTAGAGCTGGTCTAGTTGAATATCTTAGGTTCTTGTCAGTTTTGCAGCAATAAACCAAAAGATTAATAAAAATGCTTTAGAATGTTGTGTTTTTGTAGTTATTGTATAAGGAGCTATCCATGGCAACGCTATAAGAGACAGTGCCCTTATAGAACCAGTCGTGGCCCCTGTACTGAAAAAAATTCTCTACAAAATTTAAATATAATAAGTTTTTTTTTTCTGTATAAATAAGTGAATTTTCCCTTGATTTAAGCTGGTAAATAAAAAAAAATTGCCAATGGAAATAGATACTTTATATTCAAAATAAGAAAACAAATAAACTCCATTAACTTATTTCAAGTTCGTTTTATTTTTATTTTTTATAAGGAGCAAAAAGACTTATTCCTTTGGCATATAATCATATTTACCAGCTAAAACCTAAATGTCTTTTTGTATAAAATTGTGTGTACAAAATAATATCTGTCTAAGTCTGTAAGTCTGAAATTAAGTGCAAATACAGTTATTTTTTAGAAAATTCTACTTTTTGGTGAGTTTTTGTAGTGTAATGGAAAATAAATATATTATGATGATATGTGCAGACAGAAGAGGCTAAAACTGATTCATCCTTTGGATAATTTTTTTATATTTCATGTTTAAAAATTACTTTTAAATTAATAATAATAACAATTATTTGATATTATTAATTGCAATTATTGCAGTTAGCTTTAAGCTTCAGTCATATTAAATTATGAGCTCTTGCCATTTGTTTGGGGTTTTTTCTATGTGTATTTTCTTTCTTTGTTCTGTGCCCCCATAAAAGAACACCACCATGGCCCTCCTTGCAAAGTTCGTCTAGAACTAACTGTGTGCAATAGCTCTATTGGAAGGCGATGTTGTCTCTGGAGTTTTCACATTGGCTTTGTCTTTGTGTCTCTTCCTCTGGCCAACAGACATTGTCTTGTCTCCACAGATGAAAAGCAAAGTCATCTTTGCTGTCTTAAATAATCATTCGATCTTACTTCCTTGCCATTTGTGTTGAAATCATACCAACAGAATAATGAGTCTGACATAACCAGCAGCTTTGGCACTTGTCATTTTGTGTAAATTAGTTGTCCAGCTGAGAAGACATATAAACAAACAAAACCCTTTGATATCATTTAATATAGCAGTGGGTCAAAATAAGTTTGCACAATCTGCTGTAATTTATCCCAATTTGCTCTGTGATCTTACAAGAGGAAAGGTGCCAATTATAGATCAAGACTTTATAGAGAAATTATCTTTTTAAAAACCGTTATATGAAGGAACTTTTTACACCTATGACAGGTGTGCTAATTTGCTGGTTAAAAGTACATCCATTCATCTGACATCTTTTTACCTCATTGCTTTGTCCATGGCTTCATTTCTACTCAGCCCACTATGACTGCACTCTATTTCTACACCGTTAGCCCTTGCAGAAACTGACAAGTGTTCTTTTAAGTAGCTTATTCTTAGCTTTGATATTATTTGAACTATCAATGTCCTCGTTCTTAAGTTTGTTTGAATAATAGAATCTACCAAATGAATGAGGATAAGGCGTTGGCCTTGATTCCACATTTCAATCATCTAGCTTTTTGATTTAAAATGAATTCCTAAACACTGGAAGCAAAGCACCGATACCTCCAGCAATGAAATCAGCATGATGCTATCACCCCCAAGCTTTAGGGTTACAGTGTTCCTAATTGGCTCACATTGACTCGTATTATATATCTGATTACCATAAAACTGAATCCTTTGACTAATCCGATAAAACGTTATTTTTAAAACCTTTCACTTTGCCACATGGTTTACAAAATATTTTTAATGTGTTGCTGTTATGCCTGCATTCCTTCATGACAGCCTTTAGTCAATTTTACTGATTTGATCTTGCGCAGCCTTGCTAATTTCTATTTTATCATGGGTAGCAATTTGTTCTTATATTTGAAACTTGATAACAACTGGGATCTTAACTGGATAATGATCCATTACACATCAAAACTGGTTTTAGAATAGAAAAGCGAGGCTGCTGCTGACAACCTGACCTCAATTGTATTAGAAAATCGTGCATCATGTTTAACGTGAGGTAAAATCGAAACACTCCACCATGAATGGATGTCAAAAATCCACCAGTAGTGACCCCAGTAGCTTTCTGATTAGTAAAATAAATAAAAAAGTAATTATGTAGTGTTTTACTACAACTTAAATTGAGCATTTATTTCATATAATTTAACCCTGGATAAAAGATTGTTTTAATCTTAAAAGACTGAATTACATGAATTTCCTGCGAAACGTTTGAAAACTTCTGAGCAGAACTGTAATTAAGCTCCCTACTACACACTACTGCGGCCTCCACATGTTTTCTATCATCTTATCACAGTCACAATCAAGCCTTTGGACACTTCCTCTGTTTGAATTAAGATAAGTTCCTCCCATTTTTCAGTAAAATGCGCTCTCTTACAGTGTTGTTCCATTACTGTGATCTTTAGGTAAGCTGAACTCTGAAGAGCAACTCAATTAAAAAAAGGTCATAAAGTCAACCTTTGTTCCCTGAATCGCACCGTGCTCAAAGTGATTTCTTTTTAAATGAGATGGCTCCCGTGGTGCTCCAAGTACAGTACAGTCTTGCAATGAATTCAATAATACAGTCCAGAGGGAAATGGATTCCTTTTTTTTGTCATTATTGTACAATGCATGTGATGTCAAATGCTTTAGTTTAATAACTTATTAAGGGCTGTTTAAAATGTTGAAATATTTTTCAGTTTTGTGCTTTAAATGCTGAAAAATATCTAAATAAAACTTATATTTTATCACATTTATTTAGTGACTATTCTTAGTATCTTTTTTTTTCTTTTCAGACAAAATATACAGATATCATCTGCTCTCTAAAATTCTGCTACCATGCCAAACACCCCCACACATAGAGCTGGCAGATCAAATGTTTCCATAAAGCAAACACCCAAAGAGCAGGAATCAGATAATCATGTGACTAGTCATCTCTGTCAGACAGTTTCAGTCTGTAGCAACTCATCACCAGTTTCAACAAGGTTGCACTGTGTAACAAGTGCTTGTTGAGTTTGCAGTTGCTTTTTGCAAAGTTCAAGGACATTTCTGCACCAGTTGCAGCCAAAACAATAGATACTCATTCCTATTCAAGCACATGGTTTTAATGAATTCCCCCAAGTCAGAAAGGCTGCTGCATGTCGCTTCCTCACTCATAGAACACTTTTCAGCTGTGACCCTTGGCCCCCACCTCTGGCTAACTAAAACAAAAAACAAAAAAACAGATGTGTCTGCAGATAGTATCCTGAGGGGCTCTCCAATGACCCCCAAATAGAAATCCAACTTGCACCGCAACCACAGGCAGAATGACATTATACTCTGACACACTTCCTCTCTTCATTCCCCAGATTCCCCCCTAGCATTTACGTAATTAGATGCTTGTCCTGCTGTTTCAAAACGCTGTTAAAACAGGGGTTAACCGTCACCTTGGTGGGCAGATGAGTGACATGAAGCCACCTGCCAGGGCATGGTGCACAGCAGTTGAGGTGTCAATCAAAGCTGTTTTTCAGCATGGCTTGAGACCCTGCAGATACTGAGGTGATCCTGCGTCTCTTGTTCATGCAATCACATTTAGCTGTGTGGTTCCAGAGGTCAACATGCAGCACAAATAGAGGAAAGGGCAGCTGGGGTTACTCATCTGCAATGATATATCTATGCACATGTAATGAAGGACAAAAAATGGTTATTTTCATAGTTGAAATGCAGCCTGGAGTATGCAGCAGAAATAGTGTGGCAACCCTGGTAAAAAAGCAAAACATGGCTACATAAAAAAAAAAAATCACTTTTTCATTGCTGTGAATGCATGGTGACAGTTATTTGCACCTTTGCAATGTAGCCAGAATGGGAGCTAGTCCCAGTCTACTGTCTTTCTGCGTGCAGTTCTCATTGTTCAGTTATGGGTTCTCCCCTAGGCAGCCTCTTCATCCCATGGCCAAAATGGTCCATGCTAAGTCAGTTAGATCTTTTCTAGGAGTGAGCGTGTGCTTGGATTTTAACCAGCATATTGCCCTGAATAAAAAATGTCCATGTTTTTAGGGTTTACACCTCCTATTATGCCAATAACTGCTAGAGATACCTACCAACCCACTCGAAGCATAAGGGGGTCTGGACCATTGATGGACATTAGTGTGATGTAGGTTTCTACAATGGAAGAAAATTCTATTAAAAGTATATATTTTTCCTTCTTTATTTCCTCTGATCACCTTTGTCATCTGCTCACACCTAGCTGGATAGTGAAGGATAAGGAACAGACACTTTTACTCTGGTTAGCTTACAACCCTACTGCAGGTTTTGGTTGACTTGGATTGAATCTCTTGCCCTGGGAGACCAAATTGACTATCTTGAAACCAAAAGGAGAAAGTGAACCATGGAGGGAAATCAGATCTAATTCATGGATGTATATGTGATCTTAAATCTTTCCAACCACAGCATACCTCGCACCATTTATGCAATCAAGACAGCACACCATGCTCTCTCCATCCCTGCTGTCTTAATCTGTCCTCCTGCATTTGTCTCATGTACAGAATAATAATAATAAAAAAAATTGGGTGTTAAAAATTCAGAGTTAATCTGTTTAACTCTAAATGGAGTATTTACTACTATACTGAGTGTAAATCTTCTCAAGTGTTGCAGTTAATAATCAGTGTAGACATTGACAGCAATACTCTATATGGTGTCAATTACTCTCCAGTCTCTGAGAGCTCTTCTTTATTTTTTACACTAATAGATGTAAAATTAACACTGGAAATATGTCACTAGCTATAGAGTCAATTTTACACTCATTTAGAATCTGACCAGATGTTATCATATACAGAATTATGTTCAACTCCGTAGGTGCTTTTTTCCAGCTTTTTATTGCCATAACACTGTCACAAGTATAGCGCAACATGAACTCTACATTCAAACCATCCCCTTGGATGGGTTAAGGGTCTTGCTCAGGGACCCAGAGTGGCAGTCTGTGGAAGTGGGTCTCAAAATTAGAACTTCAGGATTCCAAGTTCTATGGCCTAACCACTAGGCCACCACTCCCCTCAAAAAGTGTTAAATACTTGTTTGTTTTTTACTGTATACAGGGTTGCTGTATGCAAGGCTACTTTGGAGTCAAAATTAAAAAAACATTTTTTAAGAATTGATTTGACTGCTGAAGTCAAACTGTTAATTGATATATTATTAATTTAAGATGGAAGCCCAAGTGTTTCATTTGTTTTACTACCTGCTGTTATCATTTTATGCTTTTCTTCTGCCTTTTTTTTTGTTCTATTTTATTGTTTAATTCACATAAAGCACTTTGAATAGTCCTTGTACTGAATTGTATATAGATATTGTATAAATATATATATATATATGTATATTGCTATACACATAAACATGGTTTGCCTTGCTTGATGATTGCACTTGATTGCTCTTGTCATCCTGCAAATCTTCCAGCTGTAAAGGCATCCTAACATTGAGGTTTTCACCAACAAACAATCCAAACTAGTCTTAAATAATCAAAGCACGAAAACTACCCAACAATACCTACAAACTTCACTTGGAGGAATGATATGCTGTTGCCCTGTTGTCTTCTAAAGGCCATAGAAAATATGTTAGAGAAATAAAAATCTGATGGTCTCTGCCTGGAAACTAAAATAGGCCATCTTTGGGATAATGATAATCCAAAACATATGGCCAAATCATCCCAGGGTTCGTTCGAATCAACCCTCTCCCATAGCGATGTCAATCCCCAGACTTAAATCCTTTTAAAAACCTGTGGTTTGAGTTACAGAGAAAATACCATCATAACTAACTTTTTACTGATTTATCACATGCATCAGTCAAACTATATACATCAGCGTTTACTTAAGTAACCCTGTTCAATGTAAAGTACCATAGACCCAATGAAACAGAATGTTTTAGAGATTACAACTCAAAACGGCAGTCATAACATAATTCTGTCTTCTTAGACTCAATTAAACAGGAGTTGAGACAAATCCCATTTGTTGCGAGTCAGTGCCCTCCCTGAATTTCCCTCACTGGCCGGGGCATCTCCATGGATCTTTAACCACCAGATAAGGACTCAGCTGTGCAGAGGCTGGTCAAAGGAACAGCCCAGAGTCCAAATCCTGATATAATCAAGGAGAAAACCTTGATATCTAACAGCATCTGGTTCAAATTTGGTTCCTGGTCAGTGAAAAAACACCATTTTATCCACATTTCTAATCTTTTCTCATCCCAGAAACTGATTATTTGTTGGGCAAGGGTCAAAAGAAGAAACCTTCAGTGGCAATGTGATTAAAGTACCATCAAAGATTAAAGGTATTTACATAAGGAAATGAAATTTATACAATGGCAGCCCATGACTTCCCAAGGGGATGGGTTAAATGCACAGAGTTAGGGGAGTGGAGGCCTAATGGTTATCAGATAGAGCTTGGAATCCAGAAGTTCTTAGTTTGAGCCTCATTCCCACTGATTGCCACTCTGGGTCCTTGAGCAAAGACCCTTAAGCCCACACTGCTCCCTGGGCGCTGCAGAATGGCAGCTCCCTGCTACCCAAGTGGAGGGATTAAATACAGAGAGTATAGGGGGAGTGTTGGCCTAGTGTTTCAAGCAGTGCGCTTGTGCTCTGAGAAGGTTGCAAGTACCCGGTTCAATCTCCACAGCCTGCACTCTGGTAGCCTTGTGAGACCATCCTGATCTCGCAAGCTTTCAA
>NW_015150477.1:252605-278779 GCF_000732505.1 Cyprinodon variegatus | reverse complement strand
AACCAGTATTTTCGCCCCTTCCCAAAATTACTTCAACAGAAGGTTTCCAGATGGATATGCTGAGCAAATCTATCTGGGGGAGTCAGGTTAGTACTTTGGGTCTCCTAGCAAGACCCTTAACGCCACACTGCTCCCGGGGCACCGTACAATGGCAGCCCACTGTTTCCATAGGGGTGGGGTAAAAACAGAGGTAAATTTCACTAATGTGAGATCAATAAAGTTCAATTACTTATTTTTTTTTATTATTTATCTCATCTTTACATCCTAGATACAGCCCGATGTTGTCCAGAGTCTAGTTACAGAGTGGGAAAAAGTCTCTATTAACCAAGAGCTAAAAGCCGAGGAGACTGTGCTGCAGCTTCCGAGGCCTCGTGTCAGATTTGTATCTCGTTTTCCCAGAGGGTATTATGATTGGAGTTTCAGCTCACTGTGTGTAGTATAATCAAATAACTTTTCTCTCAATATTTATGTTGTTTTTTAGCTGTTTACACTTTACCTTTTGAAGCAAAGCAGCCAAAACAATGGTCATTACCAGGAGAGGACATGGTTATTTAAATAAAACATAAAATCTGCATTTTACAGAAGCCACGCACTCAATTAAAAAGGAAAGAGCTCATAAAGGGAAAGTTTTACAACACTAACTGGCATGTTCTTGTTTCAGACATTAAGAAACCTAAATGCTAGCTAGGACTGTCATAACTAGAAGGAGCAAAAACAAACATAAGCCACAGCAAAAGAGAGAGTTATTGTCTGTGTCCAAATATCAATTACAACGTTTGGTTCATCAACTTTCATGCCAATTATTTCTTGCCACTACAAACATCTACAAACTGCTATTGGGAAAAAAAAGGAAGGCTTGCCAGGAACATAAATATTACTGGCTATAAAAATTAAACAGACCACTTTATTGGGCAAAATTGACTCAGACCACTACAGTGGCATTCCCACCAGGAAAGATTGCTGCTTGGAGCGTGCTTTTCTGACTGGGATTGCTTGTTGATAGTCCCCCACACTGCTAATGTTTACCCACAAATACTCACCGCATCAAAGGTCACTGTTTGATGTTTAACCCAGAGTGACGCAAAACTTAAATGGTGGTGGTGGGTTTTTGAGGGGTATGAGGGATTTTATGAGAGGGCAGGAAGGGTTATACCTCCATAAAACCTGAGGGGTCATATTAGGTTCTGTGTTGCAAGCTTTTGGACTGATGCCCTTTTCTGTCCTTTGATAATCTCTTTTTTTTCTGAGTTTTATGCGTGTTACAAGGCCAGATGGAGTCAAAGTAGGAAAGGCATGTCCACATGATTGTAGTATTGTCAGTGCCATGACCCTAATCTCGGTCCATTATGCACATTACTCTCCATCACCTGAAAAGCATGCAGCATTTGCATGTTTGGAGGGGGTTTAGTGGTGAAGATTTGTTAGGATGTTTATCCAATACATCCCAGATGGTAAAAAATGCGTCTCCTGGTCTCTAAATGTGAGGAATTATGCATTTCCAAGAGATTTTTCAGAAGATAATTATAGATTTTATTTAAAAAAAACTAACAATAGAACTTAAACTTAAGGAAGTGAGCATGATGCAAATACGTAGGTGTAGAAAGACATGGTCCATGCCTGTGTGTGTCTCTGTTTCTGTATGAGCACAAAAATAAACCAACACTAAACAAAATACATTTTTCTCTGGACACCTGAATTACATGACTGAACAAGCTTTTTCATTTTTTCTTTCTTCCTTCTCTTCCTTCTTTCAAAGGATACAATTGATGCAAACACTTTTCAGGAAAAAGATCTGTGTACTTATGCTTAATAGAGTTACAATATTTCCCCTTAAAAGTGAGAACTTAGTAATACTTTCTTTCTAGTGCAGAGCTGAGTATTGTAATTACTGTACGGGCTTCAGGCTCTGCCACAGATTTCTATATTTGTCTTGGGATGCATTAATGATAACTTATGTCACTCCCCTTGTTTTAAACATAATGAAACAAAGGCTTGTATCAGAACAATCAAATAGCACTGGCAGGAAGTAAATTATTCTAGCTGGGTATTTACAGCAGAGATAAGCAGACGAATGAACTTGCAGCTTGATGCAGATTGTCTGTTCTAAATAAAGTTCTTAGCTAGCTCTAAGGCCATCCAATGCACTTTTCTTTACCACCACAAAGATACATGTATTTGAAATAACAGAACAAATATCTTTAATCTAGATTAAGATTTTTTTAAGGCGAAACACCAAATTTTAGATGATTAAAAGTAAAAAACAAAAAGAAAACAGTCCTTTATTATCTTTTTTTTGTCAGATATTTGTTTTACTTACTTACTTTACTTACTTCACTGAGTAACAACTAAAGGCATTTAAATATATATGTGAATGTAGGTATACATGTTTAAGTTTAATTGAGCAGCAAGACAACATATATTAAATGAGATGCAATGAATACAAAATTCAATTTATCCGATGAAATTCAGAACTCAAATGTGGTAATAATTTAACCAAATGAATAAACCAGTGAGATTTCCAATATGTTGCAGCTGCTAAGAGACTCCAACTTTCCAAACTAGAATGCTAATGAGCATTCTTATATTTTTGACTGGTGCACTAAATGAAAAAAGTGTGACTTTTGCAGAAGAAAGTATGTCTCTGAACTTGAATTTATTTAGTTTTAACCCATTATAACCGAACTCAGAACAAGATCTTGCTAAGTAGTTGCATGCACAACAATGCCTGGAGAAAGGTATTCTCAGCCCTACCATCATGAGCACTTATAAGATAGAAAACCTTGCATAATCTCTTACCTAAACCCAATTAAGCATGGTGAGTAATCCTAGCATAGTCCTACTTTAAGCTGTAAAATTAAGTTAAAACCTAAGAGAATGTATGAAAACATGCAAGAGCAACACAACTGACTAAATTCCATCCAAAAGGCAGTAGTGGTAGGCCATGTAAAATCAAAGAGTGAGGTCAGGAGATGTTTATTGATATTGTGCAGATGTGTTCCCAGAGGCGTCTGTAGAAGGTTTTTTTCATTGCCCAGCAGCTGCGTTATAACCCAGTATTTCCAAATGGAATGCAAAGTGTGAGATGCAGGGGTGTAAAGCCCACCACAACTGAGCTGAGTTGAGATGAGTTCATTATGGTGAAAGATCACACTTCCGTTTCTAGCAATCCAGGAGATGACTCTTGGCTTGGCAGCCGCAGACCTGCATTTGCCTCCGTGTTTGTAGTATCAATTTTGCTACAGGAGTACACCTGTTTTTATTTCAGGGTTGGGCTTGTTTCCATGGTTCAAGCAACAGATGTGTACACGAGTATACCAAGTCATTTTTAGGAAAAATTTGGGGTGACCTCTCCCTGTTTCAGCATAATTGCATAAAGCAAGGGTCTATAATATACAGATGAGCAAGTTTGGGGTCTGCAGAGACAGGTGAACTTGGCTGAAGGAAACACCTTTAGAATGAATTAAAGCAGAGAGTTCAAGCTAGACCTTTTTGTTCAACATCAGCATTTATGCCAAAAATTACCCAAAAGATTTGAAGCAGTTTTAGCTGCAACAATTGGGCCAACATCAGCTTAAGGGGATGTTTATAGGCGTCTAAAGAAAAACAATAAAACACAACCTAACATTTTAACGTTGACCTGTCTGTGTATCAAAACCAGCTTTAAGATAGGAAAACATGAGTAGATAAGTTTTATTAAACCGTATCACCTTTTCCTGGAATATCGGGTTAAAAAGGTGAAAGAAAAAAAATAGTAACACAAACAGTGAAAAGTGCAGCTGTGCTCAATACAATCGACCTGCTTTGGGAGTCCCTGCTGAGACAAGAGAGAGCAAACTCTAAATGGAAGGAGCAGGTTTGAATGATTATACTATTTGATAGCTAGTTGGAGAAGTGAGCTTAGCTCAAAAACTTGACCTCAACACTGATAAAAGAGACGGCGAATGATCTGCTGTGAGAAAATACCTGCTGTTTTCTCTTAGATATCATGAGTAGGAGGAACGGAAGCGTCTCTCCACAAAACATCAACAACCGTTCCTGTATAAAACACCCCAAACATCACATTATTGTAAACAAGCTTTTTTTTCCCCCCATCAGACAGATCCATCCATTAAAGCTGACCTTTTAGATCCCATCTGCGGGGGAGCGTTCAGTGACATAGTTGAACCGGCTGTCTCTATAGAAACAAGGGCAATTCAGTCGATTGTGGTTTTGGGATTTAAATGCCATCGGAAAGAACAGTGAGGGGCGGCTCGTTGTGAAACAAGTTGCTACTCAGTAGCAAAATGCGGACTTGTAAGGCAGAGTAATTGCAGTTGGAGGGAAAGGAATAAAACGAGTGCTGTTGACTGTCAGCCCCTGCCCACCCACACATCCCTGGAGAATCCCATAAAACTCAAGTAGATGCTATCAGCTTTTAAACATACGTAAACATATGCTCTCCTAAATGTCCCTTCTGTTTCCTGTACTCCCTAGACTGCAAATTTGCTCCAGCAGGATGCATTCATTCACCTGCATGTAGGGCATCACTCATAAACTGCATAGATTTTTTGACTGTATTTTAGCTCTAAAAGGATGCACAGACCTGAACATCCTACCCAGAGCTGATCTACAAGTCTAAAATATGGTGATTAATCAAAGAGAGTCTAAAATCCTGCAAAGATGGAAATGAGACCATCTCTGGAAATAAATAAATAAAAACAGAGCAACTCACATATGGTATCTACATGTCCTGTGGTTATTTGGAAGAGATGACACAGATAGACAAGAATGCATGCCTGTGTGTATGTTTGAGTGGAAATCTCATGAAGTGCTGGAAAAATTGAATTGGCTGAGCAGTATTGAACTTGCAGCAAATTATGATAAAAATTAAAGCTGCAGACAACATTATGCATTTGCAGCTCAGTGCCTATAGTGACCACGAAAACTGTGCATCGTCACTGATGATCTGACAAGAATACGTCCTGCTTTATACTAGTATAAGGAATAATATCAACGTCTTTCTTTTTTCTTATTAAAGTTATCAAGTTTCAAATTTATTGACGATTAAGACAGGCTCTAGCCACACCCCTTCTTTATAAATGATTTTTAATAACTTTTAATCTCACATGCTCTATCTGCATACTGACCATTTTGAAGCCAATATCCCAAAATCCCTCGGAGCAGTTTGTTAAAGTTTGACGTGTGAAAATGAAAATTGACCAAAATTCGACCTTTGACCCCAAAATGGCTTGACTTCTTGTGTGTTTTAGGGTATGACTGTCGCTACCCGATCCGTACCGGTAGCACGATCCGTACCATCAGCTCATTTGCGCCTGCGCGAACAGAATAACTTCCGGGTCGCCAAAAAATAATGTAATTACGGTACTGAAAAACTTTATTTATATCCTGAAATAATTAAAGAATACTAAACTACATCGTAAAGACAATATTGAAGACTTTTCTGGAAGAAATGGATGCTTTTTAAATTCAATCCATTGTATTGCTTGACGTCATTTTTCTGGAATAAAAATCCAAATTTTCGGGAAATGTTCCTTTATCAATGAAAAACTGCAGGTCACGAAAGGTAGCAAATGAATCCATTGTGGGATCAGTACTGCTGGAGTGCATAGTTAAGTACAGAGTAAATCAAATATTTAAACAAATTTAAATATATACGCTGTGTGACGTATATTTGCGTATGCTCAGAGCAGTCAAAGTAACTATCACAAGGCGATTGAACTTTTTTATGCATTTCTGTTTTTTTATTTTTAGAAAATGCAATATTGACGAAAATACAAAGATATACAAAAAGAAACCCATGCCTCTAAAAAATACAAAAGAATAAAAAAGTAAGAAAAAGGCCACCGGAAGTTATTCCGTTTGCGCACGCGCAAATGAGCTGATGGTACGGATCGTGCTTCCGGTACGGATCGGGTAATGGCAATGACATCAAGAGACTTTTTTCATCGTTTGATGAGAAGGTGAGTACTCAATTTAAAATCTTTGCAACTTATGGTTTGTCCCTTTGGGGGGCGCTGTAGAGCTGTTCTGCCACACACATATTTCATTACTTTGAAATGACTACATTTCCTTCGGGGGACAACTTTTTGTAAAGTTTTGAATATATTAAGGCCCTGAAATAGGCGCAAGTTAATAAAGATAAATATTTAAATTACAATACGAGTCATCGGCTAGGACCTAGAAATAAACAAAAGAGAGTGTGCTAACAGGCCAACAGGTCCCGCTTTCTCATTAAAAGACCCATTTATACAAACAGGGAATCAGGGACAGTCGATGAGGGAGTCGACCCCAAACAGATGGACCCATAGGTCACATTTCCTTTTTCACCTTCTGTCATATGGCACATCTCAGTTATATTATCCAACCTCCTCTTTCTTCAAGCTCTCTAGAGAAATGAGACGTTGGCCTCAATCTTCCAGAGTATTTTGACCCACTTATCCCTGATCTATAATAAGAGCCCCTAGCATTACAGCTGAAATGAGAGATCAGAATTACTTAAAAAAATAATAAAAACTACAGCAGGAAGAAGCAGGTTGTTAGTCGTGTAAGACAACCAGAGTGTCAAGGATTTATCGGGAAATCTCAAGTTAAACATCTGTTGGCACAATACATGAGTCAAGGGACAAAATAAGGGTGTTTTTACAGAGATTCAGATGATAACTTTCATATCAATGTCACATTGTGAAAGGGGTCAAAATGAGAAGACACAGCCTGGCATTAATCTTCTAAGGAAGTAGAGAGAGGGAAATGTCATCATAGCTTTTCAACAGAGACAGGCTCAAACTCGAAGTGCAGTTCTGTTGAAAAATAAGTTTTTTGTTTTGAGAGAAGCCGGGTTTAGGTTACGTTTTAAAGCACGCAAACAATTTACCAGCTTATGCTGATCTGTCCTCATGGATCAAATCATAATGTGTGAACTGCCTGCTCACCATCTCCACTTGCCGAGGGTCCAGGTTGGTGGGGTCAGAGGCCGGCACAGCAAATTGGATCTTTCTCCTCTCCTTGTGCTCTCCCTCCACCTCTTTTGACACAGAAGGCTCCATGTTTCTTGATCCTGGGGCTCTGAGCCTCTGACTCCCAGTGGAGGCCAAAAGATATCTGCACCCTCTCTGGAGGAACCTCCAACAGCTGGGTAGTCCCACTCCTGATGGCTTCTTGCTTCCTCTCCTCTGCACTGACAGACTTTATTCTGTCCTCTCTTTAGAGAAAGAAATACAACAACATATACGTCTCCCTACCCTCTGTCCACTTTGACACTGCTACTGTCCTCTTCTATCACTTTGATATTAATTCTGCCTGCCTCTGTGTGCTCTCCCCTAAAACCTGTGCAGCAGAAGTGACTGAGGCATGTCCTCAGATCTGGTTGTGTTGCAGGGAGGTAGGTGGGTAAGAGGAGAGGAGGGTAGGGGAGGGGCCAGAAGCAGAGAGAAGGTGGAGACATCAGTAGAGGGAGTGGTCTGCATTAATGTGGGAGGAGAGAAACAGAGGAGCAGGGGGAGCTGCTGTGTAAGTCAGAGTACATTCTATATCAACCATATATTTATTTGTGAATGGGAGCTGTGTGCATAGCATGGGATGGGGGGCAAAGAGAATAGACAAAAAGGATGAAAAGGGAATATATTTTTTGTGATTAATAAATGCACCTAGTCAGCGGGAGAAAAGTAACTTATTTCTGATGGAAGGAACAACAAACGCCAGTGAATCACCCTTTCTAGGTTTTCTCCCATTACAACCACAAACATCAACGTTTTTTCTATTTGGGTTTACAAGTTATTCAGTATTGAAGTGGACGGAAATTAAAACTGACCCAATAATTAATAAAATAATAATAATTCAACTTTATTGATTTATTGATCTCACATTGGAGAAATGTATCTCTGCATTTTGTGCTCTTGTGGAGTGCTGCCATCATATGGTGCCCTTGGTGCATTGTGGGTTTAAGGGTATTGCTTAGAGACCCAGAGTGGAAGTCTGTGGGAGTGGGGCTCGAACTCAGAACCTCAGGATTCCAAGCGCCATAACCACTAGGCCACCACTCCCCGAAATGTCCACTCTCCAATACTCAAACCCAGTTTTGCAGATCTTTTGTTGTAGAAGCTAAATATTTTGGCCCTTTGTTGTAAACTAGCTGTTTGATTCATTGAGGAGCTTCTATGAATATTCGTTTCCACGTCTTGCCACATATTTTCAGTTGGATTTTGTTGAATACTTTCTTCCTAGCTGCTGAAAAGCATCCCCACAGCATGATACTTTCCACTCCACGTTTCACCAAAACAATGAGCTGTAAGATAACATATAGTATCAGGTTTTTGCAATATAACATTTTGCATGACATTGGTCTCATCTGACACGTTCTTCCATTTCCTATCTCTACTGCATGGCTTTTGGCAAGCCTTTAAATTATGTTTTTTTAATAAGATTTACTTTTTGCCAGTCCTCCATAAAAGGCATATTATTATTATTGTGTGGAACTTGGGTATTTCCTTTAAACCATGTCCATCTGAGTTGTTTTTTTGTTTTGTTTTTTTTGTTTGTTTTTTGCAGCTCCTCCAGAACAAAATACAAAGCAAATGGCTTAATAAATCTTTAAAGCTTTCCTGTTTTCGTGTGATAACATCTGAATCCTTTCAAATGGTAGGAAACCTTTTGCAAGACAGTGTACCTAATTTTTCTTCGTGTTAGAGAAAGGCAAGTTATATCTACTGTAAGAAAACCACACCGTGTGAAATAAACTAAGTTGAAAAGAAAGATTTTTTTCCAGCTGAAAGCAAGATTATTCAGTTTTCATGCTTAGATGACAACAGATATTTCATGGGGGCCCATTGCTGCCTGTTGCATACAGTAAAACAAACATTTCAGAGCTACTTTCAGGGACTGAAGCTAGCTGTTATTTCACTCACATGGCAGAGGGATTTGGACGATGCAGAGCGGTGGATTTGGCCCAGAGGCAGATTTGAGCTTTGACATGGGCTGGAATGAAGGAGATGGTTTTAGTGATGGAAGAGGAGGAGGAGGAGGTGTTGGAGGAGGAAGGGTATAGGAGGCTAGAGGGGCTTTGTGGGCAGAATATAGAAGGTCAAGGTAGATTTGGTGCCCTGGGAGTGTTTCTGCATCAAGACTCTTTAGAATAAAGAGTAATCCGAATGTTTATCCCGCTGGTGAGAGCTTTATTCATTCATTATCTTAATCTTATTTTGAAACACGGTTAGAATCAACAAAGTCCATCTCTTTCACAGATGGAAAATAAATTATGGGGCCTGTTTATGCAAAAGTTTGACACATCCCTCACAGAGCTTAAAAACAAATAAATCTTTCTCAGTCGCAGCAGTTGCATAACTTGCAGTGTGATCGGCAAGAATTGTGCAATTTTTCAAGGGGAATGAGTAATAGGGCTCTGTGCAACAGTCCAGCTCGCTACAAGCCAAAGCAGCATTCTAGTTTTTAATCAAACTGGAGATTTAGTCACTTTTGGCAGATGATAAGGGAGTGATTAACTGAAGCATGCTTGCTATTTAGAAAGCTGCACAATCAGCACGTGAGGAGAGCCTTTTATAATAATCTGAAAAAAACCTCCTCAACTTATCTCTCTGCTTCCAGTGAGTATATAACCATACATAAAAGGAAAATTAGTTTTTTTATGCTCTTCCTTTCTGAGAAATAGAAAAAGTATATTTTTCTTCTTTTTTTTTGTCACAGACTCCTAAAGAACCTTCTTAAGTTGTCATAAAGAGTTCCCCAAACTTTATTAGGAACATTTCAAGTTTCCTTTTGCATTTTGGCTGCTATTTACTCTCTTTTGACATTTAGTATTTGTACTTGATCCTGAAAGCACGCTATGCAGCATAAACAAATAGAAAAATTCACAAATGAAAGATGAAGAGTTGTTAGATTCACTAAACTGTGAATGAACAGTGAACGAAATACAGTCTGCGTAAAAGAGTGGAGACTGTGTGTGTGTTTGTGTGTGTGTGTGGGGGGGGGGGTCCAGCAATGACTAAAGGGTTGAGATACATCATCATTCTTCATCTGATTATCTAGTAAATAACTAATCAAACAGAAGAGTCATGGTAACATGGTAAGATAATAAAAAAGATAATAAATCTCCACTGAAAAGGAGAGGAAAAGTCTTTGCAAGACAAGGAGCACATTAAAAGATTTTGGAAAAAAAATAAATAACTGAATAATCCAAACCTTTGAACATTACTGTTAAAATACCAACTATGGGTCTTTTACTGGAATCCAAATGATGTATTGACCAGCATTTTACAAACGATGCACAAAAACTCAACCTGGAGAGATTTCTTAATGTCAGTTACTAGTTGGTGGGCAATGCAATGCAATGCATGGGCCTATCCTACTATGGAGGATCCTTTCTGTTCTCTGTTAGCTTATTGGGTTCATGCTGCTACATCCACAGTTAATGAACGAGGCCTATCGTTCTGATTTACTCCCAGATCTGTACAACTACTATTTAACAGCTTAGAAAAAAGGGCAATTAAAGCTGAACAGTGTTAATACCTCTTAATATATCTTAATATATCTTATATTGTCCTGAAATCATTACTGATATGACTCTATAATCATTCTCACAGTTGTATTTTCTTGTTGCTGAGTAAATCTGGTTTCAAATTTCTCTAGTCTTTGCTTTTACCCTTTTTTAAAGCTAATTTCTAGGGTTTTTTTATTTTAATTCTAGTTCTATTTTATGTTTGTAATAAACCATTCAGTGTAAACTTTACATTCAGGTAGATAGTACAAAAGCAATGCCCTAAGGTTGCTGTTTTGTGAGAAGAAAATGTGAAAAAAGTTTAATACAATTCAAAATTAAAATAATAATAATAATAATAGCATTTAAAAACAATTCCAGAAAGGAAAATCATCTTAAAAAGCTTTATAATATGCAAATAATTTAACAACTTAAATGACAGTCACCTGTCTGACCTACAACTAAAAAAATAATAAGGTTGTGGCTCTCTGTGAATCTTTATTTTGGAAATGTTGTTACATTTAATATTCAGCAAGACAAGGTTAAACCAGCCTGTACCATTCATCGCACTATTAGTCTAATACCATCTCTGCTTTTTACTGCATGATCAAACAGGACTGTGCAGAAGCAACAAACTATATAAAGTATAAAATGTCAGAAACATCCCCCTATCCCCGCTCTTTGACTGTACGGAGTTCAAGAGAAGAAAAGTGTCAGGTAGGCTTTCAAATCTCTTACACAAACATCCCAGAGCAGCCAGGCATTGTAAAATCCCTACACCATCTGTCAAATTAACAAAATTACAACCAATTGCTGATATTCTCACAAAAAAAAAATAAATACATTGCTCTGATTAGAAATGAGAAAGGGGATTTTATTTTCTATTGATTTTTTAACATTTATTCTCTCATTTTTAGAAAACTGTTACGTAAAAACTGCTGTTCCACCTGCACTGCATTTGTAGGTCTGAATGCTCCCAGGGGAGTGTTTGTTTCTGTCTCTAATTAAGTTACGTCACATTTGCTCTTGCGAAACTAGCTTTTTATGGACATTGTTTGTGCATAAACACATCCACTTGCAGACCTACATGGTTCCACCTCTATTTCTACTGAGCTCTGTGAGTGTGTTTGTTTACACATTTTGTTGCATGGGCATCATTAAATCAATCTGGCAGGACTAAAGGAAAAACCTGCTGAAGATAGATCACATTTGCACCCTCAGCAGTGATAGCTCAGACAGAATGCAGGAACAAGATGTACACAATGTTTGATATGTGTAGTGTGGAGTAACACATATTCACATGTTCAGAGCTCTAAAGACAGATTGCAAAAAGGCTGTAACCTTATCTTCTCCCACACAAGGCGTCTTATACCATGAATGATGAAGTGGAGCTGCAGCATACAAAAAATGTCTGTGTTACACTAATTAAGACCTGTTCAGACCTATCACAGGGCTTTTCATTTTAAGCTCATTTTCACCACGTTGTGATCTTGTTGCACTAATAGCCCATTACATTTGTGAGCATTTTTTTTTTTTTAGGACAAACATCATTTGAAGGGAAAAATTCCATTATCTGCTATCAAAAAGAGGCTTTGTGCCAGTGTAACAGGTGGTGATTCAGCAGGGGGAGATGCAGCTCATCAGTCAACGCCTGACTGGACTCCTCACTCATCCCCCCTCCATACTGTTATATAAGATACCCTTACACAATAAACAGGTTGTATTCGCATGAGGAGCTTCAGTGGGGCTCACCTGGGATGGCTGCACCTCCTAATAGGCTCGGTACTAAATTATATGTCTCAATTTGTCTACAAAGGGATGTACTTGCACCATCTAAGGGTCGACAGATGTAATTACAAGTACAAAATTTTGGTATTTTGTTTATTCAGTTTTCTTTCACTCTGATTGTCTTAATAATGGCTAATTAAGTTTGATAACCCAGAAAAAAAATTCAGATGTGCTACTTCTTGCCAACTATAATACAGGTTATGTATGAAGCATAAATAATTAAATCTAGAAGACATAAGAGGGTTAATTTTATTGTTTATAGGCCCATAACTCAAATTCTCTGTTGGGTCCCTGAAAGTCTTGCACAGGATTAGATTTGAGCTGTAAGAACAACCACATAAAGAATAAGATATAAAGTTGGTGAGCTCATCAAGAAAGAGTTTATTTGTAATTTTTCCACCTTGGTCAAAACCAACATTCCCAATAGCTGCATTTTATTTTCAGGAATGAAGGTGGGACTGTTAAAAAAAAAAGAGGTAAGTGGGCAAGAGGAATGGTAAACCCCAAGTAGGGTCCAATAGCACCATTTAGGGAACAATTGCTCAAAAGTATTTAATGAAAAGATGGGAGGTCTTTAAAATATTCAGTGAGAACTTTCACTCTTACTTAGGCAGATCACAGAGCCACACAGCACCCAAACAGAAAAGTCAGATTCTGCAGCCAGGGCTCTGTTCCTAAGAAAAAAACATTGCTTAAAACTGCATCGTAACCTCTTACACCCTCAGGGGGTATAAATAAATTTCTGCCTGACAAAAACACACAAAAGTAAATCACTTATAGCCTCACAGCTATTAGATTTAAGAAGAAACTTTTGGTACCTCTGTAAAGGTAAGATGTCATAGAATGGTTTTCTGGTGTCAGCACCATTGTAGCTTTGACCCTGCCTGAAATATTAGGGACAAAATACAAAATATTTTGCATTTTTTGAACCTCGCCAAAATTTTCTTTGAAATAAACATTGCAAAACACTACCAACATATTATTTATAGCACAAAAAAGTAGTACAGACTTTTAAATCTAAATGTTGTGTAAAAATATACCAAATTTGGACTCAATCAGATGAATCATATTTATTTTAGAATGGTATTAGTGAGAAATTTCTTAGGCGGAGGGGCCATTTTGGCACATTTATCCAAAAATGTCACCAAACTGTGCCAAATGTGTTTTTTACATCAATACTGGGGGTTTGTTAAAATTACGAGGTCACGTAGCAGCTGGACCCACCAGTGGGTCCGTCGGGTTCTAGGGGTTAAGGCCTTTGGCGAAGAGTAATTACAGATATTTACATTTTGATCATATAGAGGGTCTGGAATTGCAAATAATTTTTTCTGTTTTTATTTCTGACTTTGTTTGAAAGATTGCTTGCTGATCTGGGGATCCCAATGATACTGAATGTGAGAATTAGTCAGAGATAGTTTTGATAGGCTGCCAGTCCATCACAGGCCTAACAGGCCTCGGCATGTAAATGCATGGATTTTGGAAAGAAACTTGAGTACCCAGAGAAAACACAACAATGCATATGGAGAATGTGTAATCCATACATTTTTCATCACGCTTATCTGGAGAATTTAGATGTTTTTTTTACCGTAGATTTCATGTTTTTGGACTGTGTGGGTGAACCGGATCCTTCACATGCACAGAGAGAACATGCAAACTCCATGCAGAAAGTCCCCAGGCCAGGAACCGCACCTGGAACCTTCTTGTTGCAAGGCAGCAGTGCTACCCACTGCTCCACTATGCAGTCCCAGAATGTGTAATCTTCACATAACCCTCCACTTTTACCCATTTAGGTGGTTTTAACCCTCCAGGTTTTCTAAAGGTCTCTCACACACTTTTTCACTAATTCTCAAACAACCCAACTCATCTCAGCCAAATCACTTAAATGAAATAAACTTAACTGCTTAGTAAAGGTGTTGAAGTATCTAGAAACAACATCCCATCAGGAAGACATTATTCTACAAATTAAAGGGAAACGCCGTTTTTTTAACATAAAAAAAATATAACCACGGATGCCTGGGGGACAGTGATTCGCCTACATGTTATAAATGCTGGCGTACCATGAAGAATAAATGATGAACAGTTTACGGTAGTTTGTGCCTTCAAGTCGTTGCCCATAGGAAGACCTTACTTGGATATAACCTTACCGAATATCTTCAGAAAAGCTCCAAATGACACAAAACTCCTATGGGTGAGTAGAACATGATGTAATAATGAAAATCAAGGGCCCAATGGAAAAAAGCGGCACTTCCCTTTAATTTCAGCTGACAAAATAACACCCCTGATGATGAACAAGGTTTTCGAGTTTAAGAACACTAGTAGTTTTCATCAGAGTACAACTGTAACTGCTGTAACTGTACAATAATGAGAATGACTGTAAAAACTTTAGGCATAACTTTATGTGATATAAAAAACACATTAGGGTACAGACACAACAATAAGATAATACACTAAATAGGATAGGATTTACTACAAATTGTTTATTTCTTCAGTTAAAACTGATGAAATTGTCAGATTTAGTAGATTTCTTAAATAAACGTCTTTATAAAGCAGACAAAAACATACTTCCTAGTAGTATCCAAATATTGTTTCACACCAAAGAGGAGAGCTATAATCTGAGGGGTTATAGGGGTTATAGAACAACCAGGGAAATGCTTTGAAATCAATTAAAATCTAAGATGTGTCCTGATATTTATCTTGTCAAACTCCTACTCAAAAAATAGTTTGGTTCAAGTACATGAATGAATACATTCAGTATAGATTGTGAAGTGGTAACATTTAAAAAAAAAAAACATGCAATTTTTATGTTGTATTTTTATCTTATTTTTACAAAACCAGCATATATAAAGTCACTTATACACTGCAAAAACTATTTAGAAATAAGTAAAAATCTCTTAAATCAAGTTTATTTACCCTTAATTTTAGTATGTAAATAATAAGTTTTGCCAATGGATTGAGTATGTTTACTCTTACAATAAGATAATTAGATAATATGTGCTTGTAATAAGACAGGGCAGTTACTTTTTCTTATTTTAAATGTCAATTGTCTTGTTCCATTGGCAAAGTGTCTCACTTACCTCCTCAGTTTAAGACAAAATGCACTTACTTTAAGAAACAATTACTTATTTAGGATTTTTTTTGCAGTGTACTGAACAATTAATATAACACGTTGTTATTAGATCTATTTTAAACTTTAAAACAAATTTAAACTGGTTTGATTGTTTTTCTAATATGCACCAAACAGGCATCCTTCACATCAGCCTAATATTTAACTTCCTTTTTAGATTCTCAGTTAAATTTATGTTGTGGCTCAAGATAAAACTCATAAAAGCATAAATAATAGGCAAGGCAAGGCAAAGCAAAGCAAGGCAATTTTATTTGTATAGCACAATTCTGAACAATTGCTTAAAATTAATTAGATAATAAAATACAAGAAAAAGAAAAGCTGAAGGAAAGCAAAAATATTTGCAAAACAAATAAAACAATTTCGGCCACAAAATAAAGCTGAATAAAAGCGAGCAAAAAAAAAAACATGATAAAAGCAGGTAGAGTAGAACATAAAACATTTGGATCACACATTTAAACTACAAATACCTCAGCAGTTTAACTTTAACAAAGGCAGCTCTAAACAAATTGGTTTTTAACTTTGAATTAAAAGTACTACGGCTTTCAGCATTTTTCCAGTCTTCTGGGAGTTTGTTCCAGCATAGGAACTAAATGCTGCTTCTCAATACTTTGTTCTAGTTCTGGGTGAACAGAGTAGGCTGGAACTAGAAGACCTGAGTGGTCTGGGAGGTTGATAAAATGACAACAGATCTATTATGCATTGAGGTAGTGACCCATTCAGTGATTTATAGACTAACAGAAGGATTTTAAAGTCTATTTTCTGAGATGCAGGCAGCCAGTGGAAGAACTTCAGAATCAAGATGATGTGTTCTACTTTCTTTGTTCTAGTGAGAACATTGGCAGCAGTGTTTTGGATCAGCTGCAGCTGTCTGATGGACTTTCTACTTTCTGTCAGATGTAAGATTTTATAAAATGAAAAGATAAGATAAAATGGAACTCTACTTTTGATTTGAATAACTGAATAGTCAATAATAGTTTGCATCTATCGCTGAAGCTGGGGGTAGGATCTGGTTACAGAATAAAGTAAAACTCGATCAGGTCTGTAGAATTTCTTACTGCTCTTCTCTATGATACTTGGGATCTTTTACATGTCAGCCATGTTGGATTTAGAGGTTAGGTTAGTGAGGAAACAGTGTTTGAACTTTGACTTCCTGATACTGCTTCTTTTTCAGTTTACCACTTGCTGTGCAAATAGATACAACCTTTATTTTTCTTCATTGTTTTTTTTTCTGTGGAGGTGATGGTGGTAGAAAATTAGAATAACACCTGTTTTGATATTTTTTGAAGATTTCTTAAGAGTATGGAGTAGCTAGGGGAAACACATTCTTGATTTGTAACCCGCTGTACTCAAACAGACCACTAGATGGCAGCAATTTCACGCATTAAAACTTTGAAAAGCTCGACTCCAATTTGCCCCAAAATCACGTTTTGAACGGAAGTAAGATTCTCATTCAGAAAGAAAGCATTTTTTAAATTTAATGTGCCATCATTTAAAGACATCAAACAAAAAAATTAATCCAAAACTGGAGGAAGCCGCCAAACAAATGGAATCATTCCTCAAATTTTGAATGCCTAGAAATGTATTATCAAACAATTGTAAAAGTTGTTCCTAAGATAAATAGAAAAGTGCTCAAGATAAGTCAAGTGTTCATCTGGTGTATTGAGAGAAATAAGGTAAGGGATGTAGCAGGTTGAAGACGTAGTGACGGAAGAGACATAGGAGGACATAGCAGTAGGGCAATGATTTAATTAGCACCCTCTACACCCTCCAGCCCTTCACTCATAGCATCAATAATGCATGGCCCCTTGTTTCTACTGCCATAATTAATCCTCTCTTACTATAATTAAAAGCCAAAAATCCCACAAGATGGTTCAGCTTGGCCAGGCACGGGGTATGGTTGGCACAGGAACTAATGAAACACTCACCCTGTGGACAGACACACTGACATGACATGATGGGTTGACAGACAGATTTGCAGCCTAAACTAAACCATTTCACAGAAATGGAGGGTGAGGCTCACAAAAAAGCAAATACTCAATAAAAAAATATGTTCATAGAGTTTGTGAGTTGGATTTGTGAATGAGTGATAGCAGTAAGAAGGACAGATCCATGAGGAGATAAACCCAGACCAAGACATGCACACATTTACTTACAGAGGCATCCCGATCCCAGATGGGATCCTTCTCCGCTGCAGCCAAGCCTTGATAAGAGGAAGAGGTGGAGCTTTCTGATGATACAATTAGGACCACACATTCTAGGCAAGTAGACTGAAATGAATATTTCAGTCCAGAGATCTCCTGTCTGCGGTGGGGACCTGGCACACCTACAGGCAAATATTCAGAAACCCGTGCAAACACTGATGAATACAAAAACTGCAGGCTCCCAGAATAATTTGTTTACCCTCAAATCACAGACGCCACAGTAATCAGATCAGACTCTCTGCTCATTTTCATTAAACTATTGTGCAAAATTTACACCACGAGGATGAGTTTGCATTGGTAGAAGCAGCCTTTTTCTTTTTTTTGGTGGTGTTGATGGTTCTACCTTTGTGAAAATGGGTGCAGGGAGCATGCAGGTCTGGCCACATGCCAGGAAAAATCAAAGTTGGAGGAGCAGAGGTCACTTCTCAGCCTTAATGTCTTCTCCTGCGTCCCTGCTTCTCTTGCCTCATCTTTTCCCACCAGGAAGAAATCAGCTGACTCAATCACCTGTCAAGCATTTTTTTTTTAACCAACGTCTGACCTTAGCAGCTCTGGTGCTTGCAGATCCTCCTCACAGAACCTCGCTTCGGTAAGAGCACTCCCTTCGGTCCCCCTCCTGCCCCTCCATCCCCAGCACCATCTCCACTTGATTTATCGCCCTAAAATACCACTGCACTAATTAGTCAAGTAATTAATTAATAGGCATTTGCATTTGTGCATATGCAATTAGGGGGCTGAAGAGAAGAGTGTGCAGCTGGGGTCCGGGAGGCTGGTGGGGGGAGGTGGGGAGGATGGTCCCTGTGTGTTTTGTATATTAGTGTGTTTTTCTGCACATGTAGAAGTTTGCACTTCTCGCAGACAGACCACTGAGGAGCAGGTCATCGCCTCACAGCTCAGTGAGAGATAAGAAAGATCGGAGGAAGTTATGAAGGAGGTTTGAATTGATAAATTTGAAATTGAAACTGAGAATTGGATATGTCAAAAAGAAAGAGCCTCTTTTTTAAATTTTAATTGCATGCATCAAAAAGCACAGCAGGTGGTCCTTGCTTAGACTAATCCGCCTTCAAACCGGATGCAAAGTGATTCTAAAATGCCATAAATCCAAACAAGCTCTCCTCAGGCATTTTAATATCAGATCAAAGTCTCACTGATTGAGGTTGCCTTGAGCCTAGTGCTGGCTAAACTCAAATTGTTGACATTTAGAATTTATTTTGGCAAGGTGACTCGAAGGTTGTTTGGAACTTGTTGAGAACAAACCCCTTACCCCACTCTCCTCCCTTGACCGCTGCGATCCCACCCCCTACCTTGCAGCTAAGGAGGGATAGGGCATCATTTTGGCTGGGAGTGAAGCTTGATGTCTCTCTGCACACTTCCATGCTGACACAATCACACCGCCGTGGTCTGGGGTAGTGCCAGGTTATCATCCCAGCAAATCCCATAAGGGAGGAGACACATTACTAAGTGTGCAGAACTACTGCTCTCCCACCACAGCTGCCATGCCGCTGCTGACCCTGCTCCTGACCTCTACAACCTCCGAAATGGCAGCTGAGTTTTGTCTATGGAGGAGATGCAGAGTGAGTCCAAGTCCAAGGACATGATTAGCTTCCATCAGCTATTTCTCATCCTCCATGTCCCCATCCTCCGAGCCCAGTGGGTCTCCTCATGCCAACTTGGACTTTGTGGTCATCAAGCTAATTTCTACCACATTAACTTCAATAATACCTCCTAAATAGAGAGATTTCTGTGCTGGGAAGGACACAGCGCAGCGGGAAAGACACTGAAAGGAACCAGGATTTCTTACATCTCTGCCGATCATGTGCCAACATGCCTCCTCCTTATTCATGGGCACCTCTGCCAGCTCCAACCGGCATTAATTCCCTGTCATCCACCACTGCACCCCCTCTTCTTCCTCATTTTTCATACATCCCTCATGGACATGCACACCTGGGTCTCTCGCTCTCACTATGCATGGCTTCTTGATGCTCTCCATTGCAAGCAGCCCTCACTCAGCTTTGCAGAAAACTCACTCTCAGACAGCAGCCACCCGCAGACGATTGCCTGTATACCCAGTGTCACACGTTTTAATTTGATTTCATCTGAGACTCTGGCAAGTGGGTCGGCCTTAGCCAGAGCCAGGCCCAGAAGAGTCAGAACAAATCACAATTGGTTTTGGTTGCCGTTCCTCTGAATATCATGAAGGTATAATTTGATCCAATTAGTTAAATAAATAAACAATATGCCTTCTGTTCCATGGCCTTAATGCAGTTATAATGCATCCACCAAGCCCCCACCCCCTCTGCTCCCACTCAGGCATGAACAAACATATCTGTTGGAGGGGAAATATCAACCAAATTCAGTTTCCTAAGTGTTTATTGGGTGAAGAGTTTTATAATGGCCTTAATGCAGCATTGATCTCCATTATTTCAAACAGGGATTTTAACAAAGTGAATTGATTGTTTAGTGGATTTCATAGCTCCAGCTGTAAGGATTAGGTCGTGCCTTATTTACTGTACTTTCCCTTAAACATATTTCACACCATCTCAGTCTCATTGGAAATGGTTTTCACACATGAAACTGAGGCTGATCAAGCCAAATTATACATTGACCTCACCGCACTCGCATGTCTGTATTTATAGTTTTTAGTAGCATCTTCCTTGTGCTGATTGCAGCAACCCACTCACTTGTTGGCGTTTAAAAGTGAGTTTGGCAAACAGATGATTTTTTTTTAAGTGGCCTACATGTCTGGAGCGGCAGCTCAGGTCAGAAAAGATGAGTTTTGTTGTTCCTCCATTTTATTTTCTCCCTCTCTCTTCTGTTTTCCCCCTTTTTTTCTGGCTGTGTGAGCGCTGCCGCGGTGACAGATGGCGAAGCCCTCCTCCTCCTCCTCCAACACCATCTACATCTCCTCCTCCTCCTCCTCCTCTCTCACTCCTTTCCTTCTTTCTCTCTGTGTGTCTCTCTTCCCCCGGGAGGGCAAATCTCTCCGAATGCGGGCGCATGTCAATCACCGGCCTCTCATGTGATGGCTCTTGCCGGTGACGTGCCAGCCATATGGGCGCTGGCATCACAGGCTTAGCTGGTATGTAACCCCTCTCCCGGTAGCTCACGGTTGCCATACGTGCACCGACACACACACTTTCTCTCTCCCTTTATCTTCCTCGCTCGCACACACACAGGCACGCGCGTTTACATCCGTGCATACATGCCCTCACGCATGCACACGCAGAAACACCAGGACGCCGGGACAGGAGGACGCACCAGAGACAGTAAGCGACAGCCGCGCGTTCCCTGCACCTGCACGCTGACGGAGAGCGGTGCTGCGCCCGCTCGTGCGCCCCTGAAGATGGTTTGAAACCAAAGCGCGTTTTATTCTTCCTCTGTTTCTGCCTCCCATCCAATTAATCGCGAAAGCAAAGGTAAGTTATATCAAACATTTTATATAAATACATAACTGGAAAAAAGAATGCTGAATCAATAATGGTGGAGATTTATTTTTTTTATTTTTTATTAGACAATCTGTGGTGATTTTACGCACGCACGTTACTTGTCATTTCCAGTCTCTTTTGGCTTTGATCCACATGGAGATCTAATCATCTAATTGTTCTAGCAGATTCGCATCCATCCAACGCAATGCAAGCGCTGTAAGAACAAAAATCACGCTGGTGGCACAAGCCTGATTGGGACAGTAGCTGAGCTTTAATGATGCCCTGCCAGGTTTGCCCTTCAACTTCTGACACCAGAACCTGGATGATGAAAGCTGTTAAATATTCCACCTATGCCAGTTTCACTTCCTCTTGGATGGTGTTTCAGGGAATCAGTCCTGAGGATTGGAATAGCCTCTGATAGCAGAAACATGCTGGACACTGATTTGCTGGTGAGATTCCTGCGCTCGGACGGTGCTGATCTGATAAACAAAAGACAACGGGAAAGACAATACCATTTTCCCCCCTTTTTTCCCCATCAGCTCCGTGTTTTAAAGCAAGAAAGTCCACAAAAGCTTCTCTCATGAGAATTATTCTATTTTCCTCTCGTTTTTCTGTTGTTTTATGATTATTATTTTTTGTACCTTCAGACTCGGAGCAAATGAAAGGGCGGGACAACGCCACTGACCGTCACAGGCTTAAATTATCTCTTTTTGTCCACTTGTTCCCCCCCCCACTCCTTTTTGAAAAACACTCAGGAGTTCTGTGGGATTTTTATTTTTAACGAGAGCTAAAAGGATACACGCGATTTCCATTTGTAAAACCTGAAATCACGCATTGGTGCATACTGAATTATGTGTGAAATCCATTTACTGCTATATGCATGTTCTGTTAATTAAATGTTGTTGCATTTTTCCCCCATATAATTGTAGAAATCTCCTGAGCCTGAGATTTAAATGCTAGATTTTGCCCCTGGCACAGCCTCCGAGATAATTAAGCCTGCAGCATAGAGCACCTTGCTGCTGCAAAATAAATGTAGCACGTTAAGAAGAAAGGCAGTCAAGGATACCTTTGATGAATCAGTGTTAGGGTGATGCAAAAGATAAATTTATGAATTTTACATATGATTTTTTTTTATTTAAAGTGTATACTATATATTTTGATCCATTTATTTTAATAAATATTTACTGATTTGTTTAATTAACAGAAGAAAACCGAAATACATGTAATTAAAAATAACCTATTTATTCTGCAACTGAAGAGAGGTGGGATGTGTGCATGAATACTGCTGGAATGCAGCCAGAAGTATATATGGGCGTCAGGAGGAGTGAAAGCGGGGCCCCGTGGGACCTGTAATGTGGCCCCTGCCGCTGGGTCCCGCTGCGAGAGGACGCGACAGGGCAAACCAATGACAGCAGGGAATTAAATGAGGATCAGTCCAGCTGTAAAGCAGTGGGAAGCTTTAAGGCTCCATCTCTTGAAATGATTCATACTTTGGTTCTTTGTGACCAATGCAATCTTTTATAAAACACAGTTGATTTATTTTCTCGTAAAAAAGTTATAATAAAGAGAATAAAAACAACAATAAAGCTAGTATTGTCTATTTTGGAGAAACTGCAGCAAAACAAAAAAAACCCCCAGCAATTTCTCCCCTATTGTGACAGTCCTGTCCATCTGAATCTATTTTTTGCAGATTCACAATGTTGACAAGGCTTTTCAGTGATCCTTCGCTGCTTCCCGATGTGCAAAAATACTCCGCCTGGGCGGATGACAGCGATGGAGAGGACCAGAAAGTCAAAGACGAGGATCAAGACGCGCAGGACGACATGGAGTCCTCTGACCTGAGGGGAGGCAGTGTGACTCAGTCTGAACATGCCGGTGATGACGACGACGACGACGACGCGGAAGAAGACGAGGACGGTGAGGATGCAGAGGGAGACAGGCCCAAGAAAAGGGGCCCTAAAAAACGCAAAATGACCCAGGCCCGGATCGAGCGCTCCAAGCTGCGGAGGATAAAGGCCAACGCCAGAGAGCGGACCCGGATGCACGACCTGAACTCTGCGCTCGACAATCTGCGTAAAGTTGTGCCCTGTTATTCCAAAACACAAAAACTGTCCAAAATCGAGACATTGCGGTTGGCAAAGAACTATATATGGGCTTTGTCGGAGATACTCCGCTCTGGGAAAAGACCTGACCTCGTTTCCTACGTCCAGACTCTTTGCAAAGGACTTTCCCAGCCCACCACCAACCTGGTGGCGGGATGCCTGCAGCTGAACTCCCGCAACTTCCTCACTGAGCAACAGTGTCAGGATGGGGGCAGATATGCGTCTGGCTCCTTCTCCATGCACTCCTACCCCTACCAGTGCGCTCGTCTGTCCAGCCCCCACTGCCAGCCGGGCTCGAACTCGCATCCGCTGAGGACGCACGGTTATTGCTCGACGTACGACTCACTGTACGGTGGGAGCGGATCGCCGGAATACAACAGCCCCGAATATGAGGGCCCTCTCAGCCCACCCTTGTGCATCAACGGCAACTTTTCCCTGAAGCACCAAGGCTCTGGTTCCCCGGAGAATGAGAAGGGGTACCACTACTCTATGCATTACTCTGGTCTGCCTGGCTCCAGACCTTCAGGGGCCCATAACCTGGTGTTTGGCTCCTCAGGGGCCCGGAGCGGCATTCACTCTGAAAACGTTCTGCCTTACCATGACATGCACTTACACCACGAACGGGGCCCCGTGTATGATGAACTGAACGCGTTTTTCCACAATTAAAAGTGAATCCGTGCGTCCTCCTGTTATCAAACATCCACGGCACACATTTGGATTCAGGCAGAATCCTGGAAATAATAACAACAAAATAATAAAAAAAGAAACTCTAGCTTTTTGTTTTCAGTGGTGTACTTTCCTTTATTTGTCAATATCGAGTTTCTTTTTTTTTTTTTTTTACATAGTTAGGGGTGCAATGGAAGATAAGTTTAACAACAGTCTAATTTTGCTCAGTAAAAGCTTCTCCTCCTTTAAACAAAACATGCATTTCATGGGGAATCAATTAAAAAAAAAGAAGAAAACAAAATGATTTGAAATAGTATTTATAACGTGTGATTTGTGTTTGTATTGGATTGTTTGCATTTTGATAGAAGGACGTACTATTTCACCTCCACATTTTTCATGCATCACTACATCGCTGGCTGTATAGCGCCCCCACACCACCCCCCAACACCACAGTGATGGTTATATTAAAAAAGTGACCAAGAAACAATCTTCAAAGGGCGAAATAATAATAATAATAATAATAATAAAAAAAACAAGTAACAGACGGGCAAAAAAATAAAAAAAATAAAGAGACGTTTAAAACAAAAATATATGTTTTAAAATGTTGATTTAGGATAAGTTGGGATTTTTTTTTTTTCCAGTCGTTTGGTATCTATGCAAAACCCTGCGAGAGCACAAAGCAAGGCGGCAAAAGGCCGAGAAAGCCACTCATCCAATCACAGCACTGCTGCTGCACAGACACACACACACACGCACACACTCATACCCAGAATCACACTTCAGAGCCTGACAAACAAAATCTTAAGCAGAATCCGAACAACACTTTGATATACACAAGAACTGACAACGGAAGATATTATATGACTTATTAATTTATTTATCTATTCATATTATGTTTGTCTTAAAGGCCCATTACACTGTATTTTTGATTTATTGCCAATGTTTGTTTGATATTGATCACTATAAATTATTATCATCACTATTGCACGTGGATTATTATTATTTATTTTGTAATTAATGTTAATATTTAATGGATATGAAGGGAACCCTGTGTTGCTGGACATTTTTCTTTTTCTTTTCATAGAAATTAAACTCTTCAACTTTGTATTCAACCGACTGTGTGGTAAAATAAAACAACAATAACTAATTCTGTGTCACTGAATCATTTTCTATACGTTTAGATACCCAAAAAATATGTAACGTATTGTTATTTTTTGTTTTTTTTTTATTTTTTGTTCCAACAAAGAAAGCTAGAAGAGGGAGGCTGGGGTATAAGTGGCAACCTGCTGGAGTTCCTTTGAGCCTGAGTGCCTTAAATGCTAATAAATAGAAAACAACCATTTTAATTTGATCCAAATGAAGAAAAATGTTTCATTTTATTTATGTTATCTACGTCTGTAGCAGTGTTAAATGAAACAAATACTCATTAACCCCAGAATTTCACCAGATTCTTGAAGTTTATGATGACAACCCGATCTTATTAGCAGCAAATGTGGAATATGGATTAAATAATGCCAGTAGGTCACTTTATAAGCATCAGAAAAAATGTTAAACACCAAATTTAGAGCTAAGATACCGAATGAATTTCAGTACCACGGAGAGCTCCCGTTGTTAAAAGGTTTCTTCTTAGCCAACTGGAACATTTCAAAGCTTTCTAGTGTTTTTCTTTCAGAGGATCAAATATTAAAGAAAAATCAAAGAGATCAATTAGCAAGTTCAAAGAAGAAAAAAAAAACGGACCACCAGGACCAAACTTCTAGTATTAAAAAACAAAACGTAAGCAAATATTTCGCTGAATCGTAAAATTTGTTTCTGTATTTTGGCTGAGGATCTAGTTTACTGAATTAACTGCTAGATACTGTCGATTTCAAGATTGTCTTAAAAAAAATCTAAAACACTTCTTTCATGTTTGGCGTTTTTGAAATAAATCTTCTTAGTCATATTAGATTTGTAACGTATAAAATACACTGTCACAAAAGTAGAGAGTGTGTGTTTAGAAGAATTACTCATATATATATATATATATAAATTCAGCTTATTTTATTCATTGTTTTTATAAAACATTTTTTTGATAAAATATAGAAATGTGTGTTTAATGGTTTCCAAACACTCGTTCCCACTCACCAGAGTGCAGGGGGCAGCCGTTCCCGTCTTGGCCGGGTTTGGAGCGCTGCCCCGCGACCCATATGTTCTCTCAAAAAGGTTCTGGGTGCACTGGGCCGTCAGGACATTTGTCTGCAGGCGTTAATCATCAGTATCAACACTATAGCATTACTAACAACAAGTGTCGTCTATTTGAGATAAATTTTTTAACTTATTACATTATATATATATATATATATATATATATATATATATATATATATATATATATATAT
The DNA here is from genome assembly GCF_000732505.1 of Cyprinodon variegatus. Taxonomy (NCBI): domain Eukaryota; kingdom Metazoa; phylum Chordata; class Actinopteri; order Cyprinodontiformes; family Cyprinodontidae; genus Cyprinodon; species Cyprinodon variegatus. The sequence continues at coordinate 252,609 of NW_015150477.1, read as the reverse complement.
ATAT
>NW_015150477.1:248966-252195 GCF_000732505.1 Cyprinodon variegatus | reverse complement strand
AAATAGAAAAGACTTGTTGTTAATAATTATATATAAAAATATATAAAATAAATATGTTTATAATAAGAATTCCATTCAACTTTGAATTAAGTCACGGATTATTTATTCATCTTCGTCTTTCTATTTTTGTACCGATTTTTTATAACTTTTGGCAAATTTTCCAGCTTAGGAGGCGTTTTTCTGACTCACCGAACAATATTAACGCCTTGTATTAAAATTTGGTTTGTTAATCTGCGTGTTTTGTTATACAGTTTACACCCTGTTCTGTTTGGCAGATATTTACACCTGTGGGACTTCCTGCAGGGAATCAACCGAATAACCCCGCGGGGTTTCTTCTGGTTTTCTTAAAAACGCCAAAAAAAAAAGCTGTCAAACCGTCTCTTTCTCTGTTTTATTTTATTTTATTTTATTAATTTTTTTGTTCCACTTTTATGTAACTTTTAGACCCCCATTTTTTTGGCCTCATCAGCAGAATGGAGAGAGAGGAACGCTGGATTGATTTCACGCAGGAGTTGATCCAAAAGTGAAACAAGCCAGCAATAGAGAGGACATCTATCAAAAATACCTCCCGAATGCACCACCATTACAACCAGCACCACCTCCTTTTCCTCCATGGAGAGCGAGGAAGGGAGAAGGTTGGCAGGCTGGCGGTGAAGAGTCGTGCCAAGTCCCTTAATGTTCCCCAGCAGCAGCACCATGAGCTCCGTGGAGGACAGCCCGGCGTGAGCAGTGCGCCGCGGTTCACCGGGCCAAAGTGGCACTGCTGGGAGGAGTCGATGTTTCTTTCCTAATTTTTGCAGCATCTGTTCATTATCCAGGATGCTGAAAAAAACCCCGAAAGATGGAGATGGAGTTCATCCCTAGTAGCCCTTTAAACACACTCTCATAGAAGTACGACTTTCTTTCCCTTTTTCTTTTTCTTTTTCAAAATAGCTGCCCATAAATATGTATATTTCGTTCTAACACTTTGTTGTACATGAGCTAACGCGTTGAAAGAAGCGGGTGTCGCATCCTAGGAATGTGACTGTTGACACGCTTTAACCTTGCAACAAATTAGTGTGGTAGCACTCCTGCAAAGACAAATGCAAAGGCCAGATTGGAGCAAAGCAGAAAAAAAGATGAAAAAAAAAAAAACACCTAGAGCGTTTAACCTCATTACATCACAGACACATCCGAATTATATTGTCGAAAACTGCTCACAAAATATCATGTAACAGAAAAATACTAAGCAAATATTATATTAACTATTTAAACTGGATAGTATACATTTTATGAATACATAAAAACAGATAAATGTTGCATCTAATGTTTAAGACAAAACTTGGAAAAAAGAAAAAGTTTCAGGGACACTCGATTCTCCACTCAGGATGAAAACTGACTGAATGAATCTCGCTGTTTAAATTATCATGTTCATGCCCACTCATTTTCTCACTCAACTTGGTAAGAAGGGGAAAAATCAGGAGTGTTTGTCCGACATAACAGTCAAAAGTGCGATTATCAAAATGTCACAAGTACTATGGTGTGAATTGCAATTAACGTCGATTTAAAATATAATAACGGAGTTTTTTTTTCTGTAAATAAATAAATAACGAATGAAAAGTATGCAAAATGTGATTATTCAGTGCAGTGAGGCGGAATGTAATCTGGTCAGGAGATGGTGAGCATTTGCAGTCTGTCGGAGGGGAAAACGGGACCGCGGCTTAAACATGCAGCTCTAACACAGATAACACGTGTATTTAAATATTTAATGCCCTGAAACAAAAAGAAATGACAAAGGGTAAAGTGTTTATTTCTTTGGGACCTGCAAAAACACAAAGCAAAATGTGCCACGCGTAAGCAAAACTGAAACTTATCGTGCGCACTTTGGTCAACCTTTTTTCCCGGTGCCAGACGAGGGAAGCGATCCATTCACAGGAAATTCCACAACATCTGTTTGGTGTCACACAATAAGGACGCGGTGGAGTGTAGAGGGAGGCCAGCTGAACTACTGCTGGAGGTTTTGCCAGGGGATAGGCTGCTGGTGAGGAGGAGGAGGGAGAGGAGAAAAGGAAAACAGGAGGTTACGCGCAAAGAGAGCAGAGATGGAGTTTCGGGTGCGCGCCAGGTAGGCTAGGTTGGAGGCCTTTGGAGTGTGGCCAGGTAGGTCTGTGTGGCTCCAGATGTTCAGAAAGAGAACCTTCCCGACTCTTCCTCATCATCCTTTGGGAAGTGCAGCTCTGGTGAACACCGGAGGGTCCGGGGATACAGCAGGGTGTGGTCGGCCCACTGTTTAAGAGGTTAACCACGCAACTGGATCAGGTTTGGAGACTAAAAACAAGGGTATACTGGTCTGCACATATGGCACGTGTGCGTGCGTGTATTGGAGTGCGCGTGTTAGTGTTGTGATAGGGTTCGGATGATGCCCTGGTCACATGGGCAGCAGTAATTGGCCTCCATATTGACCAGTTTGCGGCGCTGGGGGGCGGGCAGACTCCCAGCTGGACCTGTCAGATGGCATCACATCCACCTCACTGATCACGACCTCCGAACCTCTCCCCCCCACCTTATTCCCCGTTTCATCTTTCTTCTCCTTTCCTTCATCCCTCCATCTCCAGCACCTTTAATCTCGCTGCTTCCGCCTCCTCTGTCATCACACTCATCCTCATTTCTGAGCTCCTTCAAACTTTTTCCAAGAACTTAGCTGGAGCATCACAAATACGTTTTCCTTTAGATAATTAGGATACTAAAATCTATTTATAATGATAACTTTAGACATAGTTCCCTGGTGTTTATTATTGTTTTTTGTTTTTCATTTCTCACATTGTGGGTCTCCTTTCCCATGAGATTCATAGTTTTCTAGGAGTTTGGATCATTCCGTCCCACAGCAGTGGTGTAACAGGTTTCTGGAGTATCTTGGTTGAACACATCTCCACTACTGTCACTCTAGAAGCACCTTGTCCTCTTTTACACTAAACTCACTTGTTAATAAACTGGTAGCATCTGAAAAAACAAATGCAACCACTTTTGGCATTTACTTAATCATAATCGGTTACTTTAACACAATTGTTTTATTTCCTACCCTGCTAACATGAAACAATTTTGTTAAAGTAACTAAATATGATTAAAGGAGAATTCCGGTTTTTAACACTTTTAGCCCATTTTCTGTAGTGTCCAGGATGAAATCGAATGATCGACACCAAAATTTTGACAATTGGTCCTGTCTCTGTTCAATGACGTTCCAAAAAAAGTT
>NW_015150477.1:228387-248319 GCF_000732505.1 Cyprinodon variegatus | reverse complement strand
AACTTTTTTTGGAACGTCATTGAACAGAGACAGGACCAATTGTCAAAATTTTGGTGTCGATCATTCGATTTCATCCTGGACACTACAGAAAATGGGCTAAAAGTGTTAAAAACCGGAATTCTCCTTTAAGTAAATGCCAAAAATGATTGCATTATTTTTTTAATTTCCCATTTGGGCAGAAGCCATTTGGAACAATATGGTGATGTGGTATTTGTTTAGGGATGTGAGAACAGTGGAACAGTAAGAATGATGCAGCACAGGTTTGTGGGGGGGGGTCATCTGAATCAGAAGTATGGTCATTTTTTCCTGGGGTCCAATAAGAAGGATATGATAAATATATATGATATATGATAAATAATATTGGTTAATATAAGTTAGTTGCTAAAACATCAATATTAATATTGTATTATTAATATTTAATAATGTTATATTTTACTTTAAGTAAATTTTTTACATTAAAACATTTTTTTAAACAATCCAGTAAATCCGAACTGTTTAAGCCTGTAATCTGCCACGTTGTTAAGTGATCGTTGCCAGTATGTATGCTCTACTTCTGTGTGGGAGCTAAAATGAAAAGCAAAATTTTAAAGCAAAGGCAGTCAAGATTTTGATTCCAAAAATGCTTTTGGAATTAGATTTAAAATAGTACCTCATGCTGAAATGTGTTAAAATCACTAACTGGCTCATAATGCTTTTATTGAGCCAATTTAGCCAAATCAGGGGGCATATGATAATTTTAGAAGTCTTTTTTTTTTTTTTTACACTTTTAAGAACTTGCTTTGAATTGTTTGCATCTATTCATAGGAAATGTGGGACAGTTAATCCATTAACCAATCAGTGCCATAGAGGCTTAAGGAGCCAATATGTTTTAGCAACGGTAGACTGTTAAGGGGTTAAAATATGTTTTTGCAAAAAACTTTATTTTGAAGCCCACCTGTTTATATGCAAAATGGACTAAGGACTCCCTGGTTGTTTTACTGACCTTCTCTTTTGGCATAGCTGTCGATTTACACAGTATTTCAGCACAGATTTCAAAGAGCTGAGAATGATGGCCCAATTTGATCTGGTTGTCCTGCAGACCACCTTAAACTACCTGTAAGTAATCATTTATTTTATTATCATAAACCTAATACTTTAAAAACAGGGAAGCTAATAAAAAAAAAAATGCTAAACTTGGCAAGAATAAAAAAGATCTGTAATGCATTTGATTTTTATCTCAGGAATCACTGCTTAGACGTTAGAACTTCAAACAGAATCAAGCAATTAAGAGTACCGGTGGGATTTGTTAACTATTATTGTGGTGCTAAGTACTTGTGGCTATGAATCTATTTCCGTCTAGATTCAAACTATACAAGAACATGTTTACACCACGTACTGTTGGTTTGACAATAAAACTCTCAGAAGTGCTAAAAAGCATTTTATTTTTGGAACAAACTCAATGTTTTACATGCAATGCAGCCATATTGCATATAAAATTATGGACAACTGCTGACTTCTCAGCAGGAAGTGGGAATTTTTCAGGACTCCTTTGAAAGGAAACACCCAAATACTGCATGACAAGTCTAAGCCTCCTGACTAAGTGCCTTGGTGCAATGACACAGTTTGCTTATGTCTCTGGCCGGCTCTGTTTGCAACAGATCCCTGCATGTCTAAGTGACTTTTATACCCTGATATCACCCTCCCACTCGGAGCAGTGGTGGTGTGTGTGTGCGTGATTCCATGTGAGACGCCCGGCTGTGAGGAGTTCGCGCTAAAGAAAGGATTTTCATCCCAGTCTTGGCAGGGGAGGGTCTCTGGGTAGGTAAAGAACAATCGTCTCTCCTTCACTGCTGTCAGCCAGAAAACACAGAGAGCTGGCACACGCTCAGTGAGGAAAAAAAAAAAAAAAAAAAGGGAGCAGGAGTGACAACAGGGATGGACAAACACATACACACACATGCTGGTACACTTAGGCCCATCACTTGCTCACAAAATGGGTTCTGATGATGCCGTCGGGGATTTTGGATGACAGGCCTGTTCTGTGATGTGGATGGGAGGGCCCCCATGAAAAAATGTCTGTAAAATGACCACAGCATTGTCAGACTAACAGATATACACAGAGAAGTAGGGAGAGAGAGGAAAATAAAGAAAGCAACACAATGACTGCCATGCATGAGCTTCTGCCAGAGAACGGTCACTGGGGAGTACATGTCTAAAAGGTGCTTTCTCATCTGGACAAGGGTTTTCAGCTCCTCTGCTTTTTCTCTTTGCGTGCAGTAGTTTACCATGCATGTGTGTCTTTATGCATCAACAGAAAATAGAAAAAAAAAAGGAGAGGAGGAGGATGAAGTGTGTTTGTCTGTGTGAGGAGGAGGAGAATGAGAGAAGGAGGAGGAGGGGTGCACGCTTAAATTCTGTGACATCTGTTCATTACAACTAGAGTGTGTTTATTTTTATACAGCCAGCCACAAGCAGAGAGCTTGACTGGCACCGCTGGTTAATGTACCAGCCTGATAATACGACAGGGCAAATAAAATATTAACAGAGGAGACAGAGAAGATGAAGAGAGGAGTGAGGATAAACGAGAAGAAAGAGGGAAAATGATAAGATAATATGTGACAAAAATGCACTTCCGCACACCCAGTGCCTCCATAAAAGTCTCCACTCTGGTTTCATTAAAGAGATATGCGCCATCAAAAGCCATCACCAAATAAAGGCCTGAAACAAACACCACTGCTAAAAACTGCTCTGTTTATGTGCTGCATTGAAGAAAGGAGAAAGAGAAAAGATTTATTTAAAAAGGACTAAAATATACAGTGCAAAAAATATCAATCTAACTAAGTCATTTTTTCTAAAAATAAGTGCAATTTTTTCTTGAAAAGGGAGATACTTTGCCAGTGGAACAAGACAATTTACATTTAAATTAATAAAAAGCAATAGCATTGTCTTACTTCAAGTGCATATTATCTAATGATTTTATTTTAAGGGTATACGTACTCATTCCATTAGCAGATCATCTTATTAACCTGCTTAAATTAGGGGTAAATACATTTGATTTAAGACTTTTTTACTCCTTACTAGATCGTTTTTATAGTGTATAACTGATAGTTTAAACATATAAATGATTTGCATATTTAGCAGCTAAAGTAGGGTTACATAATGTCTGATCTCCATTGTGGACATTTTAAAAACACTTGTTTGGAATTAGCAAGACCTGCCTTGAATAAATCAATAATTTAGAGGTTGAATCAATATTTTTAAAGTTTTCTAAATCTCTTTCAGTTGTTTTTTTTTTTTTTTTAGAATTTGTCTTCATTCTTTTTTAATCAATGTAGCTCACCATTACATGTTAAATAATAAAGCCCTGGAATGAAAAGTCAAAGGAAGAAAAAACAAACAAACAAAAAACAATAAAAAAAAAATTATTTAAATCTTGAAGAGGTATTATTAGATTGAGTTAATAAACCAAACTGAAAATCTACCAAGAAAGGACAGTGACTGACGAGGAAAATAAAACATTTGTCAGAAAAGCAGCCAAGATGCTTTTGGGAACAGATCTATGCCTCAGTTGCGAGAATCTGTTCAAAGAACAGCTATTAATGGCGCATTCCAATGCTAGAGAAAAAAGTAATTGTTGAAAGAGCATCATAAGAAGTCCAATTTACTAAATGTTCTGCCAAAAGCCAAGTAGGGGACACATGTGGGAGAAGATGTTCTGGTCTGATGAGACCAAAATCCAACTTCTTGACCCCCAAAAAATGTGGCTGCATTGAACTAAAAGTGTGGCAAAAGAAATGTAAGTTCTCTATTCAGTCTGACTAAGCTTGAGTTAGTTTGGGAAGAAGGATGGGCTGAATTTACATTATCTGGTGGCGTAGAGCTGGTAGAGATAAACTCCAAAAGAATGACTGATGTTGCTCTAAGGAACAGTAGTTTATCAAAGCACTGACACCATGGGGCTAAATGTAGAAATACGAGCAACACGTTTCAGTTTACTTCAAAACATTTGGGAACATTGCATCCATTCTCTCACACTTCAAAATCTCCAACTTTATATAAGAGCATCATGTTGAACCCAAATAAAAAGATAAAATGCATGAAAGTTTGTGTTATTAATGTTTCAAAGTGTAAAAAAAGAGACAAATTCAGAGGTATAAATACTTTTGCTCATCTTCATGCTGCTGCAGCAACACATCATGAGGAGCAGCTTCTAATTATCTATCAAGCCTTTTGCATCAACAAGCTCCTTCCTCTGCTTCCACCATCCCACTACCCTTTAACTGCCCCCACTTCCACCTTTTTCCCGGGCCCCCCTTCTCTGTCATGCTCCCGGGGGACGGTCTGCTCTGGAATGCCGCTCATGGGGAAGAATCTCGCTGCAGGCGGGCAATATGTCACATGGGTCTCAGGGATGGAGACAGCGGGGCAAAAAGAGGTGTGACAGGTATGTGGGTGTTTTTTTTTTTACAAAGCAGAGGCAGGTTGATTGGATCACTGCCTGCTGATTGCATTGTGTTGTGTGCGTGTTAAAGACTTCAGGATCGAAGGTTTAAGAGGTGCAGATTAACAGGCTCATGACAGAGAGCCTCCCTCTGAAGGGGAATTAAGAAGGCATTGACATCCCTTCTACGCCGACACATTAAGCTTTCATTAATGTGTGGCTGCACAATCTGCACAAGGCAGTTCTCACTTTCATGACCATATTGACATGTTTGGTAGCTTTGTTATTCACAGAGGTATCAAAAGTATGCATGTTTATTACTCAAGTAGAAGTATAAATCCTACTATTTAAAAACACTTTTTTAGAAGTTATAGTATCAACAAAAGCTTTTTATTCAAGTAAAAGTTTAAATGTACAACTTCTAAAACTATTTTGAGTATAAAAGTAAAGGATAACTTCCTTATACTTTATTTTCTTAGTTTTATAACTAATGGCAACAGTGTCAAATTTAACTTTGAATCATCTTGAAAAACTATTTATTTTAGTATGTGGTAAACAACTTGATGATGTACTGAGTCCAACAACAAAGAAATCAATTGTCTGGATGAAAACAAATTATTTTGATGTTTTTTTTAATTGTTTTTAATACCAACTGACCATAACGAAAATGAGCTTAAATGACACAAAACTAAGGAGTCTATTTTAAAAACGTAAAGAGTATCAAGTAAAGATAATTACAAGAAAAAAATGTAAGGAATAGGGGTAAAAAGTTTACTCCAATAAAGTATAGATAGACAAAATTTCCACTTAAGTGATGTAACGAAGTATTTGTACTTTGTTACCTGACACCTCTGGTTATTCATAGCTTAAAATTAGAAGTATAACATAATGATCAGACAATTCTAAATCTACTACATCTGCATCTCTTAATCTTAAAAATGTTTATTCTGATTATGGTTCTTGATAATTGTGATCCAGCAAACTACAATTGAAACATCCACATGAAAATAACTTTTTTGTGCATCCATGTCTCCTTGTGTTTAAAACATGTTAGTCTGGTTAAGCTTTGGTTGATTGTGGGAATGAAATATATTACAGTGTTGCCAATTGTTCCAGTTTTTATTGAAATAAGCTGGGAAATAATCCCATGTGTAATTTATAACATTAAAATCCTTATCTACAGGCTGATCTCACCACCAAATAGAAACCTAATGCAGGATCAACAGAAATAAAGCTCTTATGCTGTAAAACTTCTAAGCTGTTTTAACAATAGGTTTGTTGCTTCATCTTGTATATCTCCATTTGTTTTTACTTTACCTTTTCCTCCTCATTTCAAAGTATTTGTTTGAAAAGAACCCAACGTTGGGGCCCAACGTCACATTAAGCATGTCCAGATTTTCCCCTTTTACAGCTGAAGTCCTGTTTTAATTTGGCATCATTTGTATTTTACTTTCTTGAATTGATATTTTTTGGTGTTTAGCGAAAAAAAACAAGAAACAAAAAACAAAGTGCCTGATTTGGCATCTGTTTTCATTTAATTAGCTGTATCTTGTGCATTTGTTATTCAAAAAGAAATAAGATGTTATGTACAAATTTAAGTGAATCATACGATTTCTAATAACTCAATCTATCGAAATAGATTTAAAAATCTCTTTCCTCCTCCCTGTTTACTGTGTTCATTGGGGTCTAAATTAACTCCCATTTAATGATATGATGTTATATAGATAGGCACCAGCACCCCTCGCGACCCCACTCAGGACAAGCGTGTCAGATAATGGATGGATGTTATATTTTCATTTGTTTGGATGACAATAGGATTTTTAAAGATATCTCAAAACATGGCTCTGATTTGCATTCAGTTCTGTCCACAACTCTGCAATCCATACGATGTGATTTTATCTGCTCATCTAACACAGTGATATCACCTTAAAATGTACGTCTTCAACAGGGGGTCCATGGAGGCACTGCATGGGGGGTCGCAAAAGTTTTGGTTGATTAGACTTTTTTTTTTACATTCAATCCCGCAATATTTTCCACTAATTGAAATGTCTTTAAATAAACATTAACATGAATTCATCATACTGTAGTAAATAGAAGATGTCTTTCAGTCATTAATGCACAAATTCAGCGACATGCAGGAGCTCTTTCAAGCTGGGCACCGTTTCATTCACAACACCTGTCCCATCAACCAGGAATCAGAATCAGAAATACTTTAATAATCCCAGAGTGAAATTACTTTAGTTACATTACTCCAGCTGTAATAGAGTAACCATAGGACCAGTTTGATATAACACAATTTCATACAATATACTGTATATAATTAGGGGGTCCCTGCTCCATCTTGCCGGGTCCTTGGTCTGGAAAACGTTGAAGACCCCTAAATAAAAACAAAAAACAAATATGATTTGTTATTTTTATTTCTAAGCTTTAACAGGCATCAGACATTTAAAACAAACAAAAAAACATTCTTTCAATGATGAAAATGAGAATATAACAGACTATCTGTTCACTATGTTCTCATGCCTTGTGAATTTCAAAATAAAGGTGTCTTAGACCATGCGGAAGGATGCTTTAATTTTGTATCCATATAATTGAATTGTTAAAAATTCAATGTATGTATAGATGTGGGTGGCTGTGTTGTTACACCCGTACTGTTGACACCCAGCAGATTTTTCTTCCACTGTCTGCATGTTTTCTTTATAAGTCACTTGAAGCTGGACTTGGGGGTTATATGACGCACATATGTTTTATGAGGCTCTGTGAGGGAACGGATGCATCGCTTGGTTGTATCCTACAATAAAGCAAAACTTCCTAAAGACAAAGGCGGAGATCATATTCTTAGTCAATCAGTTATGGTGTTATTGTTTGTTCCATTTCATATCCATGTCCCTAGACATCAAAACAGCCAGATGTTAACTGTGAAAACTTAACAACTTACCTGGTTTTGAAAATGCAGAAAAAAATATGTTTTCAACTATGTGATACATTTCTGAAGAAAAGTGAGAAATTAGAACTAGGTATTGTTTATATTTTGAAGTTTTTACACAGAAGTTGATTTGCTCCTCTGGATCTATGGAGTGATGTTCATGTAAAAACCATGGTGAGTAAAATGTTGTGTTCCATGTTTTGTGGACACAAAATGAGAGCAGCCTTCAAAATTGGCAGTTGAGTTTTCTAAGTTGTACGTTAAACTGTTGTGTTATCGATCACAATACAATATGAACTTCTCTTCATCCGTCGTCTGGAGATGAAAGTCGTTTCAACTCTAAGCAGGCAAAAATGGAAAAGAAATGGATTTAGGCCTTTAAACTCAACCTACATAAACATGGGACTAAGTGATTTCATTTTTAGAAAGGAAGAGCAAACATCTATCATCTAATGCAGAATATTAGGCTGTAATCTGATAAGGTTCTTTAAAACTTAATTACCAACTTCTTTCCGTCTTCTGTTTGCCTGCATGTGCCAAGAGAGACGTGAAGACGTGGACTGACACACCATCTCTTCCTCCAGAGCCTTCCTCCTCAGCATCACCAGATTAACGGATTAGCAGGCAAGGCGAGCACTAAAGCTGGCTAATTCTCACCCAAGCACATAGAGCTAAAGCTACTCAGAGCCCTGCAGAGCCCCTCTCTGCTCAGAGCAGCTGTGTGGTAGAAGGAGGGACGGAGGCTCTTCACCAGGAAAAAAATACATGTGTGTCGCTCCTGGTCTGTTCGTTTATGCACAAGTTATTAGTTAGCATGTCATAGCCTACTGGTCAAATAAAATACTTTTTGTGTTGACTAATTTCTTAAATATGCAAATGTTTAAATCTTACAATTTTTTATGGAACTTTAACCTACAACAACTGCAATGTTTTTTGTAGTTTTTTTTTGTATCATGTTTTATATAGTTTAGTGGATCAACCAATACTCAGACCACTATAAAGTCCAAGATATTAAAATACCTGCAAGGAAAAAGTAAATTTTCACGCAAGACATAAAACTCAATTATTTTCAAAGGGCAGCTAATTCATAAATTGCTATGTTTTCTTATTAGAGATCATCAAGGCTCTAAAATAAACAAAAAGGTTTCCTCAATCCATAAAACTATCAATAAATCTACCATTTTGGTTTAAAGTGGGGTTTGCATGTTTTTGTTTTTTTTGTTGTTGTTGTTTTTACACTTATTAGATCTCACTAAACTGCTTGGAAGTATTTTAAAGTACTGGTTTCAAATTATAATCTAAATGCATCCGCATATTAAAGTTAGCAGTATCAAATTCTGTGTTCAAATGTTCGGACATGACAAGAGACCAAACTTTACCTTGTTGCGATGACATATAAAAATGTTTCACCACCCAAATAGGAGCTAAAAATTGCCATATCCAAACTATAACAACACCGCATATCATGGAAGCCCCGGAACAGGAAGTCCCACCTTTTCCAGGTTCTTTTCTAGTACAGAAACACTTCACCTAAACACCCTTAAAACTGTCATATAACAAGTTTTTCCATCCTGGCGTTGAACACATTTAAAAACTTCACATTTTAATGTAACTGATGATTATCCAAAATAAAATATTTGTTATACCTGAAAATATTAATGTATTATTTATCAAAGAAATGAAACATTGGAATTTCCCATACTTTGTGAAAGCAACCTATTTTATTTTATCATTTATCTCTGTGGTTGGAAACATAAAAGGACTCCACCAGGAAAGTGATTGGTAAACTATATAAATGTTTTCAGGATATTGATGGGATGGAAAGCTTTTTTAACATTTTCAGAGTGTTTCAACATTGTGCCCTTTTTGTTAAGTTGGGTGTGTATAGGCTCGGACTGCTAATCTGTGATACCGGGTATTTGACCGGTGGGAAGGTCCTAATTTCAGCGTGTGAGGGCCGGCCCTCCTTAAATTATACCGGCCCCAACACTTACTCTCAAGCATCTACCTGTGACAGTAAATAACTAAAGGAGCTACAATGTTAATACAATGTTAACTACCTAAATCAGAGGTCTTCAACAGGGGGTCCGGGACCCCTAGGGGGTCCGCAAAGGTACTGCATGGGGGTCGTGAAAGTTTTGGTTGATTAGACCTTTTTTATATTACCCCCTGCAATTTTTTCCACTAATTGAAAGGTCTTTAAAACCACATTAACATGAATTCAACAGACTGTAGTAAACAGATAAATGGAGGCAGAAGATGTCTTTCAGTCATAAATGCACACATTCAGCGACACACATGAGCTCTTTCAAGCTGGGCACTGTTTCATCCACAACACCTGCCCATCAACCAGGAATCAGAAATACTTTAATAATTCCATGATAGAACATTATTTCATACCATATATTTAATTAGGGGGTCCCCGCTCCATCTAGCCATCAGTTTAGGGGTCCTTGGCCTGGAAAACGTTGAAGACCCCTGACCTAAATGATACAAGCGGTATATATAGTCTTTCATTGCCATGCACATCCTTGTGAAGGTCGGCATATGGTATAATTTTCTATTTCTTCAAACTGTAAAATCCTTGCAACAAACTAAATTATAATAAAACTAAAATGCTTTCTTTAAACCAAACTACGATGTTCCTCTTATATTTGGTGGATTGTTTGAATATTTTGCAAAAATATGTTGCGGTGCATGATGGGGTTTTGCGTCTAAAGGCTAACGTTTCCCGTCTTACGTGCATTGTTGTCAGGTTGGACTGTTTCCCAATCTGCCAGTTTAGGTTTAGGTTTATGGTCTAAGAGATCAATAGACTTTGGTTCAAATTGGAAAAGATTTCGTATATCCAGGGGGTTTATGAACACTTTTGGGCTGGAAATCTTGAGTCTGTTACATCTGGCAACCCTGCTGATGTGGTGAGTGGGGACGTTACACAGCAGCAGTCACTGTCACATCCATGTTAATAAACAAAGCCAGGAAAACCGCATTATAAAAGTCTTGGTGATGGTTGTAGTGTGATGCTTACAAAATCGTTCCCAGTCCGAGCCTGGGTGTGTATGTTTGTTACATTTCCCAGGTGTAATTAAATAAATACTTTATTTTCTGTTTTTGATATGTTGGAGAGGATCATCGTTCTCACTGTTTTGGTTTTTGCTCATGAGAAGAGATTTTCTGAGGACCTCGGTCGCTGAGCAACAGATTGGTTCTGTTTGTTTGGAAGGGCCTCCAGCTTCTCAGGGTTTGTAAGGAGATGCAAACTGTCTTCCTTAGATTAAATGAAATTGGTAAGGGTGTTCAGATCTAAAACATCAGTTTCACATCACCGTACATGTCCTCACCAAATAACAAGCACCTGCTGCAAGTTTGATATTTAAAGCGTCCAACGTAGACAAGCTAAATTTCTTATGGAACAAAAGTTTTAAGATCAGACAAAGAAAAAGCGTTGGTTGGACACAATCTCAAGCAGAATGACTGGATGAGTCAGGGTAAGGCTTTTAAATAAGAACATAGAGCCAACTGTCAAGCATGGTAGAGGCAGTATACTGATGTGGGGGTAGTGTTGTTGTTGATAGACTTATAAGGTAAGAGGGATCGGCTAGAGGGTTCAAAATCTGGACACAAATAAATGTTAAAACAGGAAAATCATCCCAAACACATCCAAACTGGTTATGGACTGGAAAAGACTGGTTAAAATAAAGCTTTGAAAATGGTCCTCTGAGTCATGACTTAAAAACTGTAAAACCTTCCCAGATGTTAGGGCAAAAAATTCTGCCAAAATATCCATCCAGTGTAATGCCAGCAGCTTGTTGATGTCTAACAGAATGTAGTCGAGGCACAACTGATGAGGGGCGTTTAATGCAATATTTAAAGCACTGAATGCGCTGAATTAAATGCATACATAATGTAATTATTTGCGTACTTCTGTTAGTGTTGGAGAACAAAACCTTTGGCACCAGTTTCAGGAAACTAATCAGAATGTCTTGGACATAAACTGATGAACATCTTTGCTCCATATTCTTCCAACCCAAACTATAATCCTGGACACACAGGGCACCTTTTATGTTACATAAAAGCTTCAATTCAAACAGTATACAAAAAAAATTTTTTAAACCAAATTATTAAAATCTAAACAAAAAAACAAATATTACCCTTCCAAAAGTCAAAATATCCCAGATTTCATCTGATACAACACAGTAAAGAAAAGGAGAACTACCTAGTTTTTTTTTTTTACTTGAAGTAAACAGATTTGGATGTTAATTTATGCTAAATAGAACTAGACTGACACATGATTTTAAGGATTATGCCTGTAGGGAATAATTAAAACCACAATCCTTCAGGAGAGCTGCATGTACAACACCTAAGACCATAAAGAATAGCTCCATTAGGATGGGTAAACAGAAAAGCAGCTCATAATTACCAAAGGTTTCACAGGATATCATCTCTGGGAAGTCAATTAAAGTTAAAACTTCTCTTTAATATAAGAAGTCTAATTGTGGATCAACTTAAAGGTATTTAGATTCATTATGAAGTAATATGCACCATCTTTTATCTTGAAACTCTTTTACTTTGTTTTACCAGCTCCCTATGATGTCAGAGGGACGTAAAACTCTTCTGACTGAATAAACCAAGGCGAGAAGCTGTCCATGTTCATCATTACTGGAAAGTCTGCTGCTTTCAAAGCGGGTGTAAATCTTGGCTTTTATTAGAATGAGATTAAAAGTGTTAACTAGCAACTTTGAATCTTACAGCAATATTTATTACTTTGGCTGAACGAAGGTCAGAAAGTTGGCGGGACACAAAAAAAAAGACAATGAGGCACGGGAGCAAAACATCCCAAAAGTGTTTCATCACACAAAACCTCATTCATCTTGAATTTCGGTGCACTTTGGAGACCTAAAGCAAGCAAACGGCATCCATCTCACTCCGGCTACGGTAAACAAGAGGAAAGGCGGTGAGAGGGTCCGCGGTTTGGGCACGTGCTCTCTGGCGGGCGGAGGACAATGCAAAGCTGGCAGAGCTGGAGTCTGCTGCCAGAGGGAATAGAGTGCCACATGGTGCCCCTTTTGAGTGGGGCCAGCCCAGAGGGGGATGTGGGCCACAATTCATGCGCACATGTGTGTTTGTGTCTCCTTTTGTACATGCACTTGTGGCTAAATGCGTGTGACCAACCGTATACACCGTATCAATGAGACAAGGTAGATCTGTCATACATTTATTGCTAATAAATGTAGATTTGTGTGTGTTAGAGTGTAAAACTGGTTTTGTGGGTGCATATGTGAGGGCTGAGGCCATGCTAAGGTGGAGCGGTATGTGTGTGTATGTGTGAGCAGAGGTGGGGAGGGGGAGTCCCAGTTCCCCTTTGCATCTTAAATTCCTCAACATCTGTTCATCCTACTCTGCGCTAGCAGCAGCGGGTTGTGATTTCGATGTGTATGTGTTTGTGCATGTTTGTGTATGCAGATTTCTCTGAGTAGGTCTGTTGCTGTGTTTGTGTCTGTCTGCATATGTGCATGCTCTGCTGAAGGTGCTGGTTGTTACCCACACCTTAATTAGGGAAGGAAAGGGAGACTCATTTTCCACAGCACTTGCAGGTATTGGGAGGTATTCTTACAGTGAATACAAAGGGAAAACCGTTCACCTCCAAAGGCTGCAACGCCCCCCTGGTGCATTGGATTATGACCTAAATTACAAGTCAAGTTCAATGCTTTCAATCAAAAATCACAATGGATGCCAACCTGTTTGGTATAAAATAACACAAATCAAGCAGAAGATAAACAAAATGAAGGCTGCTGCTGTTGGGAAAACTAAACACAAACCTGTTTTTTTATATATATATATATAAAAGCAAAGTCTACAATAGATTAAGGTTAGGATTACCGTTCAATGTGCACGTTTGAGTGTGAAATGACAGAAGATTTTAGGGATGAAATATTTACGTCCTGTGTGCCATCTGCTGAGTGAGAATTTAAAGTGTCAACAGCTTTGAGGTCAGTAAACAGGGGTGGAGAGCACATTTTCTCAAAGACTCAAACAGAATCCCTCTTTAGCATTTATATTTTATGATTCTTTACCATCTCACTTTATTCAAGATAAAACAGATTTCATTCAGCGTCTTGGAAGAGTAACCACTTTTTCACATTTTGTCACATTACATCCAAAGACTAACTTATTTGGGAGGGAACCGCATGTGGGAATGGAGCATGAAGCAAACCAGAGTATTAATGTTAGGAGGAAAAAAAGGGATATGGGGCTTTGTAACCATTATCACATATAGTAATCTGTAAAGTGTGGCTTAATTTTGTATTTTGTCTCCCTTTCTCTACTCTCTCTAAATAGATGCACTCAATTACCTTTAGAATTCCTCTTATAGATAGAGAAAGTCAAAGTGTATATAATTATACTAAAAGTACTGTTTGGAATTTTAGAAACCTTTTTGATAAAACAGCATCATAAAGACTAAGAAACAGATCATACTTATCAGTAAGCCAATGTCTTATAGAGCCCAGTTCAGTTCATTTAAGAAGCGGGAATCTTATACAAGTCTATACTGATCTAGATGATTCTGAGTACAGAAACTGTTGAGCGTAGCAAGAGGGCATTTTAAACTACAGGGAGAGATTACAACTATAGAAACAGCTTCAGTTGGTTCCATTCATTAAGTGTTTTCATGCAGAGGATGGAGAGCAGCCTCTCTGAAACGAAGAATAAACAGATGTCTAAAAGAGATGAATGTTCTCTCATAGAGAAAATGAATATTGTAAAGGTATAGTGGAGGATGTTCTTTTTCCAGGTGGATCATCAAAATCAGTGGTCTTGGTGATATTTTTACTGAGGCCATCCTATGCACTTGTCCCCATTTTCACTTATGTGAGTCGGAAATAGTGGCAATGGAAAAATTGCAAATCTTCTTTTGGAAAGTAAGCATGTATGAGCGATGCAAACTGTTAAACAGAGCGTGCACGAGGAGAATCGGGCTCCTGCATGCTCTCGCACGTGTTTAATAGGCGTTTCCTCTTGGGAACCTGTACCTAGTTGTGCATGAGCCTTATTTTTAAAGTGGAGAGGGCTAGTCTGATAAACCAGACTAAATGTGAAATTAAATTTTTTATTTAGTCTGGCCCAGATGCATGAGACATTGGAAGATTGTTGATGAGAACAACCCGCTGTCTTTCAAACCATGTCTGTGCCTATTGGCCAACGCTCTGACCAATAAGTACAACTAACTGTGACGTAGAAAGCGCGACAGAAAGCTGGTGGGGGAGTGTAAACAAACATCCTGTCAGTAAAACGGCAAATACGTCCTTAAAAATGAATGAGCGTAGAGCCTCTTCCTGCTCACGTTTCAATGAAAAACCCCAAGTCTAATCGTTCCAAAATTGATTCCAAAGCTGAGTGAAAAGAGAACTGTTCAATAGTTGTTGCCATCTTCCTTGTTGTGCTTTCTCCAGCGTCGCGCAGCTTGTCGTCACGCCCTCAAAACCCCGCCCGCTTTGCATCCAAAAATTCAAAATGCATCTCTGCGTTGTGATTGGTCCGCCAGTTTTAGGGCCTGGGGCATTGATCGAGGCTAGACCCACTTGCAAGCTAAAATGATTTTGGACGCGGGCGGATGGGGCTAGTTTACTAGGCTAGGAGAGTCTTTTAAAAAAATTGCAAAAATCTTCCATTATACCTTTTATCTTGTGAATGAATATGTTTGGCTTTGTAGGAAATGCAGTTTAGGTTTAGGGTGGTTTTGTGTTGCATCTTTCTATTATAATACGGGAGGTTTCCATATGATGACTCCTGAACTTCTTAAGATTTTTAAACATTTGTGTTTACTGGAACTTAAACAGAATTTCACAAAATTGAAATTACCATTAATTACATATTGCTTTATACCTCTGCTTGCAACTGCAAAAAAAAGGTTGTTCAGGAGTGTATTTTCTAAGAGAGGTTTGATCCTTGCCACACTTTTTAGATCTTCTCTTCGATTGACAACTACCAATGCTACCATAATGTACTTTAAAAGTTTATTGTTAAATAGCATATCAGGACTTCTTTCAGCCTTGAATGTCTGTGTCACAGAAAGTTATGTGAAGCACACAAGTCAAGCTGCACAGTAACCTCTCTGACAGACACTTATCGTGTGGCACCCCTCACTAACCTGCTGCCAGTCTAAAGCCACCTTAATGCCAATCCTGCCAAACTTGTGTCACATCAGAGCAGACCCTGTGTCATCTTCTCACAGTACATATGCCAACTCCATGCCCCCCACATGCCAACCTCACGCTACAACCGTGGCAATCCTACGACAACAATGTGCCAGTAGGGGACCTCTGTTTGGCCCACCATGCCAATCCCTCAGTAGTATGAAATGGGCCACATTGTGCTGAAATGGATAAGGTCAAAAGTCGCCAGCAAATTAGGGTTCAATGACAAATCTTTTGATTTGGTTCTTCTTCAGTGGATGCAATTAGCAATGAAATCCCACTCCCAATCCCTGCTTAAACTCTAATCTCAGAGTCTGTGGGCTCCCAGCCTGCCTGTCTACCAGCCTGTCTCCCACCAAAACCCCTCACCTCTGTCTCTCTCTCCTGATGCCTGCTGGCACTTTGGGAGCAGTGCCCCTCCAATCCCCATACCATCCCCTCCCTCCATCTTCATCCTTCCCCCAGCCACCCCGTCGTCCCCTCCCTCGCTCTTCCTCTGGATGCCAGCCGACGGCCCTCACAGTGTGGCACGCCATCTGCTGCCGCCCGCCCCGGCAACCCATCTACCCCTCCTCTCAACGCTAATTCCACCACCCCACCACCACTACCCCTCCAGACAGCAGCTACCCACAATCCCTTTCTTCCTCAGCCGTGCGGCGCATAGAACAGGAGGCTTTCGCACAGATCACTTCACCCCCTGATCCCCCTGCCATAAAGGAGGAAGCCGGGAAAAGCTTGAATGTGTGAGTGTGTGTGTTGTAAAGAAGGTGGGGGTCTTATAGACAAAGTAGACAAGTCTTTTTTCTCACTGTGATTTAAAACACTTATTTTGTGCATGCATCTGTAGAAGCCCACTACTAAAAACATGGTGCTTTAATCTTTAGTGTTTACCTGTTTACCAAACACAAACTTTGGTTTGGAAGTGCACCCTTTGCCTTATGCGTCAGAAAAACGTAAGATCTCTGCTACTTTTGTTTTATGTGTTATCTATTGTTTTTCTCTTCCATATTTGATATTTCTTGAACACAAGTTAGAAAAAAGGAGAAAGAAAGAATATGAAACCATTTTGTGTTTAACTGCCACAGCCTTTTGGGATCTGACGGCATCTCTTGTGGCAAAGCTCTCTGATCAGTGTTTAGCTTTGGAGAAGCGAGCTGAAAAGGATTAGACATCAAACTCTAGGAGGCAGTGAGAAGGAGCGGCGCTCCATCCATCTTGTGTGAGGATGGAGCCTCATTCCTGGCACTCTATCCATCAATGAGCGCAACATTAACTCTCTGGATCAGAACCAACATCTCCATGTCTCTCTTCGTCTCTCCTCCCCTTCGCCTCGCTCTGCTAAACACACACCAGCGTTCAGGATTAAATTCAGGATCTAAATTCATCCCGATATCTCCCACTTTTTCTGTTAAAAATAAACTAAATCTTGGAAGGCTGTTTATTTCACTCTCCTCAGCAGCTCTGATGTTTAACTCATCTCGATTCACCTCTTCTTTTCTCCTCACATGATCTCCTCTCTGCCGAGCAGCCCGATCTGCTCCTCTCTTTGTCTCCCTCCCAGTTGGTGTTAATAATTTAACTACAGAGCTGCTGCAGAGCTGGCACCAATCCAGGCCTCCGATTGGCACTGTCTGTCTATTTATGACTCTGTGTGGTGGTACACATGTGTGGGAGGACAGTATACGTGCAGGTTAAGACGTGCGAGTTATTTCTCTTTCAGACTTCAACAAAGAGCAAATTACCCTCCAAAGTCACATGGATGCCCCCTAATCTAGTCACAGATGGACAGAAAACTGATTCTTGCAGTTAGACTGGTTCGTTAAACTAGCTGTTAGTTGGTCAAAGACAATGCATTATAGCTGAACATCAAGTTATGTTTAGCGTGTGGCAACAGTCGTGGGTGTTGTGTTATTTTGGGGAACAGACACTAGAAGCATACTGCATTGTGATTGCATTTTGCACATTAGGTTTGCACAATTGCTTGACGTTAATTTTTTTTTTTTTCCGGAGAAACTAAAGATTATTTACATAGGCATCAACCAAGAAGATAAAACTGAAATAAAAATGTAGTTTTTAAGTCTTAAGTTTTACAACAGAAACTAGAGCTGAGAAAAATTGCAAGTAAGCACGTTAATTAACTTTCTGAGATTTCAGTGATTAAAACGATCCACACAGGAGGCATGAAGTAGCAACAACTGCAGTTAAGAAGAGAGATGTATGCCTCATACCTTAAAAGGCAAATAAGATAAAATTTGGTTAAAAAACAATGTAGTTAAAAATTAAAGACTTATTGTGCTGCTTTATTTAAGCTGAAGACAATGAGGAAAAATTAAAAGCCAGGATTATATAATTTGACAATATTTTCAGGTCACCCAGTCATGCTAAGAACATCTTACTTTCCTATTAAATTCTGTTTTTCAACATTTTAAATGTAACTACATCGTATTTGGCTGATTGTCTTAATATTTCATGTACTTTACACTTGGAGACTTTTAAAAAAATAAAATGGTAGAACATGCTGTGTGTTTTTTTTTAAGCTACAGCTGAATAAATATTCCAATTGGTTGACCAGAAGGAAGCCATTTGTAAATTTGCATCGTCGCTCTGTTGTGTCAAAAATTTAATATCCCTTTAAGCTTTTGTCCTTTGGTCCCATCATCACCACAACGAATCTCATTGGGAGTTGTGTGTGTATGGTTTGAAGCACTCAGCTTTTTTTTGCAGTTAAAACCTAAAAAGTGTGGAGTAAATTGGTGTTAGCGTCTCCGAAGTCAAAACCTCCTGGGGCTGATTTTAACCTTTAGTTATAATTCTTCTGAAGAACATCTTGGTCAGCTCTCCACATCAACATGCAGACATTTTAAATGTTTTTTCTTTTCAAAATAAGTCCAGCTCTGTCTTGCTAAAGATCCTAAACTTGATGTAGATCTGGACTTTGACTAGACTCTCCTTAAAGATGTTTTTGCTTTGACCTGAACTGTCCTGTTGTCCCAGTATCTGTTAGTTGACCCTGATTGAACGAAACCATTTTTTTCAGTCTTTTGTAGACTTTAATAACTTTTATTTTAATTTAGGATTTGTCCTGCAATTAGCTGAATCCATCTTCTCGTTTACTCTTATCAGCTACCCTACTGAAGAAAAGCATTTTCACAGAATCAAATCATTGGCATCGTGTTTTTCTGGTAGGATTTTGTGTTCAGTTTGGTGTGGAATGTAGTTCTTTAGCCACATATAATGAGTTAATGTCCAAATATTAAACGCAGCACTTTTTCCCTTCAGCAAACATTTCCCTGGTTTTTGAATTTGTAGAGGGCACAAACATCAGATGTTGCTGTGGCCTTACTAGGAATAACCAGACTACAGTTAGAAGGTAATCCATCTTCATCAGACCTTGAACAGCCATAACACACACTTCTAGAATTATTTATTTACAGGGCGTTATCGTATTTGGTTCTTAAGACGTATGTGGGTGGACGTATGTGAAAACAACAAACTAAAAAGAAAACTACCACACCAATCAGAATACAAATGACAGATAAAATTAGATCAGATAATAAAGAGAAAACCAGGATCAAAGTAAAACTAGTCCACCTTAAAAACTCCTCA
The DNA here is from genome assembly GCF_000732505.1 of Cyprinodon variegatus. NCBI lineage: Eukaryota > Metazoa > Chordata > Actinopteri > Cyprinodontiformes > Cyprinodontidae > Cyprinodon > Cyprinodon variegatus. The sequence continues at coordinate 229,172 of NW_015150477.1, read as the reverse complement.
TCACAAACAGTTCAAAAGATTTAGATTGTATGAAAGACGAGTGGTTCTCTGTAGCATGGCCTCCTGTGCGGTAAACTGCGAGTTTAACAGACAAGCGTCTGAAAAATCAAGTACATATATTAAAACATCAAACATTAATCTAAAAAAAAAAAAAACATTGTTAATAGATTTTCCTAGGAAAGCTTTGGATCTCTGCAGCTCCTCCACAGTTACCATTGGCCTCTTTATTCTGCTATTACATCTCATTTTGAGAATATTCCTTCATATTTTCTTTTTGTATGTCATGTTTCTTCTTTTATATAGAAGTTTAACCTACAGTAGTGTTTACCAAAGATGGAAGCGCTTTATAAGCTCTTTGAATTTCATTTCTCTCCAAGCACCGCCATTTATGTTGAATGTTTTATTCCTCTGTATTCCAATCACTGTGCAAAAAAAAAAAAATATATATATATATATATATATATAGATAAATGTAAACATCTATAACAACAAGATTTATATGACACTCCTTAAAGGAATAGTACACCCAAAACATGATTAGCCTTGATTAGTGTATAGGATTTCCTAAAAGCGCGTTCACGAGTCTACGGAAACCGCGGCAGACCAAACCAGACGAAAGTGCGCATTCAGCTCGGCAAAGAACTCATGCTCTTCCTCAACACTGAAGTCCTCAGACATTTTTCTTGTCTGAGGACGTTGTTTCTTTCTTTGCACAGGTAAACAGCACATTTCTTCTTCTACGCTTGCATTATCGGCAGAGCAGACGCTGGCCGATACCAATACTA
>NW_015150477.1:225837-227996 GCF_000732505.1 Cyprinodon variegatus | reverse complement strand
GCATGGGGGTGAGTAGAAAATGAAGGCTAATCATGTTTTGGGTGTACTATTCCTTTAAGGCAAAACTGTAAAAAGACGATATTTTTAAGGGTAATGGAGTAAGATTTCCCTATTAACCCTGATGCCTTTTTGGTAGAACCAATACTTTTAATAGACCAGTAACAGATCGTACACAGGGCATCCATGAGGTTTAAAGTGAATATATATCCCACATCATGTAAAGGAAGCCCTAAAGATTCAGAATCTGTAGGAAATTGATGAATTAATAGACACATATTGAATGGAATGGGTGCCATTCCCAATGCTGGAGCTTGACACTGTGTGAATCTCGAAGTCGCCTCCTACACCTCTCACCCTCCCACATTCCTGCTCATGTAAAAGACAAGTCGGCTGTAAAATTCAAGCAAACAGCTCACACCATTTTATTTAGTTACCTTTGGTGTCATCAATCATGTTTGCAACAAGCCACAAAATCGTCCTCCATCATCATCGCCTATTATAATGAAAGACACTAAGCAATTTTTTGTGATTTATTTTGCGGGACTCACATTAAACATCAAAAGATGTTTTATAGGCTAAAAAGTTTGTAATTTTTCCATCGCTAGCGTTGTTACTACCAGGTTTGTTCATCTCATGCATGGAAAACTGATGTTGTGAAGGAATCTGTTGTTGCAGCCTCAAGGCCCTGCAAAGATTCATAGTAAACAGACATATGCAAGGCCGCCCACCGCTCCACCTTATCTAAATCGGATATCTCATAAGGGCCCTTCACACTTGTCGGAAAACATAAACACGCCACGAGTGGCTGTGCGTGTGCGCAGGGAACCTGCACTGTCATTAATTCCCGGCGACGGAGGGAGGTCAGTGTACCAGACGGCATGTGTGCAAGCATGTGTGCAAGCTGGCATGCCATATTACAGTGGATCCACACTCCTATGTACGTGTAAGCGTGCATGTCATGAAATGAGGGTTGGAAACATGGATGTGAACGAGCACTCGCACACACCGGCATTGACAGGTGGCTGCGGTAAAGAGGTGGTCCCTGAGCTGGGGTCTGCCTGTCTCTGGCTGAGAGAGAGAGAGGAATAAAAAGCTCCCAGCAGCTGTCGTCCTAATTCCTCTAACACGGTGCTTGTGCTCTGATTAGAAAACAGATCTGGCCTCTAATTTACTCATGACACCAACTAATGCTCTATATCTCAATCGCTCCATCCCCGATCGCCACTGCATGGCCTGCCTGGACACAGACGCTGGTGCACACAGAGTGACTCAGAAGACAAAGAGACGTGAACAAACAAGTAGCTTAGCATGATACCCCTGAGAACTAATATGGCGTTACGTCGATGGATCATGCTGCAGTCTGGGAAGTCTGGGGCTTCACTGCATGGTGACACATTCTTTATCTGCAACAGAACAAATGAATTCCAGGTGTGAGTAGGAATTTCCCCTCACAGATAGTATTTTCCTTTTCTGTTATATTTTACTTTTGCTAATTATTAAAGATTTTAAATATTCAATGATTATATAAAAGATTATTCTTTTTTTTTTTTTTTTTTTACAGTGTCCTGTCGGGCAATAAGAATAATTGTCTTGATGCCAAAAAGAGCCCAACAGATTTTACTTTCACAAGTGTAGCAGTATGGCAATTGCCATATTGTTCCACTTGTTTAATGCATATAAATTGCTTTATTATAATTATGCAGGGAGTTTTACAGTTTATATGGACACTGTAAAGTAAATAGAGTAGAAAAACAGAAGAAAAAGTAAAAAAAAAAGAGAAAAGATGAATGAAAGAGGAGATAGAAAGGAGATAATGACAAAACATTTCAGTCTGCTTCATCATCTGTAGCGAGATGAAAAAAGAACAGCATAACTGAAAGACATGGTATGAGACATACAATAAAGCAACACCTTGAAACTATCACTAAAGTAGTATTATTTATTTTTATTTATTTATTTATTTATTCATTCATTTCATTGAATACCAAAAAAAAACAGCCTATCAAATTTTTTGATATACTAAAAAATAAAAATACACCTCCATCCATACATACCTACATATCCATCTGTATACATTACATACATATATACACACAGACATACTACATATGTATTTCAAAATTTTCAAACAAAATGAAATGAAAGGCAGCAGAAAGAAG
>NW_015150477.1:222268-225827 GCF_000732505.1 Cyprinodon variegatus | reverse complement strand
TATATGAATTATTCTAAATAAAAAAGCTTTGTCTTAAAGAAAAAAAGTTACCTAAGAAAAATGTCCCCTTTTACCACGAATTATCTGGTTAGAATCACTTTTTGGTTTAACTCCTTATGCCATGTCCAGCATTGTTACCACCACACCTCCTTCACAACATGAAGCAGGCTAAAAGCTTGCAAAAATCAGCACATCATGCAATTTATAAGTTTAAAAAAATCCCTGAGATGTCTTAGCCAGGTAAGGTTTATAAAGTCATGCATTTTAACCTCATCCTCATAAGCCTGACTGTATTTCTTGTTTTAGTAAAACTCAGAGTTCATGAATCAAGAAAAAGACCTGGAAGAAATGTCAGCTATGAGTTCCAAAGCAAGAACGTACTGGTGATCAAAAAGAGTACAAAGGCCCGTCTCACATTTCTATTAGCTCAGACTATCTTTGTTTGATGTTAAAATTGATTTGATGATCTGGAACTTTGGGGAAAAAAAAGCAAAAGCAGGAGCTTCCAAAGGTGGACAAATTGTTTCTAAAATGCATTTTAGTTCAGTCTTGCTTTTTATCATACAACCTTATCTATAAAGTGCTTTTTGAAAATAATCCTATTTATCCTGTAAAAGGATCCGTGTGTCAAAGATACACCAATTTCTTTAAGAATGTTAACAAGATGCTAAATTATTCTCAGTGTTACTTCCTGGCAACTTTCTTGACTTTCTTGTTGTTAATTACAAGCAGCTACTAAAATATTCATCAAACCTGCAGAACAGGAGCCAAAAAAGTCAAGTAAAAGGTTTTAATTTGATGTTAGAGCATCTGTGTGTGTCAACATCGGTGGCTTATCTCCAGTTTATGAACTTGTGAATTTGGAAACATTAAACTGTGGATTAAACATTAGGATAAGATCCATAAGAAAATACAGACGCCCACAAGTTAAAAAAAAGGAGCTAGTTTCTGAGTAACAAGAAAAAATAGATCAGCTTTTTAATAGATATGCAACATATTCCTATTTTTACAAGCTACTAATTTGTTTTTGTTTAAACAAAATTCCATTTTAAATTAATTTAATCAAGATCTGTTTTAAAAATATATAGCATATACAAAGCATGCTGTTCATTTTTTTCCTCTTGATTTTATTTAAATGTTCAGGTACCTTGAATTAATAATAGGTGTTCTTTTTTCTTTGGGGGGGGGCTGCAACACATGCCAATTTTTAAAGCCACTGGCCACTAGGGAGACAGTAAAGGAGGCTAAAAAAAGAAACAATCCAAACCATGATGTTAGATAACTGCAGCAAACAGTGGCATCTTTGGGTCAAAAAATTTTCATAAATCTAATGTACTATTCTACGTTTTATAAAAGTTGTTCTGGTGGCTTGTCAGTGGGAACAAATTAACTTGTAGTTCTATGATTATAATATATGGAATTTCCTCAAACCTGCAACAATTTTAGGATTTGTAGGACTGAGCAATCAGCAGCACACCTGGAACATTTGAAAGTGGAACTAATTATAAAAATGTGTTGAAAGTACCACATGCCAGCTAATAAGAATGTTAGCTGTTCAGTATGGAGGAGGTTTGATAGTTATATGGGGCTGATTCTCTCTTCACATTATGTTAGTTTAAACAATCCTTAAAATAATTGGTAATTCAGAACAAAATGATCAACTTTCAAGGGTCTGACTTTTAGAAAACTCACAGGGCGAGTTGATGAGAAAGGTGCATAAAAGAAAACACAGGATCTTGAATGATCTAGAGAGATTAAGCAACTAGAGAGACAAGCTTTCTATATAACTTTGTTAAATATCACAGGCCTGAAGACAACAGGCTAAACCACCCCCATGGACATGGAAAATACACACACCTTAGTTTAGTTTTTGTCTTCAATTTAATGTTTCGTTTAGCAATATTTATTGATGTTAATTCTTAAATAACTCAGTGCAATATATGTGTATATATATACTTCTTTACCCTGTATATAGCTAGCTCTTAGTTATAGAAAACCTATTTATTGTGCAGGAATAAGGTCTTAGCTCTGTTACACTGGTAGCCAAGTAATCGACATTTCGTTGTCAAGATTCACCTTGTGTTTTTTTGTGCAATGATAATAAAGGAAGTCTAAATCTAAATGAGTTTAGGTAAAATACTATTTACTGTATGAAAAAAAAAAAATATATATATATATATATTTTACATGTTTAAACGTTTGGAACTGCAATATAAGCTGATTTTTGGCAAAAGCTTTTGTTAATTGCTTAGAATGAAGAAACGTGAAATAAGAAATGTTAAGAAATACATGCTTGGAGATTTAAAACAATGAATTAATAAAAGTTTACAATATCAGATAACCTTTATTAATGAAGAGAACTGTGACTTAAAGCGTGACAGAATTAGTTATGTTCCATGGTGCCAGTGGAGGAGGAGGAGAGGGAGGAGGAGGAGAAGAAGGAGGAGGCGTCTGGGTGCCATGACGCGGTTTGCCCAGGAGGGGGCAGAGGTGTGATGTAAGGAGTGGGAGGTGACAGCTCAGTGTCACACTGCACACACAGGGTGTCACCTCAGCAATCTGTGAAATGTAAAGAGAGAGACAGAGAGGGATAGAGTGGACAGAGAGACAAAAAGGTGAGAGATCGGCCTCAAGCTGCGTTCATTTTCTTTTTGCTTCTATCTTTATGAGGACATGAGAGAGAGAAGTTTTTGACCTGTGAGTGAGTTTAAACCCAGCAGGAGGTTCAGTATCCAAACTAGGGCTGGGTGATATGGCTTAAAATTTAATCTCAGATTTTTCCCACCAAATGCAATTAATCAGATACATTTTTCCTCACTTTTTTTTTTATGCTGACAAATAACATATTCTGCTTTCAAAAACTAGCTTTGATTTTAATCTGGGAAGTTATCTTAATTTAAAGGCCAACAAATTCAAGCTGTGAAACATGCTTGTAAAATAATGTTATGTCAAAGCAAACAACAAGAATACAACCAGCTGTATGTCTGCAGCTCTTAGTATGACACAGAGAAATAGGTCAGTATCACTTATAAGTGCACATCCAACAATAAAAAGTGATTAACTACTGTCATTCTGAGCTATGGAAGCAAAATTATTGGATTAGAGAAAAAAAAACTCCAGATCTTCCAAAAAAAAGTCTTCATAAATGAACATTGTGAAAAAAACATTTCATTTAATCCGTCCAGCCCTTATCCAAACCAAATCTAGATTTTATTCAATCACTGATTAATTGCAAAGGAAACTTGTCAGCAATCAGCATCTTATGATACAGCACTTGGTTCGAAGTTAAATAAATAACTTGTGTCTAGATTGAGAAAGCCTTTTATGAACAATAATAAAAAAAAATAATTTATAAAATAGGGATTTTCATGGTCTGTTACTTAATACATAGCATCCAACGGTGTAACAAAGATCTTTTTGTTGGTTTTAAGCCTCACACCACAAGAATTAGCATAAACCCTTTGAAATAGTTAAACCCAAAGACAGCAAAACCTGGACGTACCTGTAAGAAAATATTTTGAAAGACTACTGCATTCACTTTTGCTATGACTATTAACTT
>NW_015150477.1:189617-222203 GCF_000732505.1 Cyprinodon variegatus | reverse complement strand
GCAGCCCCTTTGAAAAAAAAAAGTTTAAAAATAGAAAGCTGACTCCTTAGTTCAATGCAGAGCTGCACACTTTAAAGCAAAATGCTAGGAAACTGGAGAGAAAATGGCGCTCTACATGCCTACAGGAATCCGACCTAGTCTGGAAAAACAGTTTACTGGTGTATAGGATGACCCTTCGTAAAGCAAAAGCATATTTCTCCTCATTAATAGAGGTGAATAAGAATATTCCTAGATATCTTTTTAATACAGTTGCCAAACTCACCCAGAGCCATAGCTCGGTTGAACCATCCATCCCACTTTTAGCAGTAATGATTTTATGGGATTCTTTATAAATTAGATTGAGTCTATTGAAAATAAGATCATTACCACTCCTCTAAATATGATTGATTTATCTCTGGAAGGTGAGGCAGCATCTTAGGTAGCCATAGAATCGGAACTGGGTTTAAATTGCTTTGATCCAGTTAAACTTTCAAACTAATCAAAAGTATAGTCTTCGTCTAAGCCTTCAACTTGTATATTAAATCCAATTCCAACCATGTTGTTAAAAAAAAGAATTCCCTCTGATTTCCCCCTCCATTTTAGATGTGATTAATCTAACCCTATTACAGGGATATGTACCTCAGGCTTTTAAGATAGCTATAATTAAACCTTTACTTAAGAAACCATCTATGGTCAATTATAGATCTATATCCAATATTCCTTTCTTATCTAAAATTATTGAGAAAGTAGTTGCCAAACAAGTGTGTGATCACTTACACTATAATGAACTTTTTGAAGAGTTTCAATTTGGTTTTAGAGCTCATCATAGCACTGAAACAGCTCTGGTGAAAGTCACTAATGTTATTCTAATGGCCTCAGATAATGGACTTGTAACTGTACTTGTCCTGTTAGATCTCAGTGCTGCATTTGAGTTGACCATAATATTATTTTAGAAAGACTTGAATATTTTGTAGGAATTAATGGAACAGCATTAGACTGGTTTCATTCTTATCTATTGGATCGATTTCAGTCTGTTCACGTTAATGATAAATCATCCTCATGCTCAAGGGTTACCTGAGGAGTACCTCAGGGATCGGTCCTTGGACCAATTCTCTTTACTATATATCTGCTTCTAATTGGTAAAATTATTAGACAGCATGGGATAAATTTCCACTGTTATGCTGATGATACTCAGCTATATCTGTCTTTAAATCCAGAAGAAGTCAACCCATTACATAGATTACAGGCATGTATTGAAGACAAAAAAAACTGGATGACTCTTAACCTTCAGCTCCTGAATGCAGACAAAACAGAATTTAGAGTCTTTGAAAAAGAAGCTGATTAGTCAGTGACTCCATTCGTATGGGATTAAATTGATCAGGACATGTCATTTAAATCCCATATCAAAGAGGTCTCTAGAATTTCCTTCTTTCAAATGTGGAATATTGCAAAAAAATGAAATATTTTATCCAGGGATGATGCTGAGAAACGAGTCCGTGCATTTATAACTTCAAGGCTGGACTATTGTAATTCTTTATTATCAGGAAGTCCACAAACTGTAGTTAAAAGCCTTCAACTGATCCAAAATGCTGCAGCCAGAGTTTTTATAAAAACAGACATCATATCTCTCCTATCCTGGCTTCTCTTCATTGGCTTCCTTTTAAATCCAAAATAGAATTTAAAACCCTCCTTCTCACAAAGCCTTAAGCTCCATCTAAGATCAGAGATCTGATTGTTCCTTATGTTCCTAACAGAGCACTTCACTCTCTATCTGCAGGTTTACTAGGGGTTCCTGGGATTTCTAAAAATAGAATGGGAGGCAGATCTCTTAGTTATCAGGCTCCTCTCCTGTGGAACCAACTACCAGTTTTAGTTCGAGAGGCAGACACCCTGTCTACTTTTAAGGGTAAGCTTGAAATTTTCCTTTTTGATAAAGCTTATAGTTAGAGGGGCTCAGGTTATCCTGAGCTATCTCTATAGTTATGCTGCTATAGGCTTAGACTGCTGGAGGACATGGGGACCCTTTTTCATCATTCTGCTTCATTCTATCTCTATCCTCCTATTCTGCTGTATTTGTTAGTTCAACCTCTAACATTATGCTCTCTCTGCTTTTTCTCATCATAGTAGCTTCATCCGGCCTGTTCCTGTTTGGCTGTGACACCATCCCAGAGATACATATTAGCTGTGCTGCTCCCATCAACGACTTTGTTTATAAATGTTGGAGTTTGGCCTGTGTTTGCAGTGTAGTCCTTTTTCTCTTACTGTATGTGCTCTCTTTCATCCTCTGACGTGGGAGACGGTTCGGAGCTCATCTGCCTGGCTGTGTGTTTCCTGGACGGGGCCGCCTGTGGAGCAGGTTGACAATTACCTTTTGTATCTCTGCTTCTTTTTCTATGTCTGACTTCTATCTCCTTGAAGCCCAGTCAGCCTCAGCAGATGGCCGCTCACACTGAGCCTGGTTCTGCTAGAGGTTTCTTCCTGTTCAAAGAGAGTTTTCCTCTCTACTGTCGCTACAAGCATGCTTGGTGTGAGGGATTGCCTTCGAATCAACAAGTCAATGCAATCAACAGTTTATACTTAGAAAACTTTGAACTACTCTGACTATATGATCTGGTTGAACTGTATCTGTAAAGTGCCTTGAGATGAAATGTATTGTGAAATTGAGCTATATAAATAAACTGAATTGAATATATTAGCAATAAATTCTGCCTTAATCATTTAAAAGTCCTCTATCATGGTATAATAATTCAGCGAAAGGCGGCAAGTATAAGGTGAAATAATGCATTTAACACAACGGAGTATCAATTTGTAATGAATATTGTTGTTTTCTTCCAAACCTGATGAAAACACTTGCCTTTAAAGCAAAGGTTAGGTTTTTGTCTCTTTCTCTCTCGTTGCTGCCTATTTCGTGTATCTCACCACTTCTAAAGGCTGAACAAAGTCCAAGACCTCTTGAGTTCACAAATTAGACATTTACCAAAGAAGAAGAGTCATTTCCTGTGAAGATTAGGTACTAAGAACCACCTCGTCTCAGGATAGAGCCTGTATCTGCATGTTGCAAGCTCAGCACAGTTAAGGTGGTTGCTTTCTGGAGGGGTCCTATGTGGATATTTTCATGATTCGAGTGAAATACCAATTTTTCACAAGAATATGTTAAAGGAATTACATTTTAATACACTTTTTTTTGCCTTTCAGCAAGAAGGTTCTGTGTTTGATCCGGGGTCTTTTACGGAAGCATATCGCATTCACCAAAAAAAGAAAAAATCCCCTATGAAATCAGTTTATTTCATAATTACGAGATACTGATCTCGTAACTATGAGATAAGCTGTCTGATTTTTATTTTTATTTGGTAAATGTAATACAATTCTGTAGCCTTTCAGCATGGAGTTTGCATGTTCTCCCTGTGCATGCATTGGTTCTCTCCGGGTAGTTCGGCTTCCTCCCATAGTCCAAAACCCTTTTAGGTTAATTTTCCTCTCTAAATTGTCCTTAGGTGTGATTGAATGTGTGCATGGTTCTGTGTCTCTATGCTGCCCTGCAACAGAATAGCGACCTGCCCAGGGTGTACCACGCCTCTCACACATAGACTGCCGGAGATGGGCACCAACACACTGTGACCCTGACGGAGATAGATAGATTTGGCCTTAGAAAAAGCAGTCACATGACAGATACTTTTGCAATAACCTAACATGGTGTAAATATTTAGGCAATTTTTAAATTCAGTTCAGTTTATTCATATAGCGCCAATTCACAACACATGTCATCTCAAGGCACTTTACAGAGACAATTCTACAAGATCATACAGTCATATTGGTTCAAAGTTTTATATCTAAAGAACACCAGCTGATTGCATTATTGCATTGAATTAAAAGTAATTTCTTACACTTGCATGCATGTAGTGACAGTGGAGAGGAAGGCTGAACCCCAAACTGGCCCCTAAACACTAACCCTGAGCACTAACCCTCTGCGCATTCCTGCGGACGGACCGCCACATTTGGCCAACCCATACCACGTAGTGGGTAGGGCGAGTGGACCGTCCAGCCTTTAAATAGTGAGTCTTCATCAGCACAGGCTATAATTTTGCAGAGGGTGTAAAAACGTGCTGATAGTGGAGGAAATGTGAATTCAGTTATAAGTTCCACTGGTTTGCACAAGTGTTCATCACACTGATAGAAAATAACAATTTAGGAAAAAGAAAAAAGATGCCATTAATCCCTAAATGGAAGATCCTCTTTTATTTGACTGGGTAGATTTATTTTTAAGAAAACGGCAAATGTTTGGTGTAATGTTAACCTGTGCCACAGAGCTACAGGACTGCTTTCCCTTTCCGTTGGATGGCAGAGGTCGTCCCATTCACGTTTATGCCTCCCACGTACAATCCAGGCGCCTTTGACATCTGTTAGTGTGACTTTATTACGAATAATATTTGATAGTGAAGTGTTGGTGCTAAGGGGGTTTGGGATTCAGCTGCAAACCAGGAAGAAATCTCGAGCAAAATCAGCTTCAGTGCGAGCGGCCATCTGACAAAGTCGACTGGGAATGCTACTGATCTGAACATCAAACATTCATATATTTTAAATATTTGTAGGTTTGCTTTTTACAGGTAATTATACGTTGAATGTACAATAAAAAAAATAATCAAACATAAGGGGGCCAATATGGGGCCCAAAAATAAATTCTGCTTGAGGCCTCATATAACCGTGATTCAAAAAGATTGTGTCTGTAAATTACATAAATTGTGCTTTTGCTTTGTGATGCACAACAGCTAAGATAGTTTTTTCTTTGTATGAGTGACGCATTTAACGTGCGTGTGAATTTTTTTCCATATCTTCTTTCTTCTCTCTCTGTCTCCTCTATTTTTCTCCTGGGATTCACTTGGCATCCCTCCCTACAGTTTATTCCTTCACAAACTGCTGGTGTAGAAGCACAGGCTGGCCACACGCACACACTCACACATATGTACACACGTGCACATTTCCTCCTTATAACAAGAAACTGTTATACTGTGGAACTGGATACGGTCAAATGAACCAAAAAATGTTTCCATCCCTTCACTGCCATTTTAAAATATTAGACAGAGAGACTTGTATATAAATATGAACGACATCATTTACACAGTAAATGTGGAATCCAGAGAGAGCAGACACACACCTACACACATAAGAGTCAGTAATGGCTCCCAGGAAACACAAACATTATCAATGACAGTAACTGACAGAAGAAGCATCATCTCAGCTCAATGCAAATCAGTGTTGAAGGAAAGCACGCTAATGCACATGCCAGCTGAGCCCCTGAAACATAAACAAAAATCAAGGAAGTTGAAGAACATGAACATCCCACATTTATTAGTTTGTTTTTTTTCAATCCCCATTCATAGCTCCTTCAGTTCCAAATCAGCCTTATACACAAATATGTACACACACAGCTTCAAAGTTCTCCTGCAAAACACACATTGCAGTGACAGGCAGACAAGCCAGACTTCAAAAGCAAGAAATAAATAAATTAAAGAAGTGTGTGACGGGGATTAATTAGTAAAAAGAGGGGCTAGAAGATGACACAAAACAGGAAGGAAAGTCTGAGTTTGCTGCTGAAAGAGAGGAAGCAGCAAGGGAGCTGCAGTGATCTTTGGAAGGAGGCTTGAGGTGCAGGCGGCAAGTCCCTCATTTCTGATGGCGCACAGCAAAAAAAAAAAAGCAAACATAAAAGAAACTTTACTCATATAAACCTTTGCTGATTGTTTGTTTAAGACAAGAGCATATATATATATAGATATATATATATATATATCTATATATATATATATATCTCCTCAGAAATCTCCTGCGCTGTCTTCTCTTCATTATTTGGAGAAGGGTGTAAGTGTGAACGCAAATATGCAAATGAAACGGTTATTATTGCATTGCTCATCAAGCAGCGCGAAGCAGACATTAATAGGCTGATGAATATGCATGTGAATTTGTTAATTAAGTTAATTATTCTGCTGAAAATGCATTCGTCTTCCAAGGACATCTTCCCCAGGATTCCAACCTGCTCTACTCATTAGTCATGCGATATTTTACACTGGGCACCGGGACAAGTAGTAGTCAAGGGAGGGGCACCGAGGGGCCACCAGGGTTAAGATGTGTACCATATAAGGGCATTGCGGGTTTTTGAGTCCACTTAAGAACAGGGATGAGGTCATCAGTGAGCTACAGTATGATCGTGTTGTCATGACGCCTAATCATTCATCCTCTCTTCAAAAGTGAGAGGTCAATGATAAGAGACATAGCCAGATACAGAGGGGCGTTCACGTTTCTTGTAGCCAGACGTTTGTTCCATCTCCGCTTTTTCCTCTTTTCCTCTCCAGTAATTCCCCCTCTTCGCTGCTTTTCCTCTAATTGCTTATTAAAACCCTCTTAAATGAACTTTTTGTGCCAACTTTCCAACACATTAATTAATTGTTGTAGCCAATTAAGTGTCGCTGCGCAAATGAGCTTCAGCACAAATGGTCCTGCAGGGCCCGCAACACCCCCACCCCCCTTCCCACACCCCTACCCTCTTTCTTACTGCTTTTCCTGCAGCCCCTCTGCCCTTAAAGAGGCAGTACAGACACATGCGAGCGCAGAGGGGGAGAAAATACTTTTATTTTGGCGTGCTGATCGAGCTCTTTGAACTGAATTGGTAATAAGAAGGTGAGACTTTGGGAAGAAAATACTTTGGTTTGCAAAAGTGCAGCCTCATGCAGAGAAGAGGATGTCTTTAGGTGAGGCGCAGATTTTTAGCAAGAGAAAAGGTCACAAATGTATTCAAAGAAGCCAGCAGTATTGTCCTTTCTTTGTGTTATAGCCTCTCTGCTGTTCAAAGATCCTAGACAGAGGCAGCCCTAGATTATATGAGGCCTTGCCAGAGTTGCCTTTGGGAACCTTTGATCATTTTTGCTGTCTGTGTTTAATAGTGGTGTTCCTAGGCCTAATTTTTCAGGCAAGCCAGGGTTGGGCCAGTGTTTATTCATGGGGGTAAAGAACAAAAAAACAAAAAATTCATTGTTTAGCATATGAAGTGAGCCATAAACCCAAAAATCGAATGCAAACTTCGACCTACAGGTTGCAGAATCCTGAATGATGGAAACTGTTATCCTATTTGAAGCAAAAAAAATCAAAAATCTTTTTTTATTAAAACCTTGCTGAAGTAAAACTATATGGTAAAAAAAAAATGTAATTGGTGCCAATCATGGACCAGTTATCAGTTTCTGTGCCAGTGCTTATCATCATAAAAGACTGATTCAATATTAGGGCTCATTCTGATTACCGTACATCAAATTTTTGCCCCTGGCACTTCTTCTTTCACCTTTGATGGGATCAATAGGAAGAATCTGAACAGCCCTGTTCCTTGCTGACATCATTACATGATGGAGATGCACAAAGTCCTGTTAAAAAGCAGGATTACAGTCTTCTGAGCAAAATATAATGTGTCCTCATCACAGTAAAGGGAACTTTAGCTTCCATTTTGGCTTTCAAGAGTTCAGTTTAGCAATGATTTTGGTTTCTGGAAGGGAACTTTAGAAAGCATTTGGGCTTCCAAGAGGAAACCTTAGCACCAATTTTGGCTTCCAATAGGCCACTTTATCATGTGCTTTGGGCATTTAAGCACCCATCTTGGCTTCCAAGACATTACTTTAGCACGCATTTATGCTTCAGGAAAGGCAATTTAGCACATATTTTAACTTCCAATGGGGCAGGTTAGCACACGTTTTGGCTTCTGAGAGGGCTCTTTAGCTCATATTTTGGCTTCCCAGAGGGGACTTCTCGTTTTGGCTTCCAAGAATGTAACATTCGTCTTGGCTTCCAAGAAGGCATTCTAGCACACATTTTGGCTTCCAAGAGATAACTTAAGCATATGTTTTGGGTTCTGGGAGGGCACTATAGCACATTTTGGCTCCAATGGGGCATTTTGCATGGATTTTGGCTTCCAAGTGGGAACCTTAGAACCGATTTTGGATTCCTATAGGCCATTTTAGCCCACATTTTGCCTTCTGGGAGAGAAGCACACGTTTGCCTTCCAGGAGATAACTTAAGCTCATGTTTTGGCTTCCAAGAGGGCACTTTTGCAAAGACTTTGGCTCCCACAAGGGCACTTTAGCACCCATTTCGGCTTGCAAGAGGGAACTTTGGCACGCTTTTTTCAAAAATTGGGCTATGGGGGGGTCAACTGTCCCCCTCTGTGCACACCAGTGAAAGGAAGCAACATTCTTCCTCTTCCTACCTCCTTCTTTACTGCCAGCACTTTTTGGATTGTACTCATGACGACTACTAAAGCACATTTTGGATAAAGCATCCTTAACAATTTGCCTAATTTGGATGGATCCCAATCAGCAAAGGGACCAGTTCTACAGCGGCACTGAACCCCATTGGCCCCTGTCTAGAACCGCATATATTGTTTAATACTACTGGTTTACAGTTAACATGCGAACCCAGTAATAACATTAATAAACCTGTTGAGTTCTTTACTTAACAATCCTATGAGTTTATTCACATTATTTTCACCAGCAGCTTTTCTACTGAGGCCCTTTAGCTCAGCTATCAGTGTATGCAGTTTAAATCAAAGCACAATGATATTCATTCCTCTTGACATATTTAGGTTTCAGATCAACTTCTGGTTTCACAGACATATTTTTTTCTAACTGGAAGTAATGTGAAGATTTCAAAGTGGCCAAATTTGAACCCTATAGAGAATCTATAGAGGGAGCTAAATATTAGAAAGATCACTGAAGACAAATCATAGCAATAAATGTGAAAACAAGTAAAAAGCTAGTCAGCAGTTCTAAGTAAAGGCTTTGATTGATGTAATACTGAAGCGGTATTTCCCACAGATTAAAATGACAAGGGTCTAAATTATTTTTTGTAATAGAAGTATTATGTATTAAGGGCCTGGTTCTTAAGCTGCAATGATTAAACTCTTTGTGTTGACCTCAACATTGAATGATCAGACCAACCTCTGTCAACTCTTGAATGATTGAGGTGAAAGAACTAATGGTTTTGATTAGATCATGGACATCTTTATAAAAGGATTATACTATTGAAAATACATAGAATCGTCAAGGCCAGCACAGGCATTCTCACATCCAACACTCTAGTAAGGTAAAAAGATCGCTGGACATCTGCTATTTGATGATGGAAGTTGTAACTTGTCAGACGATTCCAGGTGGATGACGTAATTAACCCTTTTTCCAAGTAAAGCAGAGTTAATAATTGTAGAACTGAACCTTTGGACTAGACGGTTAATATTAACTCAGCCTTACTTAGTCTGGAGCAGCAAACACACACTGTTGATATTTTCTCATTGTTTTTTAAAGTGTATTTACCAATTTTGGTCTACCCTGAAGTAGACATCAATTTTGGAATGATATAATCAGAAATTAACAAACATGATGTGATAATACAGATGGAGATCTTCACATATACCTAAAAAAGTATTTAATTTTTTGTAGTTTAAAGATCAAATGTCTTTGGAAAGGGGGTTATTGGCCTTTAAAGTATGGTTTCAATATATATATATATATATATATATATATTTTTTTTTTATTTTTTATTAAAGCGTTCATATATAGTAAATGAATATAAACCACGTATTATTAAGCTTAGTAAAATAATTTCTAAACAGCTAGTGAATCCTTGTTTCAGACTTGAACCTCCAAAAGCATTTAAAGACAATTACAAGGTCGGCTTTCTATCACCTGAAGAACATTTCCAGGATTAAAGGACTAATGTCTCAGCATGATCTGGAAAAACTAACCCATGCGCTTATTTTAAGTCGAATTGATCACTGCAACGGTGTTTTCACAGGTCTGCCTAAAAAGTGGATCAGACAGCTGCAGCTGATCCAGAACGCTGCTGCCCGTGTCCTCACTAAGACTAAGAAAGTAGAGCACATCACCCCAGTTCTAAAGTCCTTACACTGGCTCCCTGTATCTCAGAGAATAGACTTTAAAATACTTCTGTTAGTCTATAAATCTCTGAATGGCTTAGCACCTAAATACATCAGACTTGCTATCAGTGTATCAACCCTCCAGACCACTCAGGTCTTCTGGCTCCATCCTGCTCTGCATACCTAGAACCAGAACTAAACATGGAGAAGCAGCATTTAGTTTCTATGCTCCACTTATCTGGAACAAACTTCCAGAAAACTGGAAAAGTGCGGAAAGCCTGAGTTCCTTTAAATCAAGACTAAAAACACATTTGTTTAGGATTGCCTTCAACTGTTCTAGTTAAACAGTTCAACTAAAACATATTTTCTTTAGTCCAACTGTTTTTAATATTCTTTTTTGTTTCTGCATTTTTTTTCCTACTTGCTTTGATTCTGTTTTATCTTCCTGTATTTTAATCATGTAAAGCACTTTGCATTGTCTTTGTACTGAATTGTGCTATACAAATAAATTTGCCTTGCCTTGTAATTTCTCCCAACCTCCACACACGAAACAAGGATTTTGTTTTCTTTAAATTATGACACCAAAGGTTTGAGCATTTTTTTAAAAGCTGCATTTCTAAACATGTCGCCTGTGAGTTACGGTTCACTTAGAGCCCTGCCAAAATTCAAGACGTAACTAGCATGTGTTCCTAGAAAACTATAAAATAGGTAGAAATGGGGGGGCTGCGTTATGGTATCTATAAAGCCTGCTGTTTCAGCAGTAAAGCATACATCACAGCTGGGAGAAACTGAATATGTTTTTGAAATGTAGCATTAACTGAGATGTACTCATAAACAAAATGGCTGACATTAAATTTTATTTGATAGAAAACAAAGAAGAGCTGATGGAGACAGAAATATTTACGGGCA
This sequence comes from Cyprinodon variegatus, assembly GCF_000732505.1. Classification (NCBI taxonomy): domain Eukaryota; kingdom Metazoa; phylum Chordata; class Actinopteri; order Cyprinodontiformes; family Cyprinodontidae; genus Cyprinodon; species Cyprinodon variegatus. The sequence goes on along the minus strand of NW_015150477.1, from coordinate 211,411 downwards.
AGCTGTCTTAATCTAAAGATTTTGATGATAATTTTGTTCAAGTGAAAGTGCAAAAAAAGGTGCAAGAATCTAAACAACTGTGTTTAACTTTTAATATATACAAGATCAATATTTGGGTGTTCTGGGCTAATATTTGTATTTTTTTGTTTAGTTTTGCTGTGTGTGTCTTGGATGTGGAGCCATTGAAGTCGCTGCCTCTCCATAGTGACTTCACAAGCTGATCAAACAGCCTCGGTCATCAAACCGGCAAACTGCTCCCTATGACGACACGTAAACATTGTCATCGGAGCGATCTGTTTGGAAGTAAAGAGGAACGTTTTATCAATATCATTTGATAGCTTTAAATTAAATATTCAATTTAGATATAAACAAATTAGTCACATTTATTAAACATTTTAGAAGTGATCCTGAAATGCCTCCTTGAAACAAATCTGTCATATTTATTTTTGTTTTTTTATTTAAATATCACATGCAAGTTGTTTATTTGATTTAAATTGATCAAAAATGGATCAAACTGCTTTATTTCCTCCTCAGAAGTAGAACACCTGAGGTCGGAGTGGCACACTGTGAAAATCTTGTAAAAAAAAAAAAAAAAAAGATAAACCTCTATTTCTCTTTAAGATAAAGATTTGCCTGTATATTTGCCATTAAATTTGCCTTTTTGCATGCTGTCTTAAATAAAGTCTATTGAAACATCCAAATGACACCAAATGACTGATTGGACCCAAATCAAGTTTTTTTTTTATATAACTTGACAGCAGATCTGAAAGCGAGTGAAAAATGTGATCAATCTGTGTCATAAAAATACAAATATTCATTAAATTAAATAGAGCATGAATAGACTGAAATAGACACTCAGTAATTTCACCGTTTGTCTGGAAATCTACCAGAATTGCTGCAGCTGATCGAAGTGCCAGCATTCAAAATGGAGGCTCGGTTTTCACCGCCGTTGACTGTCCCTGCCATGGCGACGGCAGGCTTCAGATTGGCACATTTTTGGGCATTCCCCATAAGGTGCTTTTCTGATTAATGGCACTGCCTAACTCGCCTCCCTCTCGTCACTCCTCAGCCCTGATTTATTCATCTCGTCTTTGTGACTTGGCACTGGCATTGCCCACTACATCCTCCAGTGGAAACTCCCTGCGGGCACATTCACTATTATTTGGAGTCCCGACGGGCGGAGGCATCAGACAGAATGCAGCACCGTCTCATCTCATTCACACTGGGCCTGTGCTAGAGGGCAGGTGAGCCTCCCTCCGCCTCCTCTCCAAATGGATCTCTCACCCAGAGGGCTCAGCTGCTCGCTGGGCCAGAGGGGTAAGCGGCTCTGTAAGCTTGCCAAGTGAGGAGCTGGTCTGGGTGTGCGTGAAGCCAATCCAACACGCACACACAGTCTCTACCATCCTTGGAAGCTATCTAAGGTTTATGATACTTGGCTGCCTGTCGAGATCTTCATAGAGAGATCAAACCAAGTGGGGAAATAAGTGATGTATAAATATGATTGAAGAACAGGGAGAAGCAATGATCGCAAAACCTCCCGTCTCCATCTGATTGGATCAGAATGTATTTAACTCCTATTTTGATCGGGTTTCAGGCAGTAATACAAGTATACTAATTAAAAAACAAAGTCTAATTCAGCTGCTAATGGATGGTTACTAAGTGGAGATGAATCAGCTCAAACTTTTATCATTTTATCAAACCTTACAAGTGAAAACTCTCTTCTCTATAAATGTGGCAAAGCGGTACATTTTCTACATTTTGTAAAGGTCAGAGAAATACAAATAAATGCCACTTCTTTAATAGAGACTGCATTGAAATCTTTATTTTATAAGAGAAAGATAATTGACTGAATTATGTTTGAAAATGTTTCATTCCGTAGAGAGGAATTTAGAAATAATCCAAATAGAGAGAGATGAACAAAAATATGTATTGGTGAAAAGAAAAAGATTGCTATATCTCCAACAACTATTTCTAATCCTATGGTGCAAAGATTACTGTTTCTACATCTACATGCAATTGTATTAATATATACGGAGGACTTTTTTTGCCCCCATAAAAACAAAATGGAAGGCAGTTAAAGTTTATGTGAAATCAACACTTGATTAGAAGGGAATTGTAGGGTTTTTAATGTATTTTATAAAACAATATCTAAAATATCACTCTCTTTATTCACATTCTATTAACCTAAACTGTATCTCATACTAAGATGCAGCCAAGAAGCTTATTGCAGCTCTGGAGGATGTGCAGAGGATCACTGCTCAGGTATGATAGGACGACAAGTTGGAGATGGAAAGTTCTCAAATCTGAGCTCTATCCAGGAGCGGCCAGCAGACTGCAGCTAATAAAAAACGTATTTTTGTCTCATGAGCAGTTTTTCAAAAGTTACATGAAATCAAAACTGAACTTTTTTGAACTGCATTTAAACCTTGTTTAACCCTATAATGCCAAATGTATCGTATTTGATACATACGGTTTCTGAAATGTTTTGCATCTGACATCTTTTGCATAATTTAATGGTAAAAACTTTGCTCAAAATCCTATTGTACATAATCAGATATACCTGATAACAGAGGGCAGAAGACTACACAAAAATAATCTTGACTTATCGCATAGTAATAAATTATTAATATCAAAAATGTATTTCTGTTTTTTCTTTTTACATATTTTGTTAAAAGGGCAAATAAGACTTCAAACCAAAAAAAAAGAGTAATTTTCTGTTTTGTTTTATTCTTGGATCGGGCTTTAAAGGGTTAAGGGGCAAACTAAGTGTGCATCACTCCGACTACACCATCCCTAGAAACGAAGATGCAGCATCATCCAGTGGGATTGGTTTTCTTCTTTAGAAACTGAAAAGTTAATCGCCGATATGTGAAAGCAAATACAGCGAAATCTTAGATGAAATTGTGATAGAAATTGTAAAATATTTGAGAACAAGGCCATGTACTGGAACGTCTCAAAGGCCAAAGCTAATTAAAACCTTCTTTTGCAATTGATTAAAACAGTACATAGACATACAAAGCAGATAGAGACAACCCAATACTACTTTAAAGGTAGTATATCACATAATTAAGCTTAAACTGGGAATAATGTGGATATTTAACCACTGTCAATAAGAAATACTTAAGACTAATAAAAAAAAAAAAAATCCAAATGAGACTTCTTACAAATAGTTTGATTTTTGTTGCTGTATTGCAGGTTTCCACTCATCTTTTATTGCACACCTGAGCTCATTTTATTAGTATCCTGCAATCAAAGTGTTTCTTTTGCCAAAAACAGCCTGCAAACTAAAAATGAAATACTGATTGTGACTTGACCTCACTTTATATAATAAAAAAAAAATCCTTTGACCTTCACTAGGAAATGCCTACCATCTAGTGGTCAATCCACACAGAATCAAACAGGCAGTAAAAAAAACAAATTCATCTAGTGGCATATTTTTTTAATGAACTACCACTCCCGCCCCAAAAAAACATTCGAAAGTTTGTTTTTTCTTTTATTCCGCCTTTTATTTTACAGACGTTATCTTTCCCTTTTGTTTTTAAAGCAAGAAAATCTGAAGCAGAATGGCTAATCATCACTTTTTAACACGCTTTGTCACTTCAGATAGAAAATAATCTTGTCGACAGAAAGAAAAAAGGGGGGGGTGGATGAAGCGTTAAGGGTCCACAGAGGAAATCCAGGTGAACCAGTATGAGCGTTTATTTCAACTTAATGTCAACTAGCAGAGTAGGATTGTGCAGAGATGTCATTTATAATGTTTGATATAATCCTTCCATCCAGGGGCTCAGTAAAAACAGAAACCACTGCTGCATGTAGGAGGGCCACGGTTCAATAAGGGCAGTACATCCCAGGATGCAACGTTTCTGGGCATAAAACAAAACAAATGCTTCTGCAACATACACAGACCTGAAGCAACAGTCTCCCACATGCCAGGAAAGGGCGGCTGGCGCCACGACGGTGACATCAGACTGTAAACGGGAGCTAGCACTAAGAATAAACTGAAAAACACTATACTTAACACTGATAAACGCACTGAAGAGCCACCGCAGCGGAAGTGACAATCATTTAGAAGGGAGGGGGGTACTAAGAGTTAAGTGTCAGTTGCATAGCACTCAGTTTATTAGTCCAGCCTCATCGGTGTTGGGAAAAAGAGCAATGATTTGGAGGCGGTGAGTGATGCAAACTGAACCATCTTAGGATGGGATGACCCCCCTGTCCAGAAACCTCCACTGACGCAACAGACCAGCTTGCTCCATCAGGCAAAATGTTCATTACCTGGAGAAAAAAAAACTAAATCTCTTTCATTTAGACATTCATTTTCAAAATCTTTGACTTTCACTACCTGCTCTTGGTCCAGTGACTCACTTTCTGTGGCTGCATTCTCCATCTGCCTTTCCTTTTAGGTCTGAATTGCTGGAGCTGTCCAATGACACCCAATATTAAAGTCAGCGAGCTGCTCCGTGGGAAAACCGGAGGTCCTGGTCCTTTGGGAACTGCAGTGAGGTGGGAGCAGAGGAGGCTAACACTGCTGGAGCCTCAGCAGGAGCTGAAGGTTTAACTGGAGAGTCTGGAACCCAGGGTGGGGGAAGCTCTTCATGGCCTGCAGCATCTACAGCCGGGGAAGGGTCCTTACTTCGCTTGGAGGTCACAGCTTCCCGGTCTGGCTGAGATATAAGCTGCAGTAAGGCAGCAGCCACAGCAGGGCTGATTTCCTGGTTGTTAGGCAGAGTTTCTGCTTGTGGGGAGTTCATTAGGAGAGGAGCTGATGGAGGTGACCCAGGTGGAGAGGGGGGCCGCTGTTCACCACTTGAAGCCAACTGGTTGACCAAAAGTTGTTTCCTTTTTGACACAGCGCCATCTGATGGACCCAGAGAACAGAAAAATAAACATACATTAACATTTTAAAAAATGTTTTCCTCTCCTATTAAAATCCTCTGAAATAAGTCTGACTTTCAGTTACACAACGGTGACGTTCCCGTATCCACCACAAGGGGGAGCACATGACACATGGCAGTTTGTTTCTTTGCTATTAGCAGACCTGACAGCAGCAATTGCTCTGAAATAGCAACAATATTTGACTGTTTAAGTGAAGCTTAAACCTTTTAAGCATGAATAACTGCCCACAATTATTCATTTAACCAATTTTTTTACTACATTTACAGAATTAGTACCCATATATAATTTTTTTTATATATATATTTGGTCATGTTTTGGGAAACTTGTGCAAAAAGAGAGATGAGATCTAAGCACCAATGTGGGGCCTTTATTCAACAATAAAGTCTGAGGTAGACCAAGGTGTGACTATTAGCATTTATTCAATCCCCCTGGCCTGTAACCAGCCTAATGTCACCAGTGATTAACATTTTAAGTAATAACTAAGTGAATATTTATAAGAAAGTGACAAAAAAAAAAAAAAAACATGCAGGTGAGATCTAAAAGAATCAACGTATTTATTTTCACTTGATAATTTATTAGACTTTCTTCATAAAAATCCTGACATTACAGACCGTTTTTCTTTTTCTGCAAATAACACCTTGATGATGAAAATGAAGTGAAGATAAAACACGTGAAAAATGAAAGAGAAACAAAGACAGTGAGAAAGAAACAAGAGGGAGATTTCATGGGGGACAACACAGTGGGAACCTTTTTTTTTTATTTGCTTAGCTGAAAATCACTTTACTGTGTTTTGGTTTTACTCAGAACTCCTGTTATGATCTGTCCGTGTCCACAGACTTTTACCTGGTCACATGACAGCCAATGCACAAGAGGTTTTCACAGGTTTCTTTTGCTTTTATTTTTCTTAGACAGGTGCTTAAAATGAGTATTTGTCAATAACAGTTGATGGATTGACGTTTGATTGGTCTAATAGCCAGATTTATTTGGATAATTGTTCATTCCATCAGGTCATCTAAAATCTAACTTAAAAAAAAAGTTTATAGGTACAGTTTTCCTTTGCTTTCCACATTTTAAGGATTTCTCTCCAGACTCTGGTTTCCTTTGTTCTTTTTCTAAAGACTAAACCCAGACTTGCCCTTGGAATCAGTAGTAGAAGCGGACGAACCGCGCGCAAGTGCCTCCTCTGACTTCACGCCATTGCTTTCATCGCTTTGCTCCTCGGTTTGCGGTTTTATGATTTGACCCAGAATGAGAGCCAGCAGGCTGGCCTGGTCTTCCTGGCTGAGAGGAGCTTCTCCAGATGTGGGTGAGGCCTCCTGGGGTTCAGGAGGCGGCTCTGGGGGCTGGGACATAGCAGGAGGCTGAGCCTGGTCCTCTGGAGCCCCCTGGTGTTCAGAAGCCTCACTAAGAGTTGATATCAACTGGCCAACAGTCTCTATTTCAGATAGGTTAAAGAGCTGGGCCACTTGGGGCAGATTCAGGTCAGTCTGTCCCTGGAGGAGGTTAAGCAGCACGGCCAGCTCTGTTTGATTCAGTTGCTCTGCAGCGGCTCCAACACCTGAAAATACACCTTCTTTTAGCAAAAACATGAATCGGAAACAGTAAAAAACACTTTTATAACAAATACCTTAAAGAATAAAAGACTGATTAATGAATTTCAAAACAAATTCCACGAATCCAACTAGAATCTGATTGCGGACTCTTGATTTTGGACAGAAAGACAAAAGACATTTACAATTTAAAGGGGTCATAGAATGCGAAACCGAGTTTACATTGTCATAGATGAATAACGATAGTTCAGTGGGTGAAATGGACTTATAGAAAAGTTCAAACCCCATCGACACCTCCTTTCTCTGCAAATCTCACAATTCTAAACTTCTACCATAAAAACGGGTGAACCCAAACAGAGCACCGAATCGACTTCCATTCGGGGATGTTGCCTTATTTGGTTCTGGCCTGTACTTTTGTCACTCTCCAAAATTGACATACAGACCAGCCCACTGGTTCGCTATTGTAAATGCAGTGTTCCAGGTTGCATGGAGAATGAAAATATTTTCAGTCTTCCCAAGGATCCGAAGACTCGACAGGCATAGATTATTTTTGTCTAACAGAAGATCTCTGCAAAGTTTGATGCTCAGCTTTTCATTCGCTCTAAGCATTTTACCGAAGACAGCTTTCAAAATCTTGGACAGTTCAAAGCAGGATTTGCTAAACTTCTTTTACTGAAATGAGGGGCTGTTCCGACCGTACGGCCATCAAAACTGCAAGCTGGAAGTATGAGGCTGTTGGGTCGCCGTTGTCCAGGCTACCGTCACCGGGTCGGGTTCGGTCGCTCCGTCAACCAGCACTGGAGCTCACGGCTCGGTTCTGATGCACTGTAGTCGACCAAAATCCCGGCCGATTTTGAAATTTCCCCGGGACATTTTTTTAGGTATGAAAAGGACGTCTGGTCACCCTGGCATATAATCATTCTATGACCCCTTTAAGATACAGACAGTGGTTGGGATAATATAAGGTCAGACTAAATCTGTATTTTAACTAAATACTAACTACTGCATGTGCCATCATGACCTTTGAGGGTTCAGTTTCATATTCAGGAAAAAAAAAACAAAAAAAAAACAACTATATACACAGATTTAGAGCTACATTACTGGGGTGATGTCAATTCTTCCAAGGCAAAAACCTATTTTTATCTGGAAACAGTGAAACTTCAAGCTGATTCCATTCGCTAATACTGTGCTTGACTAATCACTGATATCTGTGAGCACCAGAGCAAAACAAGCTGGTCAGAACCAGAGTAAGAGTTTTAAACTCATGAAAACAAATACAGGTGGACTTTTTTAATGCAAAGTGAACTTTTAGCTGCTGATAAAACAGTATCATTACTGTCGTCTTTGGTGGCCATTGAGTTAAGCGTCAATGCCAAAGGTTTGAGATGCTACCCAGATGCCCAAGCACCAGAACTGATCCAAGGGTGGTTTAGTATGAAGCTGCAGGGTAGAAAATAAACATGCATCGTTTCCATCTAACTAAAGGTGCAACAATCTCTCCAGTTGACAATCCAGTCCGAATGAAAAAAGCATAAGAGCTTCTGTTCGAAATGCACGAGATGAATCATCATGCTCCATTTCTTTAACACATTATTTTTTTTTAAATCCCACCACATTAATGCAATTCTAAGCTGCAAACACATTTTGAAAGTAAATTTGTTCAAATGTTAAAACATTTCCTTCTGCTTTGTGGACCTTTTTAATTAGCCTGTTTGTTTAATGTTTTGTGACTTTTATTTTTTTTTGTTCCGTTATAGATTTCAGATATTATTTATTATCAATATGAATAAATTGTAAAAATCATCAACAGTTGATAAAAACATGAAGTCTTTTCTTAATCTGATGGGTTACCTGCCAGCTCACCCTCTAATTTGGCTGTGGAGGGCGGCTTTCCTGGTGGAGGGGGCGGAGCTCCAGGTGGGCTGCTTTGGGGTCGGCTGTTTTCTCCACTGGAGGTCCCAGCTGTATCTTTACGGGGCACTTTGGGCACAGGCACATCCTCAGACAACCCACTTTGCCGCGCACGTCTCTTCTTCTTAATCCATAGCTCATGACAGTCCTGGTGATGGGGAAGACTGGACAAAGGAAGCAAAGACCGGGTTAAAAAATAATTTGAAATAGTTGGCATGTAAACAAAAAAAAAAAGAAAGGAAGGAAGATTTGTAGGCAGCACAGATACATAAATGCCTCAACAAGATTTCTTTAAGAAATGAAGGTTAAAGTCTTTGTGCTACTAACTCTGGCGGCGACATTCTGCCAGGATCTATGTCAGTAAGGAAGTCGCTTAGAAGAGCTTGTTCCGAAGTGCAGCGACGTGAAGGGTCGAGGGTCAACATTCGGTCCAGCAGGTCCAGAGCAGGAGTCGGCAAACTGAATGAAAAGGGAGATATTTTACCTCAAGTAAAAGAGAAGAAATTTCACATCACTACAGAAAAGCTACTTACAAGGCGAACTCCTCCCTTAGCCGCCGTCTGTACTGCTTCTTAGGTTTCATGGTGTTAAATAGAGGAAGTTTAATGACATCAGGCCACACTGCAGGACAAGGACTTCCACACAGACGGCTGCAGGAAACATAATCCAAAAATAAAAATCTACACTAAATAGAAATTGGTTAAAGACATATGATGGTTTAAATGTTTTATCAACTCTGCAGTTAAATGAGCCAATTTCCTTTCATTCTCACAGAAACAGCTCTTGAAACTAACTTTCCAACTGAGGGTTCATTATGTCCAATGTCTGAATGTGACGCTGTGGCATGGCTGCATGTGTGAGATGCCTAGAGTACAAAACAGCTCAGCTGATATGAAGTCATATACCTGGAAAATTCTCCAACATCACTGCTCTATATTTAGTTCATTATTCCTAAGAATCAACATAACCCTCAGGTTACATAAATATGTTTGAAAGTTAGTTTTTTGAGAACCAGACCAAACTGTTTAAATTGTCTTTAAGACATAAGTAATGTTTGAAAGATCATTGACTATACAGCAACTGCTGAGGCTAAACTCCAAGCCAAACAGGACCATCATAACACCATCATTGGGAAGACAGCAGCAGTACAGCCATCTGGGTTCAGATGAGTCTGAAGATGGAAGAATTAAAATAATAGCCACATATATGAGGAAGTTAAACCATTACTGCAAGCCTAAAAGAAAGAAGCATGTTTTGGGACCCACTAATTCCCTCTTTACTGATCCTGAGCAGGATAACGATGACTTTTCCAACTTTTTTTTTTCATGAAAGACTATAGAAAGCAGTGATTCTCGTTGATTCTGTTGAGAAGTCCTGAAACCGATCTGGTTTATTTAGAGGTTTGAATATTGGAGCCATGGTCTTTAAAGCCATTTAGATACAATGCAGCTGCAGAAATATCTGTACCTGATGAGTTCCAGTTGTAGAAGTTCTTGGTTTGCTTGGAAGATGGGTTTTTTAGTGAAGAGCTCTCCAAGAATACACCTGAACACACAAACCATAATACACATAAATGGAGAACACAAACTAACACATTAGGCCAGGCAGCCCAGATTAAAAGTAGAAACATTTAATGTAATATGGCAAATTAAAATGTTATCAGATCCCCCTTCCCAAAAAAAATACATAAAACAAGCTTTTCAGGATTTCAGAAGAATATATTCTCTATTAAAATATTTAAACTATTTGCAGTGTTGTTTGCTCATTCATATTGATCATTTTGCACACTTAAGAAAAATACACAAAAATACTGGTTCAGAACATTATACTATTAAGTTTTAACATTTTAGAGCATTTTGTTGTGTTTTAAAAAAAAAAAAAGAATAAAGCCTTAACTAGTCTGTTTTTATAACCAAGGCGATTAAAACTGGCCCCAATCTAAAGTATTTTAATTATCAGTCATGTTTATTTTTTTTATAAAAACAAAGCCTTATTATTTCACACCATGTTTTGAAGGAACTAAATAAAAAAAACAAGATTAACAACTTAGCAATTTAGCTTCAGCTACAGATGAAACGATTCCAGATTGTTCGAATGAACTGCCAAACAAGAATTTGCTAATTAAATGCCAGCTTCAGCTTAATTAGCCAGTTGCAGAAAATACCATATATTTTACAGTGATTGCAAAAAAATATTTAATACCTTGTTTTTGTTACCATGACAGAAAAGCTGCTAAAGGAGCATCCATACTTATTTACAACAGATAAAATCGAGCTGAGCTAAAAATGAATCCAGCTCCCCAAAGATATACCAACAATATGCCCATAATTAATCTTCTAAATTACCAGTTTTGTATCTTGTATTGCAGAAGTGCTATGAAAACATCTGTTTTTATATTTAGTGACTATTCAATAAGATTTAACTATACTTAGAAACTACAGTACCATTTATTAAACTACTATCACAACCTGTTTTTTTTTTTTTTAGAAAAAATAACAGGCTTTTTTCTTGTAAAAGTAATTTTCCTCTAGAGTCATTTGGAATAAAAATGACTGGATTATGACTGAATAGAGAGAGATTGGATGTTTTGACAGTTTCAGACTCACCCACAGCTCCAGACGTCGATGGCTGGGGAGTATCTCTCCTCGCCAAGCAGCAGTTCAGGGGGACGGTACCATAGTGTAATTACTTTATTAGTGTATGGTCGACTGCAGGGGAAGAAAGATAATGTTAGGCCGCCATGTGGCCAAACAGATATTTCAGCTGCACGTTTAGGGGACTGTGGCTCCATCTACTGGAGAATAACACATTTTACAAAAAATTAAATAAAATGCTTGAAAGTTTAAACAGAAACTCATACAGTCAGAAAAGATGTGAACGTCAGCAGAGGGTTTTAATATATTCCTGTAGATCTGCAGTGCTTCAGCTGTTAATGACATCCATGCACCAACTAGGGCATTAACGATTCTGGATTTTTTTTCCCCAAGTCGACTATTTTACAGTAAAAGTTGAGTCGATGCGTAGTTCTATCACGTAATCGCATGAAGTCGAGGGCGGACAAAATTACTTACAATAGGTCTTGCTGCAGAGTTGGGCTTGGTTATATCAGGAAGGTTTAATCCAGCTTTTATTCCTGACTGCAGTGTCTGCTCTACGAAGTCCATAGAACAAACTAATAAGAGACCAGTTTTGCACACCACCATGCAGGTCTACACCCCTTGCGCGAGGGCGGGGTGTGTGTTAAACTTTCCAGACGCAGATCAAATTAGCTAAATTAAGTCGACGTGTTGACTAGTGGACTTTTTGATGTATGCCTTGGCACCAAAACACCACAACAGACAGGATTTACCTTATCTAGTTAGGGCAGGCATACAATGTATGTGACTGTGCCCTTTTCGGGACGATTCTCAAGTTATGCGAGAAGGAGTTTCAGCCTCAACGTGCTTCCTGCATCGTGTAGTATAGAGGGGGTAACAAGGAGTGATTAGCCTCTCACAATCACATCACTATCAGGAACAGTAAGGCATGGAGAAAAAAAAGAATTCTCCATGATACAGCGAATCCTGCTGTTGAGGCAGAGCTACAAGCCAATTTACCTGAAGTCCGCCAACAGCTCGTGTGTAAACAGGGGAATAGTTCTTCTTCTACTGTCTCAGTTTGGCTTCCAGATGGCCGAGTGAGACCAGCTCCATCTCTCGGCGCTGAGTTAGAAGTGTGGTATTTGGACGTACATTGTGAGCAGGTAGATCGCATCAGAGTAGGGCTGCAACTAACGATTTTTTTGCAAATTGATTAATTTGTCGATTATTTTTTTCAATTATTCATTACTAATTAATTAGCAAAATGTTTATTGAAGATTTTTGCTAAATCAAACCCGGTGAAACTAAAACCTTCCCAGTTGAGGAGTTCTGTATAGAGCATGTTGACAGACAGAAAAGTTGATTTAAATGCAAAATGTTTACATATTTTGTTTCCACAATTATGGTATAATTGTTGCCCAAGGGGGGTCGCTCTGTCAGCTAAAGGTTCGTTTTAGAGTCTCTATACTCCATTTAACGATTAATCGATTATGAAGTTGGTAAATTATTTCAAAAATCGTTTAATTCCAAATAATCATCAGAACGCCGGGCCGTACAGTGTACATACATCGTGAGGGGTGAACTTTTAAACCCTGCGATTTCGTCATTCAGTTTTAGCTATAGCTGACTGCAAAGATTGAAAATATGGTACAGTGTATGCTTGCCCTTAGGCAGAGGCATCAAATAAACAAATTATTTTATTAAGTTACGCTGGAAGCAGGAGTAGTTCTACTGCTTTTATGTCCTGGAGATGGAATTGAGGAGATGTTTGTATATTGAATACAAGACAAAAAAAAAAAAATTTAAAAAATAAAAAGAATGAGAAATCCCTTACCTTTCCTCAGAATTGTAAAGTCGAGCCAAACCGAAGTCTGCCAGCTTGATCTGACCTCTGCAAACAGAGACGCCAACACTGCATATTAGGAATTTAACAACAATCATCTCAAAACTTTCATATTGCCGTAGATCTGTTTTGTCTCATTCAGACTACAATACAAAAGGAAAACACCACATTAGGGTGGAAACGATTGACCAGACAAGTTGTAGAAATAGTTAAAAATCCTAAAAGAACCATAAACATCAGCAGTTACTAATAAAACAATTCAACTGTCCACAAATGATCAGCACCTCCACATAACTCCAGTTTTCATCTTTCTCTAACCTGTTGTTGAGCAGTATGTTGGAACATTTGATGTCCCTGTGCAGGAAGTTGTTCTTATGACAGTAGTCCAGACCTTCCATCAGTTGACGCATGAAACTACGGATGTGTTCTTGGGAGAACTGGACCAGGCCCGACTCAAGAAGGCCCATCAGGTCATGGTCCATGTACTCGAATACTAAGTAAAATGCACCTAAGAGCAAATACAGAAGAACAGACATGGCATCAGCTCAGAAAGATCACAGCTAAGGTGAGCAGAAGGACGGGCTTTCCTCTTAAACCTGTTAGCCCAATCTGTAGATGGATGAATGGATGTTCATTAATTCTATCAAAGGAAAAATACTTCAGCTGAAACTACAGATTATTTTGACAGTCAAATAATCTGTCAATGATCTTTCCCAATGAATCAATTCATCATTGAATAGCAAAAGGTGTCTTAAAGATGATGATTTTATACAGAATTTAAATCAGATTAATCTTAAATCAGACTGAATATGTTTCTAAAATGAGATTTTTTCCTTTCTTTTTCAATTTTGGAACAATTGCTACTAAGGGGGTTCCTCTTTTAGCTGGCATTCGTTAGAGTCAGTCCTCTCCATTATTGTTTAAATAATTGATTAATCTAAATTATTCCAACTATAGTTTCCATTCTGATGCAGCAACAATGAGCAGGACTTTGTACTGCAGAAAAAAAGTAAGTGATCCACAAATGTAGGAGGATTTTCTTCAGGGTCTATTGGCCAAAATATAGAAATTTAAGAACTGCAGTTGAGAAAAAGCTACTATGACTTTAGCAAACATCAAGATATGTTAAACCTCTTTGGCTACGTTCAAACTGCAGGCCTTGATGCTCAATTCCAATTTTTTTTTTGTGAAATCCAATTTTTTTTGTGTTGCTGTTCACATTTCCAAATATACGTGACTTGTATGTGATTTCATGTGTGAACTGCATTCATACAGCTAAAGTGTCCCGCGTGCACAGTAGAGGACGCAATGACGTCACAAGCCAGCATGCTTTGTGTTCACGGAAGTAAACATGGATGTAGTGCTGGAGCGCATCTAGCGATCTTTCCAAACCTTAAAACCTCAATCTATTTAAGATGATTAAAAAATATACTACTCTCCACACCATCGTCTGCCATGGTTGTTGTTTTTCTTGCCGCTTCTATGTAGCAAGACGCAGAATAGTGACCTATATCGGTTACTAATGGCGTTCAGGTCGGATGAATGTGACCTGGCTGTTCAGACGTAGGTCGCATTTGAAAAGACGGATTCGTATCGGATTCAGGACCACAAAGCCAAGTAGCCTGGGTGGGATTGGAAAAATTGGATCTGTGTTGTTCAGACTGCCACGATAAGATCAGATCCGGGTCGCATATCGGCCAAATAATCGGATTTGGGTCACTTAAGGCTGCAGTGTGACTGTAGCATTTGTCAGTGCAGTAAAATGACCATGTAGAGCCTGTAAAAGGCCAGCTGCTTTTGTGTGTGTTTATCCATCAGACGAGCAAAGCTTGATAAAGCTTTCCAAAGCATCCAGCTCCCTAAAACAAACTAATATGAAAGGTATGAAAGGGAATTGAAACCAAACTACCCATGTTCTCAGACATCACCTTGCTACATATCATCCTTAGTAGAGAGAATAATAACAGGAAATCTGAATTTACATAAAAAATAAATCATTTGTATTAGCTTCATAGCTACAGTAGCCTACCTTTATCCTTTTTAAAGTCAAGGGCATCCTGCTTGTCGGTGACGATTTCCTTCATGTTGACAACACTGCGATGCTTGAGCTGCCTTAAGATCTTTATCTCTCTTATGGCAGTGATGGGGAAACCCTCCTTTTCATTGTCCAAACGCACTTTTTTCAAAGCAACAAGTTCCCCTTTAAAGAGAGGCAAGTAATGCAAACCACATTTTGAATAAAGCCCATTAAAGGAATAGATTTTTGCAGCGTGACTCATGTCTAGCTTACCTGTGTCTTTGTCCTTCGCCTTGTACACTTGGCCATATGTGCCTTCACCTATAATCCCAATTATATCAAATTTGTCTACGCAGCGTTTGCCCCAGTCGCTCAGGTTATGTTTTCTCTCTCCATATCGTGGGCAACAGATCCTGAAAATTAAGGAAAAATTAAAAATAAGAACTAAATCTGAGGCTAATGACCACCCAGTAGATAATTGGTGCTTTATGAGAGAGACTAACTTTGGTCTCTTCTTGAGGGGTTGTTGGGGTACAGGGGGAGGCTGACGGACAGGAGACTGAGGGGGCGACGAGTCGGCTCCAGGCAAAGTGGGCGGTAGAGGAAGATCAATGAGGGAAGGCCGGCTGCTCACAGTCTTCTCCTTTCTCTGTGGCCTCTGGGGAGGGGTGGATCTCTTTGGACTGACGGAGCAAAGCAAACTCATTAAGAAAAGAATTTGTCTGGTTTTTCAAGAAAGTCAGAAGACATCTTACAAAAAAATGCTCACACAAGTACAAATGTCCCATATGGTATAGATATAACTATTTTTAAATATTCAATGGCTTCTATACTATAGAAATACATTTTGATTGACGGAACTGAAAGAATATGAGAACAACAAGAAGTGCTCAGTGTAAAATTAGGAACAACCTATGCTTAAACTGGGTCAGATTCAGAACAAAAGTACATGCAAATATCTTTATATACATTTTCCTAATAATACTTTAAAGTAACTTTGGTGCCATCTATTTAGGCTTTTGAACCTTTTAAGAATATTTACTTTAGTTTTTCTCCCTTTTCTTAAACACATCTGTGCTTGTCCATGTCATTTACAAGCAGTGGAAAGACAACAAAATAAGCTAAGATTCAAAATCAGAATAAGTGGGAATAGTTTTAAACTTCTGCAGAAAAGTGGTACAGGTGCATATCAAACTTTATGTGTAGTAAACACAGTCACTGTTTCCATTTGAGATGCCTCACCTGTCCTGAGTGTTTGCCAGTAGCATAGGGGGTAAGGGCAGAGGCGGTAGAGTTGAGGTCTTGTGGAGTGGTGTCTGCCGAACAGGACTGCGTGTGGGAAGATAACCTGGGGATTTCGCCTGATGCGAGCCAGGCAGGTTAACCGTTTCTGGCTGAGGGGGAGGTGGTGGCACCTGGGTGACAGGACAGGGGGGCGCAGGAGGGGAGGGCTCAGGAGGAGGAGGAGCAGGGGAACAGGTAGGGGAGGAAGGTAAAGGTGCCGTAACTTGATCTTCACTCCTGGGAGTATCGGAGGATATTTGTGCAGTTGCTTGAGCCTGAGGTTCCACCTTTGCTATAGAGTCTCTTTCCACCAGCGGCGACTCCGTTTTAGCAGGCCGTGCTGATGTGGAGCTTCCGGGTTTTGGGGTGGGTGGGAGAGGGGAAGCCGTGCCACTGGCGTTGCCACGAGCAGCCGCCTCAGCAGCCAGGCGCTCTTTCTTTCTGCGGGTAAGCTCTGCACCCAAGCTGGAGTTGAGGGGCAGGCGAGAGGAAGGAGAGGAGCGGCTAGCTGGATGACTGCTGTGGGAGCTGCCACCTCCTAAAGCTGAAGAGGTATGCCGCTTGCTGCGTGAACGTGAGGAGGAGCGACGGGAGGAGTAGGACAGCGGAGATCGACTTCTGGAACGAGCTGAGCGTCTGAAAAATAAACAGGCAAAAGAAATTTTAAAACGAAACAGTTATTAAAAGAAAAAAAAAAACATAGTGGTTGAAAATAGCGAAGATTAACTTTGGAAATTCAATGGCAACAGATGAATATGTAAATAAACCTAAAAATAAAATTTCAACCTTTTATTATTCGGATTTTTCTTCTCACACAAAGCAGTTTTATTGCCTAAACATTAACCCATTATAGTGCTCTCAGTGAAATACTTTGAAAATCAAAGTTTCAAGCCAATAGTGTTATTGGAATCGAGGACAAGACCTTAAACCTTTGTAAGATTAAAAAATATGGATATTTTGATGGCAAAGATTAATGTTAACGTAACAAGAAACACCAAAAAAATAACTAAAGTGCTTCTATAAGACATACATGAAAAACACTCCGAGAGTGAAAGAAACATGTCTTTTTGGTACAACATAACCTTAGAGGCATTAATGCAGATACTTCTGCCACTTGTTCATACACCTAAATATAATTGTTAACTAGGCTTAGTAACTTCTTAAGTTTTCAATTAGCTTTTTTCCCAACTTAATTTACAGTAGGTAATAAATTATTAAAGGGCTCATCTAATTGGTCAAATGTCAAAATAAGATGTGCAGCCATGTAGCAGCATCTTTGCAGAATGGCTGGATATAGATCTTGTGCTTCTAGACTTCACAGAGGACTCCATTTGTATGCAAGTGAACAAAAAGGGTAAGTTGATCTGTAAAGAGTTAAACTGACATGTTCAATCAAGACATAAATACCAAATCAAGTATTGTTTACATGATATAGTGCAGGCTAAGCAAAGCTTTTTAGTGCAAGGATAATTAGACCTACACAAGTCTTTAAACTTGTTTAATTTCTGCCTTTAAAGGCTCAAAGTCTTCCAAGGTTTTTTAAGGTTACTCACCGGGACAGGGGGCTTGTGCTGGACGACCTGCGGCTGGCGTAGGGGCTGATGGATCGCCTCCTGGAATAAGGGCTGGAGTCCCTCTCAAAGCTGGAGGACCTGTGCCTGCTGCCATAAGGACTGCCCGACCTCTGCCTGCTGCGGCGAGACAGATCCCCATAGGGGCTCGGGCTCTTCTGGGCCTGCCTCCGCCTGGAGTAACCGTCATCCCCCTGCTGCCCATAGTTACCCCCCAGCGGACTCTCGCTGCCTCTTCTGGGACTAGATAATAAAGCAGAGCCGGCGCTCTTTCTGCGGGGGCTCCCTCTGCCTGAAGACTTCCCCTTAGGGCTTGACTTGTGGCTCTTGGAGGACTTGCGGTGAGTCCTGTCTGTCCGGTTCCTGTGTGAGGAGCTGCGGTTCCCTTCTCCTCGGCCTTCTCTTCTCTGCTGCTTCTCTTTGTGAGACTTCCCTGAGCGGCTGCTCTCCTTACTGCGAGATGAAGATGTAGAGGATGGGGTGCTGCCCACACTGACGACAGTCTGTAAAGAAAGTGCCGATTCAACGCGCTTTGTGTCGCCATCCTGTTGGAGCTGGTGTTTGGAAGAGGATCCAGATGAAGCAGTCTTTTCCTTGGCTTTCCCAGAGTTGCCCTTTTCGCGATCTTTGCTGCTCTTTTTCTTGTACCCACGCTCCCCATTCCCAGGGTCTCTAACTTTATTCGGGTCTTTCGGCTTTTTACGGGGGTGTCTTTGACCCTTGTTCTTCCTGCTGACATCCTCTACTTCGTATTCAGGTGAAGGCGAGAGATCCAGCCGATCCGCGCCCCCCCTCTCGGAAGGCCTGGAGGAAGGGGGGTCGGAAAAAGTGTCCGAGTCGGAGCTGATGTCGTCGTACTCCACCAGAGGCTTCACCGTGTTGACACCAGGAGGCGCCGTGTTACCGGGGGCAAAGCCCGTCTGTCCCGGTACTCCCGAGGATTCACGATTGGATTTGTTTGATTTGTGCCGCTTTCGTTTCGAAGAAGTTGACATTGAAGATTTAAGCAGCGATTTACCGTCTTTGCTCGTCATGTTTCCCTCGAAGATAGGAGCAGGGCCTTGGTTCTGGTGTGGCGCTCCGCCGCTCGAATCCGTCTTCCTGGCCCCATGGTGTCGGTCGGACCCTGGCATACCTCACGCCGGCTTCCGTGTTCTGAGAGATTCATCCACGAGAAAAAAACGGCTACTTCAAATGTCGAAAGAAGCTTTGAAAAGCATGAACAGAACAAACACAAGCACAAAATAAACACTCAAGGCCGCTCACGTACAGTCCTCCTCGGCGCCAATTCATTCCATTTGCTCACCGGTGTAATTTGCCACAAAAAAATAAAATAAAAATAAATCCAAGGTAGTTTTCCTATGCAGCTGAATCTGAACCCCCGAGTCACTCAGCGGAAGAAGGTCCAAACCCAACATAGGAGCATTGAGGTGTCGCGTCCGTCTCAACGTAGCTAGCACAGCTAGCTAATGCTCGACGGCTAGCGAGCAGGCTCCTAAAAAAGAAAAATAGTCCCTTTGTGAAAGCTGTCCTTGTCCGGTGCCAAGTTAAGAAAACGTACTTTTATTCCACAGAATAACGGTCTAAGCTTTCAGAAACAAGCAAACGCCTTGAGTAAAAGACGCTCGTTTCTCCAACAAAATGAAAACTTGACCCGGTTGATGCTGTTTACATGTTCCCTTTAATGTAAGTTTTATCCCCTATAGACTGGATATTGATCAGAAATCATAGTATATTCGTGTGTAGTAGATGTTCCTGTTTATTATTAATGGCTCTGGAAATCAACCAGGCCTATATTTAGGGCGATGCTGGTGGATTTCGTATCATCCACAGCCCTAGCTGAAGGAGACTACAATCGCCATTGTGGCTCCTGTGACTAGCAACTTCTGCGCATCAGCGTACTAAGAGGAAGAGGGGTGCTGTCAATCTAGAAGGTATCCCAGCAACATCCAATCAGAAAAAAGAGCCCAACCGCTGCTCTCGCGAGGGGGCATTAGAAACGAGAAGGGTTCCGAGTTGCTCAACTGTTTCAGCCTGTCAGGTGACACGAGTTACCACATGATGACACCTTGAAAGAGCGAACATTTCTAATATTTTTGTTATAATTAGCATTTTTCTTTATTTCTTTATCCTTATTTGACATCTTCCAACACCACTGACAGTCAGCGTTGTACCCCGGAAATATTTAAGGACATAAAATAAGCTTCTTACAATTTAAACCGAAAATGTATCAAAGAAAAAACATTTCTAAAAAAAAAGCCAGAATTTAAGCAGTTTGAATTCATTAATAAACTATATATATATATATATATTTATATACATTTGAACATTAATAATAATAATTATATAACTGCTAAAAATATAGATATAAAAACTTAACAAAACACATTTTAAATCACAAATACATCTCAGAAAACAATAAAACTTGTACATAAAATTACATTTAATACTCTGAATATAACTGAAAACTAATATTTAGTGGAGTTTCTTGGTCATTTTATTTACCAAATGGATCACGATATCAAATTAACACAGAGATTGATTTTGTCTTTGATTTATTTTTGCCTATGATTTTTATGCATCAGCATAAGAATACAGTGCTCAGGTTAGTGTCATATAAGAAACAGAAATTTGCTCGAAAAATGAAAATAAGCAATTTTAGTCTCATACTTGTTAGCTATAACAAAACAGCATAATAGACTGAATCAGTTCCAGTTTTCCATCCACTTTGCTGGGAGACCATTAATTTGGTGCATTCTAACATTCCCACCTCTCATGGTTTTGTGTTATTACTTTTAAATTATCACCTTGTGTAGACGTCTCTTATTCCATTACCTCTTTAGATGATCTTACACATTTTGGTTCTGGACTCAGCCATTTCATCTCTTTAATTCCATTCTTAAAAAAAAAAAAACAATCTTCCTTTTATTGATTAAATACTTAGACTCAATGCAAAGCAAATTCCAACTTATTATTTAAAACCTAAATGTTGAAACCAAAATGACTTGTATTTAAAAAAAATTTCATATTTATTCACATTGGCAAGAATTCAATGATCTCCTGAGAAGACAACGTTAGAACATTATTTCACCGTATTGTTGGTGTTCTTTGGTAAAGTGGAGCAATGTTGCATTTTGTGCCAAAGTTAAACGTTTGTTAAAATAGTCCACAACACACTTCATATTAACATTTAGCTAATAATCAAGTTACAAAAACAGTTGGGAATAATGTTAGAAACTGAGCAAAATGTGGCTTCTCAACATGGCAAACAAAGTGAGTCCTATTGAGTTTGTTTGCCATGTAAAGGATTAATTCCAGTATCTAACCATTTGTCTCATGATGAACAATATTTGAAAAACTTGCTTAAACTGCTTGTTTAAAGAAACTACAAAAGCCCTTAGTGGACTTTATTGATATTCAAAATATATATAACACTGTTTTACATGATAAGAATAAAATAGTAGAAACCTGCGGACTCACACTGTAAAAGCAGAAGAAATTTCTAGTTGATCAAAATATTGATTTTACTGATTGAACAAACAACATTCAAATGATTGTAGTGTGATTTATTTAATGCAAAGGTAAAAGAGAAACAGATTAAGAGACAAAATAAGGCTGTCTTTAGCTGATCTTTCCATGCACACCTCTTAAACTGATGCTTCATGTCTTTAACATTCCAGGCATTTGAAACTCATAAAAGGACCTCCATTACGTTGATGACCAGATGGGGGCAACAATTAAGGCATACAAAAATATATAGGATTTTTTTACACAGTTTGTTGTTTAGAAGAAACTTAGAGTTATGATTCCACAATAACAAAGATTTTTATAACCGTTCTCATAGTCAAATAGTGATTTGGTGTAGAAGAATTTGTTTTTAATCCCCTGCAGTACATATGATTTTAGTAACCATCCTAATGTCCAACCCATGGGGCTGTGAAAAAGTAAAAAAAAAAAATAAAATTCCAGATCTATAAAAAACGTTATGATTGTACAAAAAAATGACCTGATTTAAAACAAAACTCAGTATCTAAATAATTAACGCACTCCCAGTCTGGATGGATGGATGGATGGATGGATGGATGGATGGATGGATGGATGGATGGATGGATGGATGGATGGATGGATGGATGGATGGATGGA
>NW_015150477.1:170227-189322 GCF_000732505.1 Cyprinodon variegatus | reverse complement strand
ATAGAAATACCAAGTCACTGCAACATCAGGAAAAAAGAACATGAAAAACAAGAGAAATACCAGGGGCTGAGAGAAGAGCTGGAGAAAACCTGGAAGGTCAAGGCATCAGTGGAACCCGTGGTCATTGGGGCCCTCGTTACAGTAGATCCCTGGAAATACATCAGACATCTGGGTCCAGAAGAGTGCAGTTCTAGGAACAGCAAAGATACTGCTCAGAACTCTCACTTTCCTAATAACCTGGACTGGAGTCACAACATTAATGCTCTATAAAGCAAGGGTCTGGGCAGACCCATCCTACAGAGGAAGCTGAGATCTTAAACGTGGTGAGCTCCTTAAGACCTATTTTGGCTCTGTTGTGGCTCCAGCCATCTTCTGTGGTGTAGTTTGTTAAAGCAGCCACTTATCTTCCCTGAGAGGAGGAGGTTGGATAAGCTCATCAGGAAGGTCAGATTTCTACTAGGATCTAAACTGGACTCATTACAGATAGCAGAAGTACTCAACATCAGTGTTGGACAATGTCTCCCACCCCATTCATGGAGGTCTGCTGCACAGATATGTGTACTATGGAGTGTTATTCTGCAAGACCATATAATCATTGCTTCTTCTAAGTTGTTTATTGCACTTTTTTCCTTTTTTCTTGTAAACAGTCTATTGCCGTTTTCATTGTAATAAGTTACATATTTCCTTTAATTGGTGTACAGCATGTTTTTTGTCGTAAAATTTTCCGTTACTTGCTAATAAAACACCAAAATTTCCCCACTGTGGGAAAATAAAGGATTGTTCTATTTCTTGTATTTTTCTGTTTACATTTGGAATAGATGTCTGTTACTAGAATTTAAACTAATATTGCAATTAAACATGCACTTGTAGAAGAAACCTAAGAATTTCTGACATTTGCAGCCTCTATACACATTATTTTTTCTTCATTTAAATGGTAAGTAGAAATAGAATTGAAAAAAATAATACAGTTCAAGAATTTTAGCCTTTTTGTTCGTATAAGACATTTTATTTTGATTCAGCGGTTTATCTACGTTTTCATATAATATAAAAATTAACAGAATCGCATTGTGAAAAGAACATCAGGTTGACGCTTAAATTGTAACTTGTAATACCAGGTTTAAGAGTGTAAAATGACATTGACCTGTTGTTATTTTTATTACCGGTATATGTTTTCTTTATTGAAAAAAAAGAACATACATGAACAATATAGAACATTAATAATTACAAACATATACAACAAAAAAGGGCTTTACAGAACAGAACTATTATTTTAAAATGTCAAAATCAAATCTATGCTAGAGGGTTTTGATTCTTTAAGGGCAGTTATAATTTGCATGGCTTTAGCATTTGAACTAAATTTTAAGGATTCTATATGCAGTTCACTTTTCTCCATCCCAAACAAAACATCATTATCTGTTAAAGTAATGTTAAGATTTTTTTGATAAAAAAAAATTGACATATCTCTCCAGAATATGTTGGTATAAATACCATCCCCCCAAAAAAATATGGATAAGCTTTTCTTCATTATTTTTACAAAAAGTACACATTGGGTCCAAATCCCATTTATATCTTTTTTTTTTTTTTTATCAAAAATGCTTTAACAGGATAAACATTATCAATAATTTTATAAGATATTTCTCTTACTTTATTTTTTATTAAGTATTTTTTAAGGCGCTTGACCTGTTGTCATGCATGTGTTCCTAACTATCTAGCGTGACGAGCTGCCGTTCTGGATTCTGATTGGCTCCGATGCTTAAATGGGCGGGGTTAAAATAAACCAGGAAGTGTTGTCCGTACTGTCGCAATGTATGTAAATATGAAAGAATGTGGTATTTAAAACCACAATTGAGTCATACTAGGCCCAAATAGTTTAAAGACCATGTTCGCCTATATGTTATTCCCCTGACAGAAAACCAAGTTGTAGAATTAAATGCAGAACTTGTATTAATCTACTGGGATCTAAGAGTTACTGTATGATAATTGATCACGTCATTCTATATGAATTTATTGCCTCGTTCAGTTAGGATTTGATGTTTTGTAGCGTTGTTATGAGGTCATGAAGCCTGTCAGGCCAGGTATTTGTGCAACGTGTGCGTGTTGAAAGGTTGACACCCCACATTGATAGCTTTAGTTGAGGCTCGAGCGAGGAAGTAAGTGATAAAAGTAGTCTTTTTAATTATTGGATAATACGTGCCTCGGAAAAAACTTGCTTGTATTTTGTTTTTCTAAGTATGCTGAGCTCAATGTTAGGCTCCCATGTCTGTTGTGCTATTGTGTGGAATGGATAAAGCTGTGCGGGGGGAGGAGGAGGAGGAGAGGACGACTAGATAAGAGGGAGAAGTGCTTTATTGGCTGCCTGCTGCCGCTTAAACCCTATTTTTTTCAACCCTAAAACAAAATGACTTGTCGTTTGTGTTTTAGGCCGTAAAGCAACAACATCCCAACCGCAACAGCGACGGTAGAGGACATGATAACCGTGGAGCGGGCCTTTATTTCCATTCCGCAGCGCCTACGCCGAGCTCATTGAGTCGGTATCCAGCGTCCCGACATGGGGAAGGAGGTAAACGGCGTTTCGCGGAGCCGCTTTGAGGTGAGTTAATATGTTGACTGACAGTCTGCGACTCGGACACAGCCGAGCCGTTAGAAGCGTTAAGCACGCGCCCCCGAACAATGGCTGGAGCTGTAATTATTAAAAAAGAAACGACGCTGCAGCTTCCGCAGTCGGTGTGTTTTTAGGATTAGGTCAAAACACTGTTGTTGTTTTTTTTTTTTTTTGTTTGGATAACATCCATCCGAGGCCTAGCGTGTCATCTAACTAAGGACTAATGACAGCGTTTGCAATATAACCCTTCGGTATCTCTTTCTCGGCTAAAGGCTAAACTTGATGCGTAAAATGTTCACTTCTTTTTACATTTTAGCCGTTAAAACAAAGGCAACGAGGCCACGGAGCGCAGCACAACTTTCACAGTCGGACTGGTGGATGTCTTTTGTTTTTTCTTCACCAACCTATTCATTTTTAACTTGTTATAAAAGTGGTAGATTGCTTTATAGGTTCGGCTTTTGTTCGGTCCAACCACATATTTGTGTACGAATGTGGTCGCGGCCCTCTGCCCATTACTGCTGCCCTTAAATACAAAGCAACGGCTCCAAATTACCGTAATATAACCTGTGGAGATGAACAGGACGACCAACTGGTTAAATGCACAGATAATCGGAGGTAGACCCCAAAACTTAAGTGTTATGTTATGTGAATATTTGGGTGAGCATGTATCTCGTGGGTGACATTGACTACGGCAGCGTTGGCAGTGGATGTTTAATCCCCAGCTAGCTTGGGATTTGTGTGCGGTTTTATTTATTTTTAACGATGCAACAGCTGACTACTCAGAAGACTCAGGCCCTTTTACCTTCTGTCCCGACAGCTGCGGCCAATCTAATAAAGCTACCTGGAATTAGGACAGGAAAGAACCGGAAATGGCTGGACCGGCCCTTCAATATAAAAGTATTTTATGACACAAAGTTGGAAGGTGATTAGATATATACAGTATCACCTATTAGTTGAGGTTCATAATAAGAAACGATTTGTTCAATTTGTCTGGATTCCTGCTCATGTAGGGATTGAAGGAAATGAAGAAGTAGATATATTAGCTAAACCAGGGTTTACGCAGGTCATTAAAAATAATTGAAAGTAATTAAATTATTATAATTAATTATTAATTCATTAAATTTGATAAGCGTGGCATTAAAATGGCTTCAGAAAAAAAAAAAAAGCTAGAGAATGGGGGGGAAAAAAATGCTAATTTGAACCAAAATGGCGGGAAACGAGGAATTAGGGACATGGCTGCAGCCTGTCCACGCTGAAAATGACAAAGGATTTTGCCGTATATATATAAAGTCATGGTACTTGTTGATGGCATTAAGATTATTTCTAAGAGCATTAAAAAGCATTAAATAACAGTCCTTAAAATCAGATATTATTAACATAAGTATTCCTTTAAGCAAAAGTGAGAGTAAATCTATAATTCAGGATAAAATCTGTACGGTTTGGCAGGAACAATAGGATAATCGCGACACTGGTAGAGATCTATATAAAATTCAAAAGACTGTGGGCGGTAATAATTGTACAAATGGAAGGCAGAAAGAAGGGGTAGTCATATCTCAACTTAGAGTTGGTCATACTCGACTTAATGGTTCTCTTTTCAGAACAGGGAAACATGACACAGGGACTTGTAATCACCGTTATCAGATGGAAACAGTGGAACGTGTAATATTAGAATTAGTATTCACAGGAACGTCAGCATTTAAAGTCAACACTAAATAGAGAAGTACATCTAATTCTGCTAAAAATCAGTTAATTAGATAAAAAAACACTGGATTATTATATGTATTTAAAGTAAGAATATAAGTGTGTGTATGCATGTGCATATACACACATACTAATTTATATGTGAATTTGTATAGATATTGATCAATAGATAATATGCAGATTCTTGGATACCATTAAGGTTTGAATTAATAACTTCTCTCTGACATCATTGATAACCACACTCCAGTCTGGTAGGTGGCAGTAAATGCACATTAAGTTGGTTGCCATCCGCCAATTAAAAAAAATAATAATAGGAAGAAGTTTGATGGAGATAAGTCTAATGTAAGTCTTACTAAGCAGCCTTAGTAAGTCGTAGGGAAGTCATATTTAAATTTTAAATAATTCTGGCTAAAACATGTATATAAATGTATGTTATTAGACCATATAGTTTCAAAAGTTAGAAAATTTCTGTCTGAAAATCTGTGGGGGTTTTTTCTGTTTGTTTTTTTTAAGTTATTTTATGCAGGCCAGTTAGTTATACGTCAGCTTGTATACCTAAATTCCGCCAATCGTATATATCAATGGTCATCTGTCAATAAAATTTTTTTTGGTCATAACAGCTGGATTCATATTTCGCAGCTAATATACGCAATGGTTGAAATAAGAACCGTTTACTTTACCATTAAGTTCCTTCCCAGTGTTCACGGGGATGGACGTCTGTGTCTTCGGCAGATATAGAGCTAAGAGAACTAGCAGCGTTGCGAGGCGAGGGCTGAAACATGTACGGCTGTAAGCCTTCTACACCAAACCAAGCTTCTGGCGCCCTGACGTTCTCTTCCACAACATCTTCGTCCCCGCTTTCCTCCTCTAAATAAAAAATGAATGACGGAGGAGACTCATCCACGACCGTCGACACTAAACTCTCCTCCTCTTGCATGTTTCCGCTGTCAATAGCGTTCCTTAAAGGTGTCGTTTCTAAGTCACCAATTTAGTGCTACTTGGTCCTAATGTAATTTCCCATTGGGAACCAACTAGCACTAAGTTGCTAACTGGTTAGCAAGATGCTTCCGTGACACCAGCCAGAACCAAATTTGCTTGCGAACCTTCCACCACAACAATCCCGCCCCCTTGATAATCGACCAATTACATTCACTTTATTCACTGTATAGTCGTGGACCACTCGGGAGAATTCTGGAATCGTTGGAACTTTAATCCTCTTTAGCTATTTATTCTAATCATTTTTATTCATCACAAATTACATTGTTGATGCAAGATGAATCAATCCAGGCTACCAAAATGTACATACACACCTATCAATTGTCTTTATACCCTATATTTTTGCATGGTCTTTGTTTATGATTTGGTAAGAGGTGGGGGGAAACAGGACATGTTGCCAGCCTTGTATTGCGTAGTGCAATCAATGCACCATGCATGTCTTCAGCCTCTGGTAGGAGACAAGAATGACCAAGGGAAACCAACCAGTAGTACAAATCACTATAGTGAAACTCCTAGGTCAATTTGGTCCCCAACTCTTTCCTTGAAGGCAAACTTCTCCTTATCTTTGTGTATTTAAACCCTAGTGAACTGGATTTTATAATGGTTTTGTTTTTTTACAACTTATTATGATGAAGAGTAATAGGTTCATTGTTATTTAGGACAAATATTTCATGAAGACTCTCCATTTGTTTTTTTGTTTTTTTTCACTGTTTTGATTGTGACCCAAGTAAAATTTGACATTTCATGATTGTCACCCAGAGCTTACTGGATAGGCATTTGCCCCCTTTGATTGTGACAAACAGCATCAACATGCCAGCTGCTGAATGCATACAGTAAGCCACTCAGTTGTTATAAAGCTAATGCTGTCCAAACAGAACATATGTTCTACTAGGGCTGCAAAGAACTGTCATTTTGAAAAAGGATTAATCTGTTACTTATTTTTTCGATTAATAATCAGATAGCAAAAGGTTCCTAAAAGAATGATTTGTATGAAACTAAAACTTTTCGACTTGAGGAGTTCTGGATAGAGCATACTGATAGAAGAAAACTTTTTTTAAAATCTTAAATGCAAAAAGGTTTATATATTTTTTACAAACTTGATTTAATTACTGTTCAGGGTGGGTTGCTCTGTCAGCTAAACGCATATTTTACAGTCTCTATAATGTTAATGATTAATCGATTGCTAAATTAGTTGTTGATTATTTCAGTAATCGATTAATCACCATTAATCAGATTAATCCTATAAATTCTTTCAGCCCTACATTATACATTTAAGATTAAAAAGTGTCTTTGTCTTTAAATGGGCATAGTCATCCAGAACTATTTGAAGGGAATTTTTATCCATTGAACTGAGCTTTCCCATTTGTTATTTAGCCATTTACAATGCATTTAAATATTCAATAGATGGGTTTTTGTGAAGTTCAAACATTCGATGGTTGTGAATTTACTAAAAGGATTTAATTTTACATTAATAGATAAATGGATCAACAGATAAATCAACCTGCAGCCCTACTGAACAATATAAAGGGATAGACATCTTTTATTGAAGTTGTCTAGTCACATTTTGTACAAGTAACTGAATGGTTTATAGGAAGTTACTTTGAAACAAGTATCAAAATAAGTGCAAAATGTCCTTCAAACAATGTCAGCCAGGCATGTTTGACACTAAACATTTCATGTCATGGATAAACTACTTGCCAAAAAAATCTAGGCGTAGAGAAATATAAAGATGTCAGATTACCTCTACTGTCTGAATCGGTAGAAACGTACCAGGAGTAACTGTTTACCAATTCCTTTACTTATGACTTTGATAATCAGCTTCATTGCATACACTATCGTTGGTGTCTTATTCTGACACAATATCACTTTGCATGTCATGGTATGAGTTCCTCATTTCACACAGTTTGGACAGTTATAAAGATTTGTTACAGTTGTGGTTACAGAAGCGATGCATCTAAACACATACAATTTGGTTAAAATGCCAAAATGGTTTGAATTTCATTATATAAATTATGCACAAGCGGAATTCATTGTTTGAGAAACATTTCTACTTTATTACCAAGTAAAATTTGGCCTCATATTAGATGTATGTCAGTCAGTCAACATTTATTTGATGTTTGAGCTCAGGTATCTCGTTTATAAATCCTGGAAATGGAAGAATTTACTTTTGTTTAGTTATTTTTTCTGATTTGCCACATAGTTCCTGTAATTGAATAACAGTGCTGGCCTAGTGGTTAGGGAATTGCCTTTTAATCCGGAGGTTCTGAGTTAGAGCCCAACTCCCACAGACTGTCACTCCCTAAACAAAGACTCCACGCTGCTTCCCGGGCGCCACACAATGGCAGCCCACTGCCCCCAAAAGAGATGGGTTAAATTTAGCGAGTTAATTTCATTGCTCTGTACTTGTTGTTTTTCCCAGTTTTTATTGTCATTAAACTTTTACAACTCACTTTTAACCTACTCTCAAATTTTGAAATCATCCAGTGAATGCTTTAGGATTTTATGATTATTAAGGTTTCAACTATTGCAATACTTTGTTAAAATATCTTCTGAAAAGTACAGGGTAAATTTTTTTTTTTTCCCGCTCTGTTTGTCATGAGATATAGGCTTCAGTACAAAATACAAAACATTTTATCAGGCTTTTATTTTGAAATGCAGTAAGCGGAAGTGGTCCTTTTTTCACACAATCAACATAGCCTTTGTGTGCTTCCTCATAACCACAACAACTTAAGCTGTATTTCCAGTCTTGGCCTTCGAAACAGAGTCATCACTTTTCTGTAGAAGGAAAATAAAAGTAATTAAACTTAAAATTAAATGAAACTTACATTTATAAAGTAATGACAGGTGATGTCTTTTATTAAAAATGCCTGTTAATCTGGTGGGTCCAAAATGATAATGAAGTTTTTAAAATTAGAACAAACGATTGTACTATTTGAACATAAAATGTTTTTTGTTTTTTTTTTTATCGTTGACTTATTTTTGTTTTTGTAATTTGTAAATATTTTTTCCTGAATTTTGGACATGAGTTGTATTCAATTTAAAGTGAAAAGCTATATCTACATATTTCACGATAGACTGTGGCGTAACTTTAGAAAAGCTAAATTATTTGAGCAGTGGTCTTTGTTTTTATAGAGAATATCAGGGGAAAAACCACTGAAATTTGGTTCTTCTGCTTATCCTTTTCAATTAAAGGCAGTAATTCCAACATAGGCCCTCCATCACCGCTTTATCCTTTATCAATATTGTTAAAGTTTTTTCTGTATTGCTCTTATTTTTTTCTTTTTGTTTTAATAGTTTTTTTACAGCAATATTACCACTTTTTCTAATTCAGTTCATATGTTGTTGTTTTATTTCGCCCAAATAAGATGAAACAGAGATTACACCGATAACTGGAGCTGTATGGAGCTTGGGTCAAAGCAGCACAACATTTTTTTTACCCATCTGTTGGTGGACACTACCGATCACCTGACTGAAATAATAATAATATAAAAAAAAAAAAAATCACAGTCAGTGATGTTGCTGAAACTTAGGATTCCAGAAGAGATGGAATTTTTAAAGTACAACTTTGAGTGGCAAATGTGTTACCTACTGACATATAATGGGCAGGCTTTTATTTCATCAAGTGATGTTTTATGAAGAAAAGAGCGATCAAAATGGATATTATTCTGTCTATAAAGCAGTTAAAATTAATCCTGAATTTATAAGGTATGATTGCTTAATTATATTAGTCATTATAACAATGGACTACTTTCAAAAAATAAACCAATTTGTTATTTCTTAGCAGAAAATGATAATATTTGTCCTTTTAAATAAAAGCAACAATATGAATTAAAAACAATTCCTAAATGTTGCATTTTCTACTGTAGATTATACAGTGGAAAATTCAGTTGCAACTGAATACGACACTGACTATTGAATGGATTCTGTCCTCTCTCTAGTGAGCCGTCTGATTGTTTTTTGAGTTTTTGCAACGCTGTTGGCTCGTTTTTTCGACTGATTGTTAATTGATCTGTGTTAAGTAAACATCCTTTCCTATAACTTCATTTAAAAAAGCCCTACGAAATATTTCTGAAAGTTTTTACTTATTTTAAGCTAAATGTATTGAGAAGGAATCAAATCAAGACTTCTGGACAGTATTGCACTATGTTTTTGTGATTTAAAAGGCGTTTTTTTTTTGTTTTTTTTTTACCACTGAGTCGATTTCTGGTTTTTCATAGATTCTTAGAAATAAACAATTTTAGAAGATTAAAAGTTAACAACATATTTATTTGATATTTTCCCAAATTGAGTACAGGAATAGCACAAATAAATGGTTCCATAACATTTCTCTCTGCTTCAATTTGATCAAAGTCTTACAAGTCAAAGACTCGATTCAATCGAGAGCATTTTAATCAATCTGACTGTATTGTCTCTGTAAAGTGCCTTGACATGTGCTGTAAGATATAAATAAATCGGTGCTTTATAAATAAACTGAATTGAATTGGTCTTTAACTAGAGGTTGCAGCTTTTCAAGCTTTTTTCCAGGCTTGCTTTTCTGATTATAGTTGACCAGTGGAGGCATCATAATGCTTTCTTTCATTGAATATCAGGTTCATTTTATGTTAGATTACAAAAGAGCACAGTGTAGGACTGGTAAACATGCACATCTGTCTCCTTGGAACAGGCGCTGGATTATTTGGCCGTAAAAGAAACACTCTGGAAAGGCGAGCTGTCATAGCCGGTTTGCCCCAAATCCAAACAGCAAATGCCTGTCCCTTCTTCTCCCTCAAAATTTTACACATGTGTGCTGGCAGGCAGCCCTTTGTGTAGACAGCTGTGTATGTGTGTGTGTGTATGCAGAGTTTGTGTTTATCAGAGGCATAAAAAAAAGGCTTTGACCCAAGGCTCACTGGCTCTTTAAAGGTCCAGGCATTAATTTCCCCCGGCAGACATGTCAGTTTGTTTTTTATGCTGATGAATGAGTTGAAGTCCAACAATATCTGAGGCCTTTGTGCGGTTTCAGACGCCCATAATTAAAGTAGCTCCCTCAGCGGTGCTGTAAATTATTTCTATTGTTTCAAGACAATTCATAAATTCTTAGTTTAGTTTTAATTGTGGATGACTGATTAAGCTAACAAAACGGCAAATCAGGAGTAAGAAAATGTCTTAATTTATTGTTGCAACAAAACCCTCAGTCCAACTGCTTTGGTCTTGCTTTATTTTTGTTCCCAAGCTTTTGTTGTGACTAAGGATTACTCTGTCTGTAAGAGCTGCCAAAAATGTATGGTCTTCTGTTCTGTAATCTAGCTCAGATCAACTTCTCCCAATCAATCAGGTACACTTCAGGTTTTAAGCAGCAGGTTTGTGGGTAACGGCATCTAAAGATTGATTTAGTCTCTGTGGACTTAGACCTTTGCATTATGATTAAACCCCTTTCAAACATGTGTTTTTGTTTTGTTGTCTCTAAATCCTTTAGAATCTTACAGGGAAAGCGTCATGAAAGGCTCAAGAAAGCCGGTGATGATTCCTAAAACTTTCTGATGATGATGATTTTAATGTCAAAACGTATTAGTGTAAACACAGGAATACGGCTATTATGCATTAAAAAAACGATAACATGAAATCAAAGGTCAAAACAGCTGCTAGTACACAAGACAAAGTCCTTTAGTGGGGATTTTCCTTGAGAATCCTTACATTCGATCTAGTCTGTGTCAATAGATTGTTAGAAAGTATCTGCTGATGAGATTACATGTCTGTATGGTGGGCTTTTTTTCAGGGGATGGGACACTTTAAGAAAAGACAGCAACACTGATATCCTCCCATTTCTTTTCAGATGTTCACAAATAGTGACGAGGCGGTCATCAATAAGAAGTTGCCTAAAGAGCTGCTGCTACGGTGAGTGACATTTCAAAACTTCTGCAGTCAGCATATCTGCAGGTTTTGTAAGATGGAGATGGGGGGGTGCTGGAGCGTTACCCACCTCATACTTCACAGCCACAATTTGAATCAGCAGAAGTAAATCCAGTAGGATCTATGCACCATTTTTTATCCTGTAACCCCTTAAGCACCACATTCACAGGCGCACATGAAAACACGTTGTGCATTTTGCAATCTTGTATGCTCACTTGCCCAACCACCCGTTTTCCCTTTTGTTACCCAAGTTGCTCTGCTCCCCGAATGCTATAAGTATAATTAAAGACAGATGCTGGTGGCTATAAAACATTTAAATGGATTTCAGACAAAAAAAAGCAAAAAACTAAACAACAACGCCTTAGTAAACAGAAAATGAAGAGCATAACTCAATCCTGGGCCATGCCAGACAATCTCGCTGCACTGCGACTGCTTGGCCAGGTGCAGAGCTGTAATTTCTAAAGCTGGCAGATGGTGCTGCGACTCGCTGTTTCCCTGCTTCTTTCCTAATATGCTCTTAGCTGCATTCTAAGATCCTGTCATAGTTTAAATTTGATCTTTTTGGAGTTTTTTTTATGGAAACAAGCCTATATCACAGAAAAAAAATCACAGTTATATTTTCTGCTCACGTTCAGTTATATTAGCCAGTTTACTCGCTGCCTGGTGCTGTGGGTGAAACAGATGCAGAGTTGACCTAAGGTTAACCTAAAGCCAATGACAAGTTCTTGGCAGACACATGTAAGTGGCTGAGGAGTCATCTTGGATGAAAAGCCTTACATGTGGATTATATATTATTGGCACAACTTCTGCCCTCACCTTTTCTTCTCTCAAAAAGTCAGAAGGATTCAAAATAAAAATAAAAAATCAGTTTTTAAAAAATCTTTCTACCTTTAATGATGTTCTTTAACAGATGTAGAATCGTTGCTGTCGCTAAAATCCTTAGCCCTCAGTGTGCAGTTGAACTTGTGCCACTGTGGATATTTTGCAGACTTCCGTGGTTTTGGAGGGAAACCGAATGGACTTTAATTGTTATCGTATTTGATTGTATTTGTTTTCATCTCTGGAGATCGACCGATAAATAAGGCGGCTGATATCTTGAGCCAATACTGGCCTGTTTTTCTTGTATCGCCTGATTTGTTTCGTGCTATTGCTGATTCATCAGCGCAGTGAGCAGCCACGCCTCGCCTCCAATCGCTATAAATTGGTAATGTTTTGTTTGATTTGTTAATAAATGTTGCTTTTTGTTTTTGTTCAAACTGGGACTTGACATTTTTAATCATCCTTTCACTTTTATCATGTGAATGTGAGAAAGAGAAAGCATTCGGAGCCCCTAGAATCAACCTATCAAACATCTACAGGACCTATCGTTGATCAGTTTAACTGATGTGAAAACAATCAGTATCAGCCTTAAAAAAAAAAAACCTTGAATAAGTTAATCTCTATTGTTTATAGTTAAAGGGATTATGGTAAAAAAAAAAAAAAAGCAATTTCTTTGCAGTTTTTGAAGATGGCTGTATGTGAAAGCAATCATATCCTAGCAAACAAACAAGGTACTAGTTTAAAAAACTTAATTAATTCTAAACAAGCTTCAGGAGATAATTGAGTAGTGTTGATGTCATTTTTAACACTAATCTGCACACAGTGGCTGCATTTAGTTATATATATATATTTTTTAGTGTATTGATAACCTTAGTGGGAAAACTAATTATGTGACGACACTTTTTAGAGTTTTCAAACATTATCTGGAATTTATTTATTTTTTAATGATAACCCTAAGTTCCTAAGTATTTTCCTTCAGTAAATGTCTGTCGTCATGGCTACAAGAGATGGACCAATACATCTGCCGGCCAATATTGGCCAATATTCTTTACTTTATCGGTGTAACTGATTTATTAGTTCGATCATCCACAATGCTTGGAGATCATGTGAAGAATATTCATTTCTGCTCCATCCATCTGCTATTCATCTTGATTTTTTCTTTGAGTTTTCTTTGACTCAGGTTTCAGCTCTTAAAAACCTATAGTGTTGGAGTTGATTCCTTCCTGGTCAAAACGTCCACTGTTAAGCCAGGCCAGCAGTGACCTTAACGACTTCCTATTACAAAGGGGTGGAGCTGTTTTTGGTTAAATTTGCAAGTTTTTTAACAATAACAAGGCTTTTGTTGGGCTACTCTGTAAAGCCTGGAACTCAGCGCTACTCCAGACATTTTTAATTGAAAAAAGCTTCCTGGATTTGAAGCGAAACGTCTTCATACTTTGAAAACAAAGTCCAGTGGTTTTGTTTTCAACTTTTTTGTAATGACTATGACCTGGATAACTGAGAATCTTCAACAGCATTTTCTTTAAATTATTTATTTTTTAACATCCATAAAGTGCTACTTTGTGCTTAAAATTACTCTTATATAAAATATGTTATTTTTCGTTTAGTTTCTGGGAGAAGAAAAAGCAATATTGGCCCTAAAGTATCGGCTTTAAAGTATAAACATTGGATTGGTTAGACTGATGTCAAAATAATCGGTATTAACCTTTAAAAAACTGTATTGATCGATCTCTAGGAACCACACATATTTGTTAATCAGTTATTTGTAGACAAGCATCCTGGTTCCAACTGCGTCCTGTTGGACTTTTTTTCACACAGGAGGTCTTGTTGCTTAATTAAAAGGGGCGACAGTGGCGTCGGATGTAGGAGTTTGCCCTGAAATCGAAGGATTGTAGGTTCAAGCCCCGGCTCCAACTTTCAGTGTCCTTGTGTCCTTGGGCAAGACACTTCACCTGCATTGTCTGCTGATGGTGGTCAGAGGGCCCGGAGGCGCCAGTGTACGGCAGCCCCACTTCTGTCAGTGAGCCCCAGGGCAGCTGTGGCTACAATGTAACTTGCCACCATCAGTGTGTGAAAAAAACGCTATACAAGTTCAGGCCATTTAAAATGTCTTGTTTTTCTAAAATCACACATTTTTCTCATGGCTGTTAATACTACTTGTTAAATGCTCCTGGTATCTGAACTGTTCAGGACATCAAAGCTATGTAGATGTCACACAGCTGTGTACTGTTTACAGAAGTAATGATTAATATTACTATCACTGTTCAATGAAGCTTGATTTAATTAAAATATACATAATAATAATGGTGGATGACAGCGTCTCTGTGTTATTACGAAGTCCTCCAGCAATGGGAGCCAAGAGTATCATGGCGTCATCATTAACAAAGAAGGAAAAGCGGCACAGCTGTTAACAATGGCTATTTGCACAGCAATCAGTGAATACTGCTGCTGCAGCGGAGTTTGTGTTTATTTGTTGTGGGGGATCTGGTAATGATGTTAAAGTCTGATGAATTGCGGCATGACTTTTTTCACTGCAGAGGCTCTAAAGTTTCTGATTTAGACCCACACATAGAAGTAGCACAAATAAGATATTTTGGGTTTAGGAAGCGATCAAAGTTGGGTCGTTCAGACGGCTGTAGAAAAGTCCCATAATAGTGGCACATAGGCCGAGAGATCAGATTTGGGTCACATTTGCCTGCAGCATGAAGGTAGGATGTCCTGGAAGCTTTTAACTACTGAGCCTCTCACTATGTCCTATTTGGAAGATTATAAATATTGGTTTATGCTTTTGATTTGATTATATTCAAAGTAAAAAAACAAAACAAAAAAAAATTGTAAATGCAATTCACAAAAGCAGTCACCTGCCATCGATGGATAAAAGCTGAACCAATAAAGTTAGCTAAACTAGACATTTGTGACTCACAAAAAGAAACAACCTTTAGCTTGGGGGGCCAGAGTCTCTGAACGGTCCCTGTCTGTCTTCCAGAATCTTTTCCTTTCTGGATGTGGTGACACTGTGTCGATGTGCCCAGGTCTCACGGGTGAGTCTGTGTTCACTGTTTGCATATTTGCATGTTTCTGCATGTGCGAGTAGCTGGATAGCATAAGAATTCAACTCTAAACTTCTGTATTTTCTCTTTAAATCCAGTCCTGGAATGTCTTGGCCTTGGATGGCAGCAACTGGCAGCGAATTGACCTCTTTGATTTTCAGAGGGACATTGAGGTGAGCAGATCCTAAATGACTTCCTGATTAACTGGTAATGCGAGCCGCTTAAGAAGTTATGAGGATATTTAAAAAGTCCTAGAAATGACCTTAGATGATTGTTTCGTTGCAGGGCCGGGTGGTGGAAAACATTTCCAAGCGATGTGGAGGCTTTCTTAGAAAACTCAGCTTAAGGGGTTGCCTGGGTGTCGGTGACACTGCCTTAAGGTGAGTTTGTAGTTTTAGTCCTAAATTGTAAGAAGAATCTATACCCAAGTTTTTCAACAGCTGTTATTTCAATGCTTCTCTTTAGGACTTTTGCACAGAACTGCAGGAATATTGAGCTACTTAGTTTGAATGGATGCACCAAGATAACTGACAGGTATGCATTTAGCTCTTTTCGGGTTATTTAATCACAGTTTCTTCCTGAAAATGCTCAATTTGTTTCTCTGTGTCTGCAGCACTTGTAATAGTCTCAGTAAGTTCTGTCCAAAGTTGAAGCACCTAGACCTTGCATCCTGTACCTCAATCACCAACCTGTCTCTTAAAGCTCTCAGGTATGTTGGATCTGTATAGAAACATCACTGGCATACGATGACTGATGGAACTTTTAGGGTATTAAAATAACAAAAGCGATGATTCTTCTGGTTGTATGAGTGTTCACGTTCCTGATACTTGTTAATAACATTTTGATATCAATAGTCTTTTATTTTCTTTATTTTTTTTCCTGTGTGGTAGGCTTAGACTTGGTGTGATGGTGTAAAATTAAATCCCTCTTTTTTGGTGGTTTTTGGTGCCAAACATGCCTTATGAAATGGTAGTTCAAAGGGTTTATTGGTTTATTACACTATATCTCATAACTTCACAAGAGTTTTGGCTGTTTTACCTCGGCAAGATGTTTTTTTTGGAATAAATGGATTTTCAACATAGAAAGGGCTGAAATGACTAAATGGATTAATCACAAATAATTGATTGATGAATCAGTCATCATAGGCTGATCGTTAAGTGGTGTATAGAGACCTATAGGGACTAAACCTGCCAGTTGTTGAAATACCTACTGACTCAGAAGCAATTAAGCCAAAAGTGTATGGATAGTGCATACATTTTGTACTTAAAATAAAAAAAAACTTCTATCTATCAATGTCCTGTAATCAGAACTCCTGCAGTGCAATTTCTGAGCATTGAATGGAGTGTTTTTCAAAATTTATTTTAGGCAATTAAAATACATTTAAAGTCTGCAATAAATGTTTTTTCTTTTTTTTTTTAGTTGGAGCACATTTTTTATTGATGTATGTGATTGACGAAGGGTATCCCTTTTTAAATTAAGTGAAAATATTTGCTTGGTTGTTTACTAAAATAATTTATCTGCAGCAAGTAGAATTTAATTGAAATATGCAAACTGTTTGGGAAAAATTCACTTAAGTGATAATTATGTTGTTAATAAAAAAAACTGTCGAGAGATGAATCATTAGCAAAGTAACGGCTGGAGGACCAATCCTACCACAGTTAAAGATGCATTAAAGAATTAAATAAATGACTCCTTAATTTAACCCACTGCCAAAATACTCGCTAAAAATGAATGAACCATTAAATACAATGAACTGATAAAATAAGCATACAGTTGTACATTTTACATACCCTGTCAGGGTCGCGGTGAGGTCGGTTCCTGTCTCTGGCAGTCTATGAACAGGAGGGGGGGTTCAGCCTGGGCAGGTCACCAGTCTGTCGCAGAGCAACGCTGAGACTCACACCTCAGGGCAATTTAGAGATGCCAAATAACCTAACAGTCATGTTTTTGGAATATGGGAGAAAACCAATGCATGCATGAAAGTCCCCGGGCTGGGAATCAAGCCCAGAACACTGTTGCAAGGTGCAGCGCTAGAACCTGTGCCACGGTGCTGCTCTACATACATAGGTAGCTATGAATAGCTAAAACGACTAAATAAGCCTGATTGAGCTCCTGAACTAAAATGTTTTTGGAGGCAATCACATAATCTGGTGTTTTCTGTAAAGTTCAAAAAATGTCAGAATTCTACACCTGTTGACGGGTGTGTTGGTTTACTGTTCATGAGCAAGGCACTAAATCTGTCTGGGACTTTTTTTTTTTATATTAATGGTTCAAAATCATTTTATTTTACTAATTCATGTAGTAATTTTCTATTTATTACTTTTTTTTTTAGTTTTGTGTTATTTGAATTCCTAATGTGAATTTTATCATTCTTTGATGGTAGCGTACATAAACTTTCAAGCACATATGTGTCAATCTTTTATTTAAACTTTTCTATATATCTCTGTGTTTTTATTTGTATTTTTTATTTAAACAATGAATATTCAGTGATCGTTTTTTTTCTGGATTGCTGTATTTTTCGTCCATATTATTACAAGTAAATGTTTTGCTGTTTTATTTTTCATAACCCTTTTATTTTTATTTTTACCATCCAAATATACCTAAAACATGTTTTCCAGCCTTTATATTATTTCCTTTTCTTTTCCTTGTGCTAAGGGGTGTACCTGTTTCTAATATATCAGATTGTCTATAACTGAAGTAAAATTTGTTTCAGTGATTTTGTAATTTTAGGATATGCTATTAATGTATATGTGTTTTTCTGAACAGCTGTTTGTTTTTTGTTGTTTTTTTTCATCCTGTGCGGCAATCCAGAAAACTTGTAGAATTAATGTTGAGAACTTTACTGTTCTAAAAGGCCGCTGTATTTGCTTCTCCTTTGTCTCTGTTAGTGAGGGTTGTCCTTTGCTAGAGCAGCTGAACATCTCCTGGTGTGATCAGGTCACAAAAGATGGCATCCAAGCTCTGGTGCGCTCCTGTCCTGGACTCAAAGGCCTTTTTCTTAAGGGCTGCACACAGGTACAGCAGAGTGCATTGAGTGAACTGTTGATCATTTTAGTCCATGTGAAAATAAATCAACAGAACCAACCATTTGAGATAAAAGGCTTTATTAAAGTTCGTTGTATTGATTTCTTATGGAACATAAATAAACAAAATGAGTCGCTTTTTAATCAGCATAAGATGTTTTGGGTTAAAAGGTTACTATTTACTGTAAACGTCAAGTTATATAAAACTTGTGTTCAAAGACGGTTTAAGGTGCCACAGATCTGATCCCTATAATATACAATTAGTGCTTAAAATAGGAGATAAGAGTATTAAAGGCAAGTTAATTTTTCACACCTGATCCTTTCCCCCCCATAGCTAGAAGACGAGGCTCTGAAGCATATCGGGGCGCACTGTCCGGAGCTGGTTACCCTCAACCTGCAGACCTGCTCAGTAAGTCCTCTTGCAAAATGAGGAAGTTGTTTTTCCTTTGAAATGCAGGGAAGAAAAAAGCTTAATAATTAGCCAACAGCATATTACAGAAACTGATTCTGTAATATGACCGTTTCTGATTCTTAAATGGCTTACTGAACGAGTATTTTAGCACTTTTATTTTCTTTTCTTTGCGGAAAGGACATTCAGATACGGCAACGAAGTTAGGTGACTGTTCAGTTACCCTGAAGGTACTGCTTTAGTAAAATAAACAAAACGTTTTCTAAGTGTCCTCAAGATGAGGATAACATCATGATCTTAAGGTATTTACTGTTTATTTTCTCTGCTTGCTGTACCGGTCTCTTGTTCAGCAGCTCTGAAACAACAAAGAGATTAAAGTGATAAAGCATCAATGTTCAGTGATGCTTTCTGTCCCTTAAGACTTAAAGGAATAGTACACCCAAAACATGATTAGCCTTCATTTTCTACTCACCCCCATGCTGAACAACACCCTGGAGTACTTTTTTGATATCTCAAATGCATCTGGAGATCTGGGAGGTCTATGGTCAAATAATGGAGGTCTATGGTGCCTGAGACAGAAAGGTCCATAAAAGTCCACAAAAAACG
>NW_015150477.1:157355-169763 GCF_000732505.1 Cyprinodon variegatus | reverse complement strand
GATATCAAAAAAGTACTCCAGAGTGTTGTTCAGCATGGGGGTGAGTAGAAAATGAAGGCTAATCATGTTTTGGGTGTACTATTCCTTTAAGTTGTAAATCTTCATTCAGGTGAATCCAGCTGGCACATTCCTTCCGTTTCCTCCAAAATTCTTTCCTTATAATAATAATAGCTCTTAAGTCCTGAATAGTTCTTAAGTAAAGCTATGAATCTTTCCTAAATAAAGGTCAAGCAAGGCAGATCTGAAACCACACTTGTACGCAAACACTTTGAATAACTTCAGTGTGTTGTGTGCTTATTAGTGTTAATTTAGCTTATAATTAGGCTTCATTGAAGGTCAGACTACTTTATCTTTTAAATAAATCTGTGCAGATATGATTACTTTGATTGTTCAGTTTTCATTTTGGTCTTTCACTTCTTTGCATTCATGGTAGTATGATATCAGATTTATTATTTTCTAGGACTGGATCAGTTGAGAAAAGACATCGGCGTCTGGGACATTATGTTTTAGCCAATTCTCTTTTATCCCATAGTTTTAAGAAGATATTAAATCTCTTATTGATTCCTTAATACAAAGGAATCCACTAGATGTTTTCACTGCAGGTTTTTGCTTCCTTTTGTTGATTCCTGAACATTGACTTTAACTCGGTAGTTTGAAGCCTGGTGTGGTTTAGTTCTTGGTTTGATTTCATATTCGATCTCATGGATAGTGTTCTCTCTTGTTTTCTCATTTTGTGGATAACTACTCTCACTCTGGTGCGCTTGAGACCCAAAGTCCTGGAAATGCTCTTAGAACGCTCCACAGACTGATGTTATGATTGTATTCAATCTGTTCGTTCATTTTATTCGATTGTGGGCATGATGTGTAGGTTCTGAGATCTTTTACTCTGCCCCATGTTGCCAGACAGGTTCTACTTTAGTGTTTTTCTTGTTTTTTTTTCTCTTTTTTTAATGTATGTGAATCGCACCTGCTTTGAGCAAATGAAATAAATATCACAATTAACTCTTGATTTGACAAAGTATGCAGGAACAATTTCCATGGCTGCTTAGATTAACTTTGTCCCTCAATTATTTTCTCCCTAAAGATTTGAAAGCTGCTTGCCTCTTTCATCTTGGTCTGATATTTATATTAATTGGGGGAGTTAATATAAACTGGGGGAGTGGCGGCCTAGTGGTTTTGAATCCTGAGATTGTGAGTTTGATCCCCCACTCCCACAGACTGCCACTCTGAGTCCCTGAGCAAGACCCTTAACCCCACACTTAAGGGTGCTCCCCTGGCGCCGCACAATGGCAGCCCACTGCTCCCCAAGGGGATGGGTTAGATGCAGAAAAGTAATTTCCCTCTGGGATTATTAGAGTATATAAAATACAAAAAAAAACTTAGTATAAAATATGGATCTAAAGATATGGTCTTACAAAAAAAGCGGGAAAAGGTCCTTGTTCATCACTGTATATGTCTGAAAGGGTTAAAGCAGAGGAAAAAATGTGCATTGAACAAATATTACAAGTTACTCTCCAATGTGGTTCAATGGCTGCCATATTAGTTTTCCTTGGTGAAATGTGATGTTCTGCCCATTGGCCAGGCACCCATAGTCAGCATGATTCTAAATGAATAAACATCATTCTTACTCCATCTTTGTCGTTATTTGACTCCTAAATCTTGTAGTTTCAGTTAATTGTGTACGAATCAAAACATAATTCAAAACAATGTTCTTGTTCTTCATTATGAATTTGTCCTCCAAATGTGTATCTCATGGTGGCGCTCTGGGTGTAGCTGATATCCGTCAAACTGAAGGCCGACAACAGGTGTCGTTATTGGGTTAGTTTGATCATTTAGATAAAATTGGATTTGGATAACTTGAATTAAATCAGTGGTTGACAAACTTACAGAAGACATATGATGGCTGGTTTTTACACAACACTTAAAAATCTGTTTCCTTACGCTGGAACCAATTGGTACTAGAAGGCATTAAACCATGTTGTTAGGAATAGCTCTCATTATAAAAAGC
The DNA here is from genome assembly GCF_000732505.1 of Cyprinodon variegatus. Lineage (NCBI taxonomy): Eukaryota > Metazoa > Chordata > Actinopteri > Cyprinodontiformes > Cyprinodontidae > Cyprinodon > Cyprinodon variegatus. Next base: position 167,755 of record NW_015150477.1, on the reverse strand, counting down.
TCCAATGTCTACATGCTGTCGAGCTCCGTCTACGCCAGCCAAGCTCGTACAAAGCCTCCTCTGTTCATGTTGATCATCTCGCTGTTTTAACGGACAGTCTGATGTTTCAGCAGCTGCCTGATTACAGTTCTGCTTCACTTATGATGCTAACACTCATACCATTTGGTGCCCGATTAATGAAAGCTCTTTGCAAGTTAATTCTTCGCTAATCCATCAAATGTGCATTGATTTGACTAATTTGATAATTATCTTTTTAAGCTAATTTTAAGTTTTTAACTTGTAAACAAAAGCTGCATACATCAAAACACATTTAAAATCCCAAAACAAAAAGATAAGAAATAAAATTTGATTTAAAATGAGTCAAAAACTTGCAAACAAAACCCTGTTTATTATTAACTGGTTTAGAATGGCCTTGAAAACAGTGACACCATAAATTCAAGTCTTTCTGCAGTTGATTCGAGTTCAAGGGAGTTACAAACTGAAAGGATTTATTTTTTATGCCACGATCAGTGCGAACATTTGGTTGATTTAGGGAAATGAACTCAAATGAATGTCGTAAGTGAATTCCTAAATAGTTTCTAACTTAAGGGGGAGGAAAAAAACCCTAAGAGCTTCCAGGTGATTTGATGCTGTGGGTTTTTTTATATACTAAAACTTTAATTCCGTTATGAGCTATAGAAATTCCTTAGTTTGTGGTTTGATTCAGGACAAGACATGGAAAAGGCTGAAAATGAATGGAAGTTCATGCAAAGTCCTCACTAAATGGTTAAAGCATGGATGTGTGTGTGTAAAGTCTGCTCATTTCCAATATTGTGTTTGAGTTTTTGAATATAAACCTATTTTGCTGTTCATTGTTTTTGTGAGTATACCATAGAAGAAGATATGAGAATTTAGCTAACATTTCTTTTTTTTTTTTTTTTGTTTCCTTAAAATGAGCAGCAGATCACAGATGAGGGCCTCATAACTATCTGTCGAGGTTGTCACCGTCTGCAGTCTCTCTGTGTGTCGGGTTGTGCCAACATTACAGACGCCATCTTACACGCACTCGGACAAAACTGCCCGCGTCTCAGGTTCGTCTGCAGATCCACATTAACTGGGAATTTACTACTTTTAACACCTTGCAAAAGCTCATGTTTACTCTGTCCAACTATTGCATCTTTTTGTTTTTCTTCCAGAATATTAGAAGTGGCTCGCTGCTCTCAGCTTACAGACGTGGGCTTTACTACATTAGCAAGGGTAAGGGTGTTTTAATGGTTTTTGTTTTTTTGTTAAAGAGGACCTAGTGGTGTGGAAGATTCATTTTCATGTTTTGTCTTTTTTTTGTAGAATTGCCATGAACTTGAGAAGATGGATTTAGAAGAGTGTGTACAGGTGAATACAGACATTTAAAGAATGGATTCCTCAAGTAGGAGGATGTACATTAAATGAAAGGATTTTCTTTTCCTCCGTTTTGTACCAGATCACAGATGGAACTTTAATCCAGCTGTCCATTCACTGCCCTCGCCTGCAAGTCCTGGTGAGTCCATGTGCTCTCCACCGTATCTTATTGTTGCTCCTGTTATATTTCTTTGCTCTTTTTTGAGTAACCTGGTTCTCATGGTGGAACCACTGTTTTCCCTCAGAGTCTGTCTCATTGTGAGCTGATCACAGACGATGGCATCAGACACCTGGGCAGCGGCCCCTGCGCTCACGACCGCCTGGAGGTGATCGAGCTGGACAACTGCCCCCTCATCACAGACGCCTCGCTGGAGCACCTGAAAAGCTGCCACAGTCTGGATCGCATTGAGCTTTATGACTGCCAACAGATAACCCGTGCTGGCATCAAAAGACTACGGGTAAGTAGGGATGGCTATTGTTACGGATTTAACCTTAACACTGCTCTTGATCTGTATTTTATTGATGCTTTTTTTATTTTTAAAAACGAGGGTAAAAAAAACAAAAACAACAAAACAAATAATGAGCATTGAGCGGTTTATTTTTTAAACACTTGAAACAAAAGCACACCAAATGACTTAGGTGATAAATAATTTTATATACAACAATAAAACACTAAATAACAAATAACTTTATATTTAAACAAAATACCTAAACAGTTTATCTTATATAAAAAGTAAGTTGTTTAATTGTAGGGAAGTGGACTATCATAGTTGGCAAACAGGAAAGAAAATTAACCATGGGCTGCATGGTGGGTAGCGCTGCTGCCTTGCAGCAAGAAGGTTCTGGGCTTGATTCCTGGCCCGCGGTCTTTCTGCATGGAGTTTGCATGTTCTCCTTGTGCATGTGTGGGTTCTCTCTGGGTCCTCCAACTTCCTCCCACAGTCCAAAAACAGACTTTTAGCTTAATTGTCTACAGGGTTCCCGCGGGTCCTTAAAAAGTCTTAAAAGGCATTGAATTCTTCAAAATAAAACGAAGGCCTTAATTGGTATTAAAATGTCTTAAATCAGTCTTTTGTAGGTCTTAATTTTTAAAACATCATAAATAGGATTATTTTTATTATGATTTATTTTTGTAATCTAAATAAAACGTTTATTGACAATAAATTTAAACATTAAATGACAATTTTTCATTTTTTTTTATTAAAAGAAAAAGAAAATGGCCCGCCATTATTGGTTCCATCCCCATAGCCGAACCAATAAAAGCGTTGTTGCGGCCGGGACATTTGGGAGATGCACCATTAACTTTTTGTCTGGAAAATATGAGCAAGTGTACATGTAACCAAAATTGTCTCCAGCCAAGAGTTTTCTCCATGGCTAAAACCAGTACCACATGAGGCAGTGTATTTTATGCAAGAAGTCAATCAAGCTCAGAACGATGGGAATTAAGGCAGTGGAGTCACATGCTAAGCGCGAAACACAAAGCGTCAAAATCTAGTTACAGAGAAACAGCCGGTATTTCTCAGTTTTGTTCCACCCTTGTCTCTGCAACGCCTCCACTTATCACCAAATCAAACATACTAAGAAAACGATACAAAGAAAAATAGCTGAAAAAAAGACTTAGCACTGGTTATGTTGTGTCTTTAAAACTGATTTGTTTTGTTCCCTGCTAAAACAAAGTTTGTGAATTCAGTTAAATAATTGTTCAAATATATCTGTCATTTGTGTGTTTTTAGCTTTCTTCCTGTATGGGAAGCTTTTCAAAATTTGAAACATTAGTGCAGTGGTTTATGTTAAAATAAACCTTTGGGTTAAGTTGTTGCAAGCAGGTTTTTCTTGTGTTTCTTGTGAATTTGATCTTAAATTTTTATTTCAAGTGGCATTAAAAAGTCTTAAAAAGTCTAAAATTTAACTTGCCTTATGCTGTAGGAACCCTGTCTCTACGTTGCCCTTAGGTGTGTGTGCATGGTTGTGTGTCTCTGTGTTGCCCTGCGACAGACTGGCGACCTGGTGTCATTGTACAGTGGACTAAATGTAGATCCACACAAATAGAGCTGGGTGATATTATTAAATTTTTTTTAAATTGAAGTTTTCCTCGGGTAACTGTTCAGCTGTCACTTAATGCCACAGCATACATGCAGAAAACCATACGTATATAATTATACTCCTTGAATTTACTTAATGTCTCAATGGGGAAAAAATGAAAGAAAAAGGAGAAAAGTTGTAAAAATCAACACATCAACCTTTTTTTAAAAACATTTCATCATTGCTAATTCACATTCATTGTTTAGACAAAAAATAAAAATTGTTATGACTAGAAATTTCTAACGGTGAACAAAATGATACATATGCACCCTGAAACGCTAAACTTTTGTTTTTTTTTCGTTGGAAAACCTTCTGACTTTAATTCCTTTCTACTTTGTGATGAGTTATCAAATAAGAACCAAATAAAATGCATTGAAATGTAGCTGTGATGAGATCATAAACATTTACTGAAACAGTTCTAACTAAAACATCATTAGTTCAACTTTTTTATTTTCTTTAGTCCAACTGTTTTTAATATTCTTTTTTGTTTCTGCTTTTTTTATTATTTATTTTTTTTTCCTACTTGCTTTGATTCTGTTTTATTTTCCTGTATTTTAATCATGTAAAGCATTTTGCATTGTCTTTGTACTGAATTGTGCGATACAAATAAATTTGCCCTGCCTTGCCTTCTGAAATATCCATCATCCAACCTTTTTTTTGTTTACTAAATATCTTAATGTTTGATATTCATTAGGGTTAGCTGCATGAAGCATCTGAAACTGGCTCCAAACTAGCATGCTGTTTGTGCACTAGTGATTCAGGTCCATACAGTGTAAAGCTCCATATTTGGAGCAGTAGACTTGCAGACCCTGCAGCTGTTCCCCAACAGTAACTGTGCTAACTTTTAAACATGATTGGTAATCCAAGGGCAGGGAGTTTTATTTTAGTTTCCAAACTGACTTGTGAGTCACTGCACCGCCCACACATTGCTGGTAAACACGAGCTGGGCTCGTCATAGTTTGATGTCAGGCCTGCCTGCTTGATTTGGATAAGAATCAATCACAGCGTGATTGCATCAGTAAACAGGAGTTTTCTGCCACTGGAGTTACGTTTACCGACTCGAGATTCTCAAAGTAGTTTTTTTCTTTCAGGCATTAATATATTTCTTATGTTTCTTCCTCCCCTCAGACTCATCTGCCTAACATCAAAGTGCACGCATACTTCGCTCCTGTCACTCCACCCCCCTCCGTCGGGGGCAGCCGTCAGAGGTTTTGCCGCTGCTGCATTCTGCTATGATGCAAAGACAACCCTCCCCCCTCCCCCTCCCCAGTGTCAACTCCCCAAACACATTGCCACACCTTCTCATCTTCTGTCAAAAGCAAAAGCATACAAAAATCTTCATGCTGGTGTGCCCCGCTCTGCTTTCTTCTTGTTGGAGCTTCAGAGAAAGGGAGAGAACCAAATCGAATGATGGAGATCAGGATTCTGGATATCCATCCTGGGAAAAAAAAAAGGTTTTGACCCCCCCACCCCCCAAACCATACATGGAAATGAACTGTGTCGTCTTCATCGGGCACATCAGTATTATAAAGAGGGGCTCTGTGCATAGCAGCTGTGCTCATCAGTGCTATAAGATTTCACCTAAATGAAGTATGGACGCATCCCCCTCCCCCATTAAACTCTGAATTTCCCTCGGTTCTGAAGGTCACTCAAAAGCTACCTCTAAACAGGAACTGCACTTGAGTAAGACCAGTGTTTGCTGATTATTTCAAAGAATAAAAGCGGCAGCGACGAAGCCCGAAAACTGCCAGCAGCTCCGACAAAGAAAAGCAAATAAAGCAATTAGAACTCGCAGCTATTTGCACTTACAGTGAAAAAGAAAACGATGATCAGACACTTTACTAACATCACACACTGGCGCTCACAGCTGTCGTCCTCTCACCTCTATCCGTTACAATCAGACGCTTTAAGATACTGAAGAGAATGGAAGAAAAAAATTCAAATATTTTTCTAAAACTCAAGACTCACAAGTGGGGACTTAAGAAGATGCCAAATCTTGCATGTAACTCCTCTAGTCTTTTTTTTTTTTCTTTTGTTTTTTTTTTAATTAAGAAGACAAACGAGTGTAAATATTTAAAGGATTTAGAGGCGAAGCCAGCAAACAGAAGCAGGACCGTGACCTAAGATTGGGGGCAGTGATTTCTAATCAGAGGAAGATCCGGCAAAGTTCGAACATGCTCGTTTACATACTGATTAGCTGGAGAGTCTGAGCCAGCTGTGTTTTGAGGCGAACTGATGGTGGCCTGTTACAGCTTATGACGACAACAGAAATAAAAAACGTTTTCTTTCCCTAAGAGGTAGAACTGGTGGAAAGAAAAATCCGGCATCACTACAGGAATACGAGCTGTCGAAGAACAATGGAAAGATAAAGCCAACTTTAGGAAGGAAAAAAAAAAAACGGTGTTGGATCGTCTTCTTTCCGTTAGTTTGATTTCATTGAGTTGCTTTTTTTTTTTTTCGTGTGGAGGACAAAGGACATGCTTGAGGTCTAGATCTGCATCTCCTCCACTCCTAAGAGGCCTTGCAGGAGCACCTCTATCTGTCTGAGACCATTGACCCTGCAGTCGCTTAAAGAGGAAGCTGACTGAATCTGAGGAGCGCACTATCTTGGCCTGCAGAGGAGGAGCTTCTACAGGACATCAGCTCCTGACCTTTTGAAGTATTGAAGCCTTTTCTTATGAATTGCTCTGTCCTGCTTTCACATCTGCTTCTTCCTATTTCTCCATATAAATGTTATTTTTTTTTCTCTCCTTGCTGTAATTTCTTCTGAGTCTTTCGTTCTTGTTTTGCTGTGGTTTGAGTTCTGTCTCCGTTGTGTTTGAGGTCGTAAGTCCAAGTCTTTGTGGAAAGAGCTTAAGCCCCATTTTTCAATCCTAGTTTTCATCTGATGGAGTTTATTTCATTAAGTTTGTTACTAAATGTGTAGCATTTGTCCGTGGGAAGTGTTGGCATCAGTGCAATTGTCCTTTTTTTCTAACTACATAAAATATGTGGCGATTTCTAGTTGAATGTTTTAATCAAGGAGAGGGATATTATTTAAAATTACCCCACCAACATGCTTTTTTTTATTTTGCCTTGTTTTCAGGAAAAGAAAAACTTTATTCAATGTCCTCACCCTATTTGCTTCAAACTAAGGGGCAAATACGAGCACTGAGCAATATTTTAACATGCATTGAAACAAATTGGCATCAGGTAATCCAAATCATGATTCTATTCAGCTTGAATTTAGTCAAAAGAGGGCTTTATGAGAGGATTTCTATAGAGGCGAGTCAAAAAATTCAGAATACGTTAACAAACTCTCTGTGCTCCAGACAACAAGACTTCAAGTTTGGTTGTGACACCTGTCTCTCCTCAGGTTCACCAGTGCAGCTAACGGCGACATGCTTTCAAACTGCTCCTGAAAGTTTCATGTGTACTAAAGAAAATGTCATCTGATGCTACAAAAAGAAAACAAAAGAACACAAAACACTACAGTTTCCACCACGGACTCCTTTTCCAGTGCAGTATCAAACTCTTATCTTTATATCTGAGCTCCGTATCCCCGGGTTTACATGGATATTGGAGCCTCACGCTCCAGTTCTGTCTGTTTAATGCACGTTTTGTCCTAAACACTGGAGTTGGGTTAAGAAGAACAACAGAAAGGCAGAAAAAGCTGAATCAACAGTCTGTGTTGGAGGTAGAAAATTTGACACCTGAGAAATAATAAAAAAAAAAGCAGTTTTGGAAGTGACTGTAGTTCATATAATTACTGTAAATCTTTTTCCTTTTCTTTCTTTTTTTTATAATTAACCAATATAAAGAAAAATGTACGTATGAATAAATATATACCTATATTATTAAGACTTGTGTTTTTATATTTTTGTTCTGGTTGATGGCGGTTTAACACAGTAGATGGCAGCAAAGAACACGCTATGCTAAATCCATCTTTGCTACTTTACTTTTACCCCCACTTTAGAAAGTTGATCTTGGATTGATTCTGATCTTTCACTTGATTCAAAATATTTCTAAAAAACTTCATTAGAATATAAGTTTCTTTCATTTATTACTCCTGGGTTTTTTTTTTCTCAGTGGTTTATGTGGGCTAATTAAAGACCCTCATATAAAAACAAACTAACAAAATAACCAGTTTACTTGTAAAATCATGTTTTAAGGTCTGACTTGAAAGAGCCAACAGTCCCAGCACATCTCGACCTTCCAAGGAGTTCATTCTAAAACTGAGCATAACATTTTAAGCCTGCCTATTTAGTTACATTCAAACATACAAATTGGTCTTTGAGTCTGGATTGTTTATATCTATGAAACATGTAAAGAGGAGGGGCGTCCTAGTGGTTAGGGGGTAGGGCTTTGACTCCTATTGTGAGTTCGATCCCCCACTCCCACAGACTGCCACTCTGGGTCCCTGAGCAAGACCCTTAACACTGCTCCCCAAGGGGATGGGTTAAATGCAGAGAATTAATTTTGTTGCTCTGTACTTGTGACAGTGTAATGACAATAAAATTGAATTATTATTAGCATCTGGAAGGAAGGATCTGTGGTAGCGCTCCTTTGTGCACCTATGATGTAATGGTCTTTCACTTTCAAATGCATACAGAATGCTAAGTTAACCCTTTTTCTTAAGGGGTGTCAAAGTACAGTGGATTGAATGCAGATCCACACAAATAGAGCTGGGTGATATTATACTATATATTTTTTCTTAAAATAAGTGCATTTTTTTTCTTGAATGGAGGACTTAAGTGGGACATTTTGCCAATGTAAATAACATGATTTACATTTAAAATTAAATAAAAATTATTGTTTTATTTCAAGTTTATATTATCTAATATTTAAGAGTAAAAAAAAAACTCATTTCATCTACAGATCATTTTATTTACCTACTCAAATCAAGGGTAAATGCACCTAATTTAACAATTTTCTACTTATTTCTAGATAATTTTTTGCAGTGTAAACATGAAGCCAATGCATTTTCTTTAAAGACTCTGGAACCAGTATTTATGATCTTTGTGTGTCTTTTATTGACACCCTTTAAATACACCTTAGGAGTATATCAGGTAATTGAAAATCAAAGTCTGTAGCAGTTTTCTGTGTGCTCATTTGCAGTGATCTCTGCATGTTTCTTTAAAAATAGAGCTATGCTCATATAACAGTAGACTTGACTCCAATGTTATGTTTTGAGTCTAAAATTACATGTAATTTTCTCTTTACTCTTAGGCTCATTGAGTCTCTACAACTTAGCTGTTTTGTGAACAGAACCAATAACTTATGATCTATGGTGACAAACGTAATAAATGACACCCAATAATACTAAAGTAGAGGCTCTGATGGTAAGAGCATGACCCTAAAGCAAAAGTGCATAATGTAGTGTAGTGGAAAGTCTAACCGATGAGCACTAAAAGTCTTGTCAGTCTTAAGTGCTGTCTGCAGAAAAAAAATAGTAAAAATGATCCAAAAAATGTTATTCCATCTTTTTATCTAGGTGAAAAAAACAAAAAATATCTACATATTGATTGTTGGCTGGAATGAGATCAGATACAGTTAATGTGTGTTTGATTTAACTTCTGATTCAATGGAAAGGACCAACTCCAACTCTATCTAAAAATCTAACCATGCATCTTTGAAACCTGCTTTAGGCGTGTTCATATCTCTAGTGGACATTTGGCGGGGTGGGATACAGGCCGGACAGTTCAGCAATCCATCACAGGGAAAGAGACATGACACATACAGCGACTCATGCACACACTCATACCTACGGGCAAATGAGTAAAGAAGCCAAAGTAACTGAAAAGCAAACTTCCAACTGAAGATCATTCAAACTTTATATAGCAATTCATATATCAATTATCATTGCACCACAAATCTTGGAAAAAGAAAAAAAAAAAAAGAGTATTAAACATTTGATAGAATAATAAAAATAACAGCATTGTCTAGAATAATTTCCTTTGCATAGAAACAGCTAATAACTGCACAGGTTGATGGCTGCAGGTTTGAACAGTATCTCTTGGATTCTGTTTGCTTAGATTATTTTGTCTGTGGTGAAAGCACAGATGAGCAATTGGAGCCAATTTATCTCAGAGGGCCCCCAAAGAGCAGCAGCTCTGGTCCTGCGGCTGCACCATGACGACCGCTGTCACGGCTGGGATCTGTCTTCCGCCGCATGAGGCTCATTTTGTTCCTCTCGTCGTCCTGCATCTCTCCTCTGTGTCTAAATCACTGAAGCTGAAACTGTGTGTTCCACTCCTGTGTTTAAGGTTCATGTTTAGATGGAGTTCTCATGGCACCTGGGGTATCACGTAAAGAGATGAAAGGAAGATGGCTCAGAGGAAGACATTTAAATTCCCTCCCTTATTTAGTTTCTCTCAGCTGCTCTCCTTTCCTGAGTTTGTACACAGATGGTTTGGAGCAGAGCTCTTAGCACACCAACATATTGTGCTTCTTGTTATTTCTATCAACAAAGGCAATGCTATAAAAACAGACTGACAATTTTTAAAAATCGTTCTCAGTGTGCTTCATTAGTCTAAAACGTGTCAGGATGTTGCTTAAATAGAAACATGTCAGGCTCCTTTTATTTCTTGCCATTGTGACATTAATAGTAGCTGTAACTCGTCACATGAGTGTGTTTTATAAGTAGTTTTTTTAGACACGTGAATTTGGAGATAGGAGTGACCTAGTTGGAACTACTATAGCGGATGTTATAACCATGTAATGAAGCACAGGCACATGCTGTGTCCACTACCTCAGGGAAATGGTGGAAGATAAATCGGGAAGTTGAATAAAATGTCAAACATTATTCAAGTAATATGGTTATTTTTAATTTACCTTTAGCACAACAGAAGGGCTGCAAAAAAAACTTGATACTTTCCATATGTGTGTTGATACAATGCTATAGAAAAAATATTCCTACAGCCAGAAATTTCAATACCCTTTGTCAGGATTGTGTATAAGAG
>NW_015150477.1:153138-155469 GCF_000732505.1 Cyprinodon variegatus | reverse complement strand
ATATTAATAAAAATGAGCGACAATTGGACGCATTCAAGTTAAATCAATTTAGACAAATAAGGCATCCAGAACTAATAATAGACATATTCGGTGAACATAAAAAGAACAGGTCTATTTTAATAGATAATTCCGTTCCTTTATCATTTGAACCAAATGCTATATTTCGCTGCAAACTAAATATATGGGCTGATTTTGCTAAATGAATCCCAAATGAGTTGTTTAAAAAAAAATCCTCCAATCGTGCGCCTCAGACGCACGGATAGGCGTGTCTGAAATTGCGCTTAAAATTAAATCTGTGCGTTCATAATGACCAGAGTTTCCAGATACTCTTCACATCTCACAGCTTCCTTCTTTGTGCTTAAACTTGCTTTTAAATTAATTTTCACACCTCAACGTTGATTTGAATCTTTCTGTGGCATCTGGAGGACGGAATTTGTGCCACATTGGAGCTTTGTGCGCGTCAGACGGCGATCCACGGGCCAGTTTGGAGAGGAGAATTCAGCCTTCTGTTGAACGCATGTCCTCACATGGCCTGGAAGCAAATATAGCTCAGTCACTTGCTATAGGACTTGCTGCACCAGTTCTTTTTTTTTTTTACCCGATCATGGTGTGGAGGAGAGTGACCTCGTAGCAGCAGCGGTGCGCAATCTTCCATCTGACGTGGATCTGCTCTCTGCCGGTATTTCTCAAATCTGAAAGCTAATTATTTTACCCAGTTTGAGGAGTTGAAAGTTTTCAGTTTTGTATTTTTGTTTTCATTGACTCTCATCGACTCAGTGATGATAACTGAGGACAATGAGATGGAGAGCGACGCGCAGCTCCAGCGCTCCCCAAACAACATGCCCATCCAACCGGTTTCATCCAAGGCAAGTACTTTTGACGTCTCTTGTGTATTTATTTTACTAATTTATTTTCCAAAATAAAAATAAGGCTCAGTAAAAACTTTGGAAACGGTTGCCTCCAAAATCCCAGAGAAATTAATTGAATAAATCTGCTTTGTTTTATTGTTGTTTTTAATTTTCATTTCCACCTCTAATATTTTTGGATTACGTAATGGGGTTGACAACATTTCATAAATGCAGTTGTATTCAAATGACTGCGTCACTAGGTGTAATCTCCCACGTAACATCTGATGTCACTTTCCCTCCTGTACGTGCCTCTTCAACACACTGAGACACACACTGACTGGTAAAATAAGAAAAAAATGGTTTTCACTCAAGCAGAAACACATTTGTTGGTTCATGTTTTATTATTTACATGTTGAAGCATTATTTATTAAGTACTCTAGTTGCAAAGATGAATTGGTATTTTACTGTAAATGCTTATGCATTTGCATTATTGTTTGTTTTATTATGATTATTTTCTAATCCACAGTGCTGATCTCAGTGTTACCTCATTTAAAAAAAAAACAATATGCAGGGAAATCTTTACAGGTGCAAATTTGGACTTAAAAAGGCTGCATAGATGTTGTTTTTTTTTCTCCTTTACACAAACTACCTGTAAGGAGCCTGACATATTTTAAAGTCTCTGTTTAATTATGCCATTTGGGTTGTTGACTCAACTTTATAAAAAAAAGATGTATAGGAAAAGGAGCTCTGAAAGCTTTCACATCGCCTGCTTTTTCATGATAGAACACTAGGTCATTAGTTTATCTTCTTGCACAACTTTCCCTTGAGTGGAGTCTTTGTCTCTACCTCATGCCCACGCACAAACACTGCAGGCTGCACGTTTGAAGCAAAGTGACACTCCTGAGCGACGCAGTCAGATGCTCCACTGCAAGCCTCTGTGCTGCATCTAAATATTTGATGCCCTCCATGAGAAGATGACATTGCTACCGGCTTACTGTGCTCACTTTCTGTATCCGCTCCATATCCACACTCTTCTGAAGCTGAGACCAAAGAAAATCAGCAGATTCAGCTGCAGGCAGGACCAAAAATGTTCACATCAATAGAAGTCCTGATTTAGGCTTCAACTACATTATATCTTTCATAACAAAATCATTATGAGTTCGCTTGCCCCCACCTGCTCTTTCCGTTGATTAAACACATCCTATCCTAAATTGAAGTGGCTTTTTATAAATTCCCTTTAAGTATATAGTGTGAAATAAGCCTTTACCCATTAAAGAGGTGTTGTGTTTTTACCAAACTCACAAATCTTGGATCAACATGCAAATTTTTGCATCAAAAGAAGACATTCTAATCAAATACAAGAGCATTTTTTTAATTGAAAATCCCTATCCACTCCAACCTGAGTGAAAAAGTACTCAACCCTTTTTAAAGGCACACTATGCAACATTTTTCAGTTAATTAATGTGTTCCATAACGTTATGGA
>NW_015150477.1:148447-152210 GCF_000732505.1 Cyprinodon variegatus | reverse complement strand
TTAATGACTCATTATTGGTGCTTTTTCTGCTAAAAACAGTTCCACTGCTAAATGGGTCCACCAAAATCTGTGGTTCTGATGAGGCTATCTTGGCTACAACTTTATGTGGGACAGCATACACAAACATGGTCATTAGCAGCTGTTGGTAGAGTCGACCCCCCCCCAGGTATTTTGTCCCACTCAAACTGCTCCAGTTGTCTCAGGTTTGAAGGGTTTCTTTCCCAGATGGCATGTTTCAGCTCCTTACAAAGATGCTGAATAGGATTTAGGTCAGGGCTCATAGAGGGACACTTCAAGATGGTCTGATGTTTTCCTCTCAGCCATTTTGGCTTTTTCAGCTGTGAGTTTTGGGTCATTATCCTGTTGAAGATCCATGACCTGCGACTGAGACCAAAATTTCTGACACTAGGCACAACATTTCTCTCTAGAATCCATTGATAGTCTTCAATTTTTAATTGGCCCCTGCAGAGAATCAAGACACTCTGTGCCAGATGAAGCAAAGCAGGCCCAGAACATGACGGAGCCTCCTCCTTGTTTCACAGTTTTCTTAATATGCTTCATTTTCGTAGTGCTGATGTGCCTTGGCAAAAAAGTTCAAAATTTGTCTCATCTGTCCATAGGACATTCTCCCTGATGCTCTGTGGCTTGCTAACATGTAGTTTGGCAAATTCCATTCTGGCTTTTTCATGATTTAATTTCAACAATGTTGTTATCCTTTGTCATCCCTCATTAAGTCCACTTTGTCCCAAACAACGACATGTGATCTGACAGTGAAGTTCCTTGAGCTTGAAGTTCACCTTTAATCTCTTTATAGGTTTCTTCTGGGCTCTTTTTTTTTTCTTTTCTTTTTAACCATTCATATCCTTCGCGTTGCTTAGGTTTCCTCCTGTGGCCAAGTTTAGGGAGGTTGACTACTGTGGTGTAGCCAGAACTATTTTTTAGGGGTGACCAGACAGAGACCAATATGCAAAGAAGCATGGCTATTTCTGGAAAAAAAAAGTAATAAATTTGATCAATAATTGTTGTGCATAATATTAATATTTACATATACCTACATTCAATGGATTTAGTTGTTATTCATCTCTAATTACACTGAAGACTCTGAGATGACTGTAGATACACATAACTCTTTCTGCTCTTCCATAAAACTACTTCTAAATAGAATAGGAATTTAATACTTATCATCTTTCATGTTAGTACAGTATATTGATGTGAGTGATTAACTAGTGTATTATTATTATCTCAGTTTATTGTTGATATACAAGTAATGAAAATGTAAAAATTAGTTTTAGAGCGGAACTACTTATGAATTATGACCACATGGGATCACCTGGCCCCCCTTTTACCTCCCATAGATCTAAGATTTGTGAATAATAAATGGAACTGTTGTCACAGGAACATCAAGCTGATTGGGTATGGTCTTATTGCCTTTGCCTTTAACATGCTCGCCTATCATTTTCTTTCTAATCTCCTGAGATAACTAATTCCTTCACCTCCAAATCATATTTAATCTCAGCCTCAAAGTAATATGCTTTGTTGAGGTACCAGAGTATTAATTTTACCCGTGTCAGGAACACCTAATCAGGAGCATTTCTGAAGTATAAATTCCATCCACAGGAGGTAATTTTGAAGTAATCTAATCAGACTCAGACATGTGTCAATGTCTTAATTGGACAGGAAGAGACTGGCAGAGAGAGGCTCTGGTAGCAGATGCTGTTAGAATTCCACCAGCAGCAAATTCCAGCATAGATGGGTATATAAAATCATGGATGGCTTTAAATACTGCCAAAATGATTAGGAGGAAAGGATATATGGACTTTCTCTGCAGCATCCAAAAATGTGCAATGGTCTACTTCCAACATTGGCATGAACCTGAGTAAAACATCCATTGATGAGTTGTGTTGTGAGTTGGTTTTTGAGAGTATTTGAATCCGTTTGAGTGTTTGATGAGAGACTTGTGAACAGGTAAGCCACTTTCTCCTTGTTGATAATGCAGCTCAGAGTTTTTAAGTACTGTCAGCAGCAACGGCAAACATATCTACATTATGCTGGGGTTGGTCGGCCCATTTTTCAGCTTGTCTGCCAAATGACGATGATTTCACCAAATTATCCATGTTCGCACTCTGGAATATTCATCCAGCTCTTAAAATCCACACTTAGCATTTCAGCACAGCTGGCTCAGTGATAAAATATGGAGGACATTCACACTGTGGGGAAAATTGCTATTTATTTCAGCTTGAATTTTAAATGACACATGATTGTAATTAAAGTAAGCTATCTTTATTTGCATCTAAAGTATTTAAAGGACAACTTAATCCACAAAAAAGCTTGAGAATTATATAATGCGTTTGTAAATAGAGATGTTAGTTACGCCACATTAGTCTCTCCAAAAATGTGCCAAATACCAACAGTGACCTCTACCCTTACTGGGACACTTTTTGTTATAGTAGTATAATCTGACAGACACAATTTTAAACAAACCCTACCTTTAACCAGAGTTTGTTTATTTAGTGGGGGGAAACATGACATGTTTGTAATAAAATCATATTGACTAAACCTGTCACAGCTCAGAACAGAGGACCCAATTTTCAAGTCAAGACTGACAGTGGGATTACCCAAAACATTTATTAAAAACATCGGATCTGCAGTTACAGCAGCTAGTGTCATGAAGCGAGGACAGATGGACCCAGTATTCAAGGAGAGACAGTCAGTAGGCAAGTTCAAAACGTTTATTAAATGAAAAACTAAAAGGGGAGCTGCTAGGATCTGTGGCATGCGGCGACTGCAGGTGGGGGGGTGGGGCACCGCCCTATCACAGACACTCTGTTAGTGGGAGAAACACAGGGAAGTGACCACGATCATCTGACAGAATATGATTATCTGAGTTGGTCACTTACCTGATTTAACAGTCCAGTCCAAGAATGTCCCCAGTTCTGCAGTTCCAGAGGTCTTGCAGGAAGCTGATCCTGGTCAGGGATTCAGAACAGACATGAAACAGACAGAACAGGCAGGATCCAGGCTTCCAGGTATCCTAGAGCTCCCAGGCGGGTTCAGAGTCTGACAGGGTCTGGAAGCATGAACAGGCGGTCATGCACTGGAGCAGACAGGATCAGGTGCAGACGGGCAGGCTCAGTCGCAGAGGGTAGCCGAGACAGGACGTGGAACCAGAACTTGATGCAGGACCTTTAAACTGGTATCCTCCTTGGAGCCAGGCTTGCTGGGATACAAACTGAACCTCCCCGCGTACAGAGCCAAAAACCAAGAGGGCTCAGCAGCAGAGGAACAGTGGACAAGCAGGAGATGAGATGGACACAAAACCCTCCTTCCACTGACCGCCAGGATCCAGGACATGAACCGTGGCATCAACATAACAGGCAGGCTAACAGAAAAACAAATAACGATCTGGCCCCGAATGCTCAGGCTGAACAGAATATAAACCAAAAGAAACAGATGAGAGGAATAAATGATAATTGAGGCAGGGAGAGAAAACGACAGGTGAAAGAAATTAACAATTAAGGAATAGTAAACAGGCCAGATCATGACAGCTAGGGCATTTAAGGCAGGATCCTCTGGTTTTATAGATCAGTACGTGCCCGGAGAACGGGACTGATTTCAACCGGTTGGCTGACAACAAGACGTGGCAGGCACCGCTCACCGTCCAAGACGCCGTATTCCCAGAGGACGTAAAACAAGCAGGAGATCAGATCCAAGCAGACAAAGGAAGGCAGGATAATCCAGAGGGCAAAGCCAAAGCCGGTACCAA
>NW_015150477.1:129703-148351 GCF_000732505.1 Cyprinodon variegatus | reverse complement strand
TAGGATTCAGAACCAGGAGATCAGACGTCCGAATAGCTTGAGAAGGAAAATCCAGGTCGGTGTCAGAAGGCAGTTAGAAGTTCAGCAAACAGGCAGAATACAGCAGGAGTCCAAAGACAGGTCAGGTCAAACAGATCAGATGGGAACAGGCAGGCTCAGTGGTTGAGAGGGCAGAACAGGATCAGGTATTCAGAAACACTAAGGTAATGCTGAAACGCTCTCACCACTGGCTAGTGAATAAGTGGAGCAGGTGGATAGGATTAGCAGATTTAGACAGATGAATGAAATGATTAATTAAGCCAGTCATCAGGACCAAGATCATAAAAAAACAGTGGCGCCATAGTTATATTCTAAGTGCACAACGGTTGAGTAAGAGTTCCCCCTAAAAAATGTACATGACCCAAATCTATTGTTTCCTTAGACTTTCTGTATTTGCGTTTGAAAAACCAGAGTTAAAAAAGTCCCATTTAAATGCTCTGATCTTTAATTCATTTAAAGGTTAGCTATCTTTGCACATAAAGAGTGCAATTTGATTCCTCCCTCTCTCTCTCTCTCTGAGCACATGAAAGACTATTACAGCAGTACTAACCAATACATTCCTCCTGAGGGGGACTTTAAAGTTTGTTGCAAATTTCACAGCAATCCACCCAATAGCTGCTGAGACATGATTCTAAAGACCACAAGCCTCTCAATGCTGCTGGGAGAATTAAATAGGATTTTCTAGAAGCTCTATGGACCATACATGCCTGCAGAGCCCTGATAGCTGTGAGAAAATCCAGAAATCTTGTGAGGGTCTATCTATATAATTTTTAACAAGCAGAAAAAGAAAGCTTACCCAAGCAAAACGGGAAAGTGTTCAGTTATTCTGCTAAAGTATTGCTAATGATCGACCTGCATTACACAGATGACTCCAGTTTTTGATCTCTGGGTTTTGCCAGTGAATCAAAAAGGCTTTTTGAAAGGACGCCTTTTTTGAGTTCACCTCAGATCTTGTTAACGAACACTTCCCTTACTCCCAGAATAAAGAGGATACAACAGTGATTCCACTGATGTAGGCGGTGAGTGAAAGAGGGCTGCAATGTGATATCATTGTGTCATGTGCCGACCTCCAGCACACTTTAAAAGGCCGGGCCGGGCAATTTCAAATATCTGCGTGTGTCATTCTGTCTGGGAAACATTTAAATTAAAAGATACATACTGAGCAGGTTAAGGTTAACTTAGCAGAGATAACGTGACCCCAAAAAGCACAAAAACATCTTTTGATGACATTTTCATAGTCGTCTCTGAAGTAGGCCAAGGTCTTTCTTAATGAATGATCACACCTTCATTGGTGTGATCTTTATTGATGTGACGTTACGATAAAGGTGAGCCTCTGAAATATTGGAGTCTTGGTCAGAAGGGCAAAAAAGATACTCAGCGCTCTGAGTTTCTCCTCCATTAAGCAATTCTTGAGACGGAGCTATAGAGAGATAGTATGTGTGTGGTTCTGCGTGAATAAGCTTGATTGATCGCATGTGTGTACCAGTGTTTGTGATAGAAGAAGAAAACTGGAAGGACCCTGTGATTATGCATTGCTTATCTCATATTCATAGCAGGAATCTGCCATCCAGCTATGCATAATAACCAATTTTAGGACATGAAATTGGTGAAGACAGTGTGTTTTGCAGGCTATACACGGAGATTGTGCGATATAGGAAAATAATGGGAAAAGTATAAAGTTCTTTTTCTTTTTGTATCCATGTGGCGAAGCTTTAAATACTTCATACCATAGTAGCCTACTTTAGGAATATAATTTCCTTTGAAACTGCATATTCTTCCTGTGACCTAGAACTGCTGTGAGCCAGGAGACTCTGTCTTTCACAGCACATTTACACCAAAGCTGGTCCTCTTTAAAATAAAACATCCCCATTTAGAACAAGGTTGGACACTTTGACGTTTCTCATGTATTAATCATTTGACTGTGGCGTTTTAAAGTGAGCAGTACAGCCAGTATACACAGATAAGTGGACTCTATTGAAGAAAAAAAAAATGGTTTTGTAATTTTCAGCTGTTATAATTGGATTAACTGTCAGAACAGATACATTATAGTGGCTCTTTTTTAATATATCCTGGATTACCACCATTCTTTAAATAGCATAGAGAGACATTTTGCAATGTTGGAGTGGACTCTGTATTGGAAATATGACATAAAGACATTTGAAAAAGGGTAAAATATGTAATGCCTAAGACATTCAACCAAAAAAAAAATGACAGAACAAACAGAACAAAAAACAACCGCTTTAAAAAACATTTAAGTGACGCAAACTTCAAACAATGACTCAGAGAGTGTTTTAATGAAAACTCTATAAAGAATATGCCAGTTTTTAGAGATCACTAAAAACTGTGGATATAAGCCACCTTCCTGTTGGGACCGAGGTTTTATTGTTCTGTTGTGACCTCTAGACACCCCCGCACATCCTATAAATATCTCAGTCTGGCCTCATTAAATTTTAACAGAAGCTCAAAGACACATGTCTGTGTTCAACAAAGGTCTTATTACTCTTTTTTAGCCGACCAAAATCTGCTTTCTTCTGTTGGAGCTTTGATTTTAGACATTTAGACCAAAACATGTGAGAACTGTGAATGAAGGAAGGTTTGTGAAACATGGTGTGCTCATGTGGTTCTAGGGAGATGAGTCATTAGAAGCCAATTAGATATATGATTTTAGAATAAAGAAGAATAAAATAAAGGAAAATTTTTTGTCTGAAGTCAATATAGCTACACGGAAGAATGGATGTAAAAAAAGACATTTTAACATCTAATCTGTAGTTATGTGATTAGTTTCTGAAATGTTAGACCCACCTTTAAAAATGGGCTTGACCTGCTCCATTCCAGATTTAAATGCCGTTTACACGCCGTAAGCCAACTGGCTGGCCAGGGAAGAACCAGTATGGATGATGGATGCATGGATGGAAATGATTGTTTGATCACAAAACAGTTGATCACATTTCTTTTCTTTCTTTTAATATTTTTACCATCTATTCAGAATTGCAAAGACATTATGGTCTTTGCACTCTCTCATAATGGAGAGAAAACCAGATTTTCAGCTGCAACCCTTAAATGTATTGTGGAGAAGACCTCTCCACTTAAAAAAAATAGTTCATACAAGCTTACTTTTCCCGAATATCCGCCCTGACCCCTAAATACCTCAATCACTATATAGAGCGGGGACTATATAGTTGACTTTATAGTGAACTCAGTTAACTTTAGTCTGATTTATACTCAGAAACCAGGTTGTCTGTGTGTGTCGCAGTGAATGCCAATGTACCCCGGCCCCTCTCACTCTGGTGCACCTCTCCAAAATTGTAGGTGATCACAGCCTCTGATTTGTCAAATCTACATCAGCTCTACACTATGCGTATTTCCTGTTTGGTACCTTACCGGCTTGTTTTGTTTGTATGACCGCCATTGTGGAAAACAACTCTGGATCCCTGCATTTTTTGTTGTCGCACAAACTTGCCCCCACTTCCGGTCGCTCTGTCCCCCGCTGGCACCCTGCCCCCATCTGGTGGAGTTCCTGGACCAGCCCTGGAGCTCACGGCTTGGTTCTGCTGCACTGTAGTCGACTAAAATCCTGGACAATTTTGAAATTCCCCAAGGACTTTTCATACCTTTTTTAGGTATGAAAAGTAGGACATATCCAGGAAAAAGAGGACGTCTGGTCACCCTAATCTAGACCAACAGCTAGTTCCTGATTGTCCCTCTGTGTGGAATAACAGCGCAGACCACACTTCAGTATTGGGCATAAATCAAAAATATCTACAACAAGCTCACTGCAACACACTGCTGCGTGGAGTATAACAAGCCCTTTACCGTACACACTGATGATCACATTCCTGTTGGTCCACTATGCAATGCGTGGGCCATCTTTGTTATTAGTCGCTGCTGCCGGGTTGCGACAGCCTATGGGAATAGCAGGCCGCTGTGACAGCAAATCCCACAATGCTTTTAGGAGATATCTCCGTGCAAAGCATTCTGGAATATATGCCTCTTCTTCTTCTTCTTTCTTCTCATACACTTCCTGGACACTTTTTCTCTTACGACTCTCAGCCATTTTCAAAGAGAAAGGAGAGCTTCAATGAGTGTCTGAAACCGTATTTCACCACAGATATATGTCTGAAAGTGCGCAAGCACAGAAAAAGATAGCTAACGGGGCGAGCACGTAGGATGGCCTTACGTAAACATATAACCAAAATGATTGCCAATTAGGAGGACCACTTATTTAGATGATCCATCCGGAAAAAATGTCCTCTATACCTTTAAGCACAAAAAAAAAGCACTTTGTCTGATCTCAGACTTTATGCTTTCTGAAATAATATGTTGAACATTTTGCCTGTTTTTATGTGTGTTAATAGAAGTTAAAGTAATTTTCAAGAGGAGCATTATCTAAGCCCGTTGCTGTTTGTGACCATTGCAGTCCAAGATAAACAGTTCAGTGTCTCCTGGAAACCAGTGCAGCTTCTGACACTGTAGCATTTAAAAAAATATTATTTGAATTATCCCAAGGTATAATTCAAAACATAAAAAAAAACATTTCTAAAGATGTAATAAAAGTCTTCTAACAGTTTTACCTTGAAGAATGACAATATATTATGTCCATAGTGCTCCACCAACACAGATATTAATAATACATATTTGATTAAAGTATCTATCTAAATAAGATCCATCCTCATGAGGCAGTGTGTCTAAGGTATGAACATTTAACCATGTACGGTTTTAGGGCTCAAATCGCCCGATCTTCATGTTACTAAATAAAAAAAACATGCAAATTGGGAAGGGTATCTTCACACCAGGTGCAAGTGCAGTTTGTAAAATGACTGAAACAGTGGGTGTAAAGGTTTTTTTTTCATGGATCTTCATAAACAAGATCAAATGCTTATGACCAAACCGCACAAAAAACAGGGATAAGGAAATGCAAATGTGAACAGCAACTGCAATTTATCAATTTTTGCAAATTTAGTTAAGAAGTTTGTCGTGCAAATTCTCAAGCAAAATAATTTACTGTTAATTTTGCAAAAAGGAGGCATCATTGCAGTAAATGATGATGGAGAGAGGTTGTCTCTATATATGTAAGCATATTTGGACTGTTAGATTAGTTTGATCTGAGCCCCTGGGCTACAACCTGTAGCAGGTGGAAGAGGTGTTCAAAATATGGTGCTTACAGCAAAACCAGCCGTCTTACTGAATCTGGATTTTTTGTGTTTAACATAAAAAAAAAAGATTAAATCGGGAATTATTAATTTACAGATAAAAGTGTAACTTTTGCTTTCTGTTTCTTTGACTTTGACCACGGATCGTATAAAAGATGAAGGTAGTGCCCCCCTCAAAAATACAATAAAATGAAAAACACAATAAATACAATAAAACAACAAAATACAATAAACTTATTAGAGAGAAATATAAAGACTGCATGTAGTTGAAGCATCGGTTTCTGTTCTAAAATTAGACAAAGATGATTTTCCCCTCAGCATATTTTGCTGAGCACTACCCTCTCTGATTACTATGCCCATGAACCTTTCTCAAACATTTCTATTATTGGATAAATTCAAAGAGCTGACTTGATTTGTGTGAAATGAAGTTAGAGGGCTTTGTCACAATGTCTTTGTTTCCATGATAAATGCTTCTCTGAACCAGCCTCTTGCTTCCATGAGAGCTTCTTACCTCTTACAAAGATTCATGTGAGATGACAGCAATGCCTTCCATTGCGCGTGAGGTCACCCTGTCCTTCAATAGGTGGTAGAATTCTCTCAGATAATGCTTAAATGAAGGCTAACGGGAAGGTTTTTTTGGAACTGCACACTGACAGTAATTCAGACATGTGCTTCAGTCGGAGCTGTTATGCTGCCACTCGACTGCGATGATTGGAGCTTGGCTCTAGGCGTACCAGAGATAGAAAGAGTCGAAGAAGAGTAATGAAAATTACAGAAAATATAGAAGACTTGATAACATTTAGTCATGGCTGGAAGTTAGGAGGCGTTGTGGTTAAATTGATTTAATCTAGACTTGTGTTTCTTAATGACTACTTATTTCTCTATATAAACCAGATCTATTTGTCTGGAAAAGCGCATTAAGACAACTTTTGTTGTGAATCGGAGCTCTATGAATAAAAATAAATGTGATTAATTTTTTTTAGCATATTAATGAGGTTGGCATGACAACCAGGGTAATCAGTAACAATAGTTTTCAACAATATCTCTTCCTGTTCATATGCAAACTACTTATTAGATGTGTACAAGAAAAATAAAAACTATTTAGTATAGGAAAAAAATATTTTTCTTAAAAAAACTGATTAAGAAGGATGGATGGACAGGCAAACAAATAAAGGACAGACAGATGGATGCATGAGTAGATAATTATCCAGTTTTGGACAATATCCTGATCATACTGACTTTTTCAGACTGTGTGTAAATCCTGCTAACTGTTATTTGAATGCTTTTATTGGAACACGCAACAAAGGAGAAACAATCATGTTTAAAATATTCAGAATATAATTCCTCCAGTCATTGGGGGAATATCTGCATATGAATGCAACACATACTTTGCATCCAGATGAAGAGAAGCTGCACATTGCCTCCAGCTGACATCATTTTTCTACGAAGTTACACGACAGTTCAATGATGGCATCTGTCACATTTCAGTTTTTTTCTTTTTTCTCGGATATTATATCAGCAAAGACAATGGTTACAATTAAAAATCTTTTTCACAACAAGGTGCAAAAAGCAGAAAACACGTTCACAAGCAAAAAGAGCTGGAACAGTTCAATGTATACAGAGTATGTATTGGTGTAATCTAATGAGGTCATATTATCCAAATGGAGTTATGCCGGAAACATATGGATGGAACAAATGCACCTTCTATCTTTTGTCTCTGTGTTTGCCCCTATGTGTCCCTCACACAGAAGAATACTACTCTTAAATAGACAAAGTGTCTTCATATCTCATTACCAGACATGCAGGGCTGCAAACATCATGTCTCCGAAAAGTGATTAGGTTTGGCACAGAGCAGAAACGAGCATGCACTGGCAAACAGGCAGACCATCTGCACACAGTGTCTGCATTACTCTGATTGTCTGTCTGTCTGTCCGGCAGTTTGTCTATGCAGAGCCATTCTTCCCCTGCAACAAGACAGTTCCCTGCAACAGCACAGTTTCCTTGCTGACTGGAGCAGCATGTCATCATCATGTCATTAGCGTATGTGTGCAAAGCTGCTGGTTAATTTCTGAAAATGTACATTCATCAATCATTGCCAGGCAGCTGCAGCTCAAGTAGCATTTTTCATATTTTGAGCCTTTTAAAAATAGGCATCAGCTAGTTATGTACTTATACCTGATTAAAACACACTGTGCAAAGGTTTAGAGACCATTTTTTAATTGCTTCAAAGAGGCCATAGTTTTCTGTTTTTTTTTTGTTGCATTTGTTTAAAGTGGTATTAAACTTAAGTTTTTACAGTTCTTATATCTTTTTGTCATTCCAAAGCATGTTTAGAAAAATTAGGAAAGTAAAGGATTTAGGTAGAGTGTTCATGCCCATTTGTTAAGAAAAAAACATTAACATTTTGCTCTCCATTTATTTATTTATAATTCATTTATGACAACCAGGTTGTAAACAATGTGGCAATGACTTTGGCTTCAAATTAGTTCTTGACCAAATTTAATCTGCTCTTGGACTGACTTTAGAAACTTTTACAACTGATTGAAACTCAGGTTAAATGGCTTAAATGAAAAAAGTGAGCCCCTATTCTGATAGTGGTCATTATCAAGTACTATTATATCAAAATACTGAAGAAAAGAAAAGACTTTTCAAAAGAAAATAAGAAGGAAAAGGCAATTTCTTCTCTGAAATCTCACCAGAAAATTTCAGCTATTTTAACTTGAGTAATTTTTGGTAAGTTTCAAGGTTAATAAGCGAAGCATTTTCTGTAATTGCAGGTTGTTGACATAAAACTTGTGAACAAAGCAGACAAGGTCCACAAAATATTTTACATTACCTGAAACCTATAACCAAGGAAGTATGAAAGACTTTTAATCAAACCATTTTGCTGTAGTATATTGGCTTAACATTGTTTGCTCAGCACAAACCTTTATGCTTTAAATGTTATTGTACCAACATCATCAGGTTAACAATCACCTGAACCTGCTGTTAACATGTGATAACACTGTTTAATCCCATTTAATGCTGCTGCTCCCCTACTGACCACTACAGAAGAAAAAACATTTACACACTGCAGATTTCAATTTAAAACAACATGGGGGCATAAAAGGAAAAGGCTTATCTTGTTTAACCATGAACCAAATGCACAGAGAACACTTTTGTCTCACTTTAGGGCATTTTGAAACTTTAGTATTATTACTTTATCCACATGAGGCAATAATGAATGTCATGAGTCAATGTTATTTTCCCATTGAGAGCTGGTCTGAGCTTGGTGTTTTGTTTACATATACTGAGATATTGCTTGTGCTGTCCTGAGCGTGCATTCAGCATTATTACCTCCTGCTCATTACGGTTTATTCTTTGTTTACCTTTCTGTTTTCGTCTATTTGTGCAGCTCCAGAGATTGAAACGCTCGCTGTCCTTCAAGACCATGATGCGCAGCAAGAGCGTGGAGAACTTCTTCCAGAGGTCCTACAGCGATGCTCGCCTGCCTGCAGACTTCATCACTGACCCACCGCCACCTTCTCCTCCACTGCCACCCGGCTCCCCTCTTGTTGGCGAGCGTTCGCCCTCCATTTCACCGTCTCTTAGCCCCAACCCTTCCATCTGTTCCCACTCACCGTCTCTCAGCCTTTCCCCATCGCTGCCTGCCAAGCCTCCCCGAGCTCAGATTAACCACTGCTTTCAGGACCACATCTTTCGGAAGCCCACTAACTGCCAGCACTGCAAGCAAATGATAGTGGGTAAGGTGCTAAACCTGTTCTCAAAAGATTACTGCATTCTCTGTCTAAATATTTGAAACAGATAAGGCTTGATGACGATTAACAGACGACATAGAAATATATTTGTTACGAAGCATCTTAATGTTGTAAGGAAACTGCTCTGTTTC
Organism: Cyprinodon variegatus; assembly: GCF_000732505.1. Lineage (NCBI taxonomy): Eukaryota > Metazoa > Chordata > Actinopteri > Cyprinodontiformes > Cyprinodontidae > Cyprinodon > Cyprinodon variegatus. Next base: position 139,273 of record NW_015150477.1, on the reverse strand, counting down.
AGTATATTTGGGTCAATGATCATAGAAGGTAAAGAGAAAGAAATCTACAAACATTAGAAAGCACGTCAATAAACAAATGACTGTAAAAATGTCATATATATCATTCAGTTTTCCAGTTATGTTCCATTCTCACCTATTTCTGTTTTGCAAAGCAATCCCATGTGTTTTATTATTGACACACATAGAAAAGCAAAACTGAAGACAAGACCTCCTTTACATCATACTTACTCCAGTTGGTGTAAATGAGCACCAACTGAGACCGAAGTGGTTTTCTTCTTCTTTACAATTTTTCCTCCCGGGAAATAATTCCCACGATGATGATTGTACAAGTTTTCTAATTTTTCTAACATCTCTCTTTTCCTGTCCTCTGCTAAGAAAGAAACGAGACATACTGTGCCGATTTCAAATGTGTCCTGATTTGATATCCTTAGTTCGAATCACTATATCTATTATATCTGTGTTGATGCGGATTAAAACATGTGAACTATGTATGGTGAGCTTAGTCCTTGACTAAGGCTGTTGCAGGTTAAAATCCTGGGATGTCTACCTATGCTGTAAGGCTACCCCCTTCTCTCACATATCCCAATTTCCTGTTAGTTTGCTCTCAAATAACGGCTAGAGAAAAAAAGTGGTTTCATCACATGTTAAGCTCTTTAATTTTCCTTCCAATCAACTAGGCTAAATAAGACCATGGCCGTATTATCATGAGATCTCCTCTGTTTATCCCACTTCTCAAGTTTTGCTCAAATGGATTCTCTAAACTCAACCTCCTTAGGTTTTGGTCACGTCTTGTCTCTTTAGCTTATCTCTTGCTCCTAAGGGACGCTTAGTTGAAATAATTTAGAAATACAAATTCACAGAATGATGTGAATATGAGAGGCTTAAAGTGATCTCAGGAGATGAGATGGAACATCAGATGAGCAACACATTTTTCCTTTGGGCATTTTTTATCCTCAACCCATGCATTATTCTCATATGTTAATTTTTTTTACCCCATGAAGCAAAGGTAAACACAGCTGGAGGAGAATCTTAATTTAATCAAAAATGCAAATCAGAAAGGAAACGTAAGCTTTAGAAGGAAATATTCAGGAAAACCGCTTTTCTGATACCTTGTGTGATGTCATCAGAAGCATGTTTTATATATATATATATATATTTTATATTTATTTCTAGGGATGCACGATATTGGGATTGTGGCCGTTATCCGATATGCCGATATTTTAAAACTCATGTAGCCGATAACCGATATCGATACTGATGTTAAAGCTGGACAAAAATAAGTAGTCATTGAAAATAGCAGTTTTGTTATCCATTTCTGACACTTTGAAAAATAATATACTCAAATATATTTTCATATGCTGAATCAAATTGATTTTAAAAAACACGGTATCGATCTATTTTACTTTCAAAATCTTGTACAATTTCATCGTTCTGTTACAAACTCTCGTGATATTTTGCAAATTCTTGTGAGATTTTGTTAGTAAAATAGATCGATACCGAGTCAATATATCAACATATAAAAATAAGGCAAAATTTTGTGAATTTTCGGGGGATTTCGTAGCATAACGATGACATATAGCAATATTTCATTAGTAAAAGAGATTGATATGGTGTTTTTAAATGGCAATATATCAGCATATGAAGATATTGTGATATTTTAATGTATCAATATTTTTTCCCTCGTCTTTAGAAGTTTTTAAGTCTGTAAAAAAGAAGTTTTTGAGGAAGAAGAAGAAGTAGTATTTATTATTTTTTATTTTTTTTTAGACTTTAGAAACTCAGAAGCTGATCAAATATCGGGTTAAATATCGGTGGGGTGGCCGATGTCCGATATTCAGTTTTCAAGCCGAAACCGATAAGGGGCCGATTATATCGTGCATCCCTATTTATTTCATTTTCACAACAAAAAGATAAAAACAGAATAATGTTTCACTAAAAAAGAAAATGTGATGGACAGCTGCCAAAAAACCCTCAAGGGGCTTAATGAGTGGCAGTCCTCATAAAAACAAATTTATTTCACCATTTCAAAACATGTACAAAAGCACAAAAAAAAAAACATTTCTTTGTATAAAACAATTTAAAATATCGTTTAGACCACAAATCCATATAGAAAATTCAGACAACTTAGTAGCAACAATTTTACTCTCCGTTTAAATTGTTCTTTAGAAAGATCTGTCAGTGATGTGGGAAGACTGTTCAATGTCCTTGATCCTCTGTATAATAGATTAAACTGTGTTTGAGTTGTACGAGAGTAAGGAGGCCTGATAAGACAACTACTACGAGTTGGATATTGGTGAAATTCATTATTAAAAGTAAAAATATTACAAAAGTTCTGGGAAAGTAACTTTTTCTAACGTACAAGCCTGGTTTTGGGATATAAAATAGCCAAAAAAGAGAATAAATTTTCCCTAACAAGCGTTGATGAATGAAGTCAAAATTAATAATCTTACCAAAAGTCCAGCTTAAGCTTTAGAAATGTTATCTGCTCTAATATGTTGCACAGATGAACCAAACAGAAGGTTAAAGAAAGTACTATTTTTAATTAACTTGACAAATTCTCAAACAGTTAAATGTGCTTTGGCTCCATTCAATGAACATTTAATTAAAAGTGAATTGTTTCCCTCTGTGTGATTTAAGTGAAGATATTTTTTGGAAAGTTTGTTGCTCTTCTGAGCTAACAGCTACTAGTATTTCTGCTAAATGTGTTTCCTGTCAGTATGACTGATTACAACCTCCTACCTGCTCCCCTGTGTTTGCGTCTGTGCTGTTGTTTTGCATACATTGTGGAGTTTATTTATGTAATGCATCACCTCGCTCTGGCTGCACTCATCTGCAGTCCTCAAATAAAGTCTAGCCTCTGTGTCCTTGTTAAGCTGATTAAGTACAATCAATGTTCCTCTTTAAAGTAAAAAGCTGTGCCTTCTTTAAGCCCTGCAATTTTTTCCCTTTATCTATAAGTGCCTTGTTGATGTTATCCTCATCCAGAGCAAATTTAGAAATCAGTCTTTCTTTGGATTAAAAACAAAAAAGGCTTTGCCCCTTTCATGCATGAAAACACTGTTTATCTCATTAGAAAACAAATTAGGATGAAAACATCTGGAGATGGATTTTTTTCCCCCTTTTAATATTTTAAATTGAAGGAAAACACTTGATGAATCACTTTTAAATCGATTATGTCTGAAATATCTTCAGCTGGTTTTCAATCTTGTGCTGTTGATTATAAGCTGTTAGTATCACCACCTGCAACACTGTCAGCTGGATAAAAACTAGGACAGAGCTTGATAAAGTGAGAAGAAAGAAATCTGCTTATGTGATCTGCAGGCCACTTTGTTCTCTTCACGCTTTTTTTTATGTAGCCTGCTGCTTCCCTTTAGAAAAATGTTTCAGCTTGTTTGTGTCTGCATCGAAGTCTGCGTTTCTTGGATTTCATGTTTTGTTCTTTCCCTCTCTATAGGAAACTCCAAACAAGCTCTGCGGTGTAAAACGTGCAAGATGGCTGCTCACCTGTGGTGCACATCAGAACTTTCACAGCAGCAATGTCATGGAAAGGTACATAAACTAAGTTTTGTGCTGCAATATTGATTTAACCTACAGAATTCTTATAGGAATTTTACTGACATTAAGTCTTATCTATAGGAAAAATGGTCTGCTTTTTTTGCTTTATTTTTTCTTATTATAGTGCAAGAAACTGGAAAAACAAAAACATGAAGCACATATTTAGTACAATACCGTGTAAAGATTTCAAATTGATAAAAATGTGTGCTTGATCAAAAAAAAAGGAAGATCAAGGTAAAAATGTTTGAGGTGAGGTTAATTAAATAATTTACCCTGAAAACAAGGGAGGACATGTTGTTTTTCTCTGTTTAATGACCTTGATGTGTCAAGATAAGGCAGAAAATACTAATTAGACCCAAGGCCTTCAATTTATAAAAAAACAACAAAACAATGAAGAATTAACAGATGAAGTAAATCCTCCGAACGAAATGCAATAAAGAAACCTATTATAGCAAATGCAATGTTTATCCGATTACACTCATTTTTACATTAACCTTTAATATTATTATTATTATTCTTTAAATAATTCTGATAATCTGTTTGAAAAGAACATGGAAAAAAGGGTTTTGAGCTCTTTGAAGAGGAGCTTTTAGAATTACCTGATGAGGTTGCCATCTGTGTGGAAATATAAGAGTAGCATAAGGCATTTACTTTAGGGATACAATACTATCAGAGCGCTTAGGAAAACCAGTTGATTGCATCCAGTCATTGACTTGCGAGACATGCTACTCCTGGAAGAGCCTGCGGTGACGACCTTTGCGAGCATTTTGTTGTTGACTCTTCAGCAATCCCTCAATCCACGCATGCAAAGAGCGACAGTGGAGAGGAAAACTCTTTTAACAGGAAAAAACCTTCAGTACAAGCAGGCTAAGCGTGAGCTTCCTTTTGCCGAGGCCGACTGAGGTTCAAGGAGACAGAAGCAAACATAAGAAAAGAAGCAGAGATACAAAAGGTAACTGTCAACCAGCTCCACAGGAAAGAAACAGCCAGGCAGATGGACTCCAAGCCAATTGTACTAGTAACAGTAAACGAAAAAGGACTACACAGGAAACAGGCCAAATTCCAATATCTATAAACAGAGATGTCGATAGCAGCACAGTTGATATTTCAATCCAGGATGGAGTCACAGCCGAATAGGAAAAGACCAGATGAAGCTACTATGAAGAGAAAAAGCAGAGAGAGCATAAAGTTATAAGTTGATCTTGACAAATATTGCATTAGGAGAATAGAGATAGAATGAAGCAGAAGAAGGAAAAGTGGTCCCTATGTGATCCAGCAGCCCAAACATATAGCAGCACAAATACAGAAAACAGAACAGGATAAACTAACTATTTTGGATGAAAGGTATAGCCAAGGAGAAATCTGTCCGGACTGAAATTCTTCCCCACCAGATCGGGCTGTTAACGCTCTACCTCCACCTACTTCTCTACTCACCCAGCGACTAAGCAAACATTACTCTGTTTTCAACCCTAAGCTTTATCAAAAAGGAAAGTTTTAAGCCTAGCCTTAAATGCACAAACGGTGTCTGCTTCATGGACTAAAGCTGGTCATTGGTTCGATAGGAGCGTAATAACTTAGGTCAGCAGTCAAAACAGGAAGTGACCATGATACGTCCCACGGCCAGCAACAGTAGCCTCTAGGTCAGGGGTCGGCAACCCAAACTGCTCAGAGAGCCATATTGGACAAAAAAAAAACAAATCTGCCTGGAGCAGCAAAAATGTACAAGTCTTATATCAGCCTCATATGGCAACATGGGCTCTAAGTGTATTATCCCACTATAGAAAAGGACTATGTGGGCTTACATATATTATAAGCATTCATGATTAAATGTTTATCCTGGAGCAAATGTCACAGCATGAGGTGAGGGAGGAGCAGTGAACGCTCTCACTGTGCACCGCCCTTCACCGCGCGGTTTAAGTTTTGTTGCATTGATGAAATTATAGAAGCACAATAAAGGAATCTTTCTATGGTGGACCTGTTTCTGTTGGGAGGAGTCGATTTAGTCTTGAGGAACCAAGCAGGAACTGACATCCACCAGAGCAGAGCTCTCTAACCCTGAAATCCCACATCCTCCGTCACCAGCGTTCCTTGGTGTGATTTATATTTTTAGGATTTGGGGAAAAAATTGAAGAAAGTTCAATACCTGCATTAGAGAGCTACTTGTTTGATCTGATTTTCACACATTATTGAAAAAGCTCCAGGGAGCCGCAAGGGGGGCGCCAAAGAGCCGCGGGTTGCCGACAACTGTCTAGGTGCTACAGTATACTTAGAGGGGGCTGCTAGTAAAGAACATTCAAAGACCTGAACAACATCCAACATTCTTAGGTTTTTCCTTTAAAGCATGCTTACCCTGAGAAAAGACAGAAAGATGCTGAAACAAGTCTCTGCAAAAACCCTGAAATTTCATCATGGGACCTACAGCGGGATCTGTAGAAATCAAAGTGCACGCTAGTAAAGCATCTCTTACTTCCATGGGAGGTATGTGGGTGGAAAACCTTTGAAGAAATAAAAAGGACAGGCTGATATTTTCCATTGACAGTGACAAGAACTCCTGGAATGATGTTCTATGGACAGATGAGTCTATAATTGAGTTGTGTGGAATCTAGAGCAGAGGATATGTTTGGCATTAATCAGATACAGCGTTCCAGGAAAATAATTTCATACCAACTGTGAGGAATGGAGCAGGAAGTGCCATCGATCAGTGGTGATTCACTGCAGCAGAACCCAGGCCAGCTCACAATCACCACCATAAATTCTAGCATTCATCAGAGGGTGATTAAAGGAAATTTGAGACCATCTGTAAGCTGAGGCAGAACTAAACCCTGAACATGAATAAAAATAAAAGAAAAATTACCAGCAAATCAATCAGAACCTTAATTAGGATAAAAAAATTGGATTTGGGTAAATTTTCTCCATTTACCTACAAATAATTAATTTGATTCTTCTTCGATAAAAAAAAAAAAAGGAAAATGAAGAAATGTAATAATATTTACTGTAGTCATCACTGCTGGTGGTTTTGTAGAGTTTCTGATCATAGCTCAGACTAGTAAAGATGAAACCTTTGAAGCTTCAGCTCTCTGTCCAATCTTCATCTGAAGTGAATCTGCCAGGGAAAAGACTGACGAACTACATGAAAGCGCTTCAGATGCTGTGTGGGAAGTTAGGAAAATTCCCATGCTACCTCCTTAATTCCACCCTGACTAGTGTCTATTCTTGCTGCCTTGTGTCACAGCATAGACCAGGAGGATTTATTATTTTTTTTCTTTTAAATGTGTTTAAATTAAATCCTGCCATGGAAACCTGAACTACTTTACCTCACGTGCGTTTCTATGAGTTTTATAGTGTTGTTAAAAATAAATATATATATTCTTTTTAATCCAATCTGCATTTATAATCACAATTTAGGTGTCAGTCTGAATGCGGATTTTTATGGATGTGAAAATGAACCATGAATGAATTTGGTTTACCTTTGAGAAATAAGAAACAGATAAATAATTTAAGATAATGTACAACTGCCTTCTTTGAATCAGTTTGACTGTGTTATCTGGTTCTGTAAAGGGCCTTGAGATGACATGAGTTGTAAAATAACTGAATTAAATTGCATTCTATCTGTTAAAACAGTAAAGTTAAAACTTATTGGTTCACAAAAGTTTTAAGTTATTATGGAGCATAAAACCTTTTCCTCCAAAATATAAAAATTTCAGATTAGTGATACCTCTCTTGGTGCATAGGTGAGATCATTAGTGTGCAGCAAAAGGTGAGATCCTCTGAGAGCAACTTCAGAAATTTAAAGAGCACTTTGTTGAAAACAGCTCAGTGGATTTTGACAGCTTTGCACAAACAGGACAGGATGTAGGGGAGTGAAAAGGGCACGGAAAGCTAAATTACATCTGCTTAGAAAAAGATCCAAATAAAGCTAAAGGTACATTTGATTTTTGCTCCTCTACATGACAGAGAGGCTCAGCTTCTACATTTGCAAGTAAAGACGAAGGAATTCTGACTTCAACTGAAAAGCATACTGAGCTTAATTCAGTGTGAAATCGTAGACTTATGGACCCACAAACAGATTGTACCTAAGTAATATGCGCCGTGTTTGTATTTTTGATCCAGTAATTTTCACATGGCTTCATTAGGGTCCCTAAATCACTGCACATCTGAGTCCATTTTCCTCTTGGCTAAATCTGTATACAGGAAGCAATAGAAGCTAAAATAGTCCTTCTGCTTTCTGCTCTCCTCCATTAGTCTGGAGCATTCAAGCGAAACTTCAGCTCTCCGATGCTCGTCAATGACCAATTGGCTGTCGTCAAGGAAGTTCAGCCATGCCAAGGTGAGCATGCACAGAGTGCCAGTGTGTGTGTGCGTGTGAAAGTGCTTGCACAGGTTTGTTTGCGTCCCTGCGCTTTTGTTTTGTGACTTTGCTCTGTCTAGTGATTTGGGGATATTTTTAGATTTTTGTGAGCTTTCATGTACCATAACAAACCCAGAGCTTCCTCCCTCTCACCTGACAACCATGGAAGCATGAAGTGGGAAAAAAAGATAAAGAAGAGCAACTTCAGCCTTTCTTGGAGGCTTTGGGATGGTCTGCACTGAAAGTATGTGAATAAATATTTATAAGCTGTGATGTTTATGTTTTTTAATCTGTTTATGATTTGCGTCGTATACCCCCGGACTGTTAAGGTTCAGAGACAGGCACTGCAGTTTGCATGTTTAAAATCTCCGTAAACATTGAAATGCTCCCTAATTTATAATCAGCATAAGCTCTCTCCAACTCTCTCCTGAGATGCGATTACACCTCATAAATTATGTTTTAAACATATGTTGAATTCTCACTGCTCTTATTTAATCCCTTCTCTATAAAGACTTGAATATATTCCTGTTTTTTTTTTTTTTTGGATGAGAGCTTATTTTGTAGGAGAAAAGACAGTTGTAGTTAAAAAGTGTGTACCAATAAATCTATCACATAAACGATGCAATATTGAGTTAATAGGGATGAATACATGTTAAACTTCAGGAATATATTTGGGGAAAATCTGCAATTTTGGCGTTTAAGTAGTAGATGTTAGTAGAAATCATAGCATGGTAGAATATACTGCCTTTTAGAAAAGAGAGCATCAGTGTTCAAGCATTGTATTTCACCTTAATCTGATAATGTAGCATGCTTTTTTTGTTGGTCACTGTGTCACAGTGGCGGGCAGTACATCTGGTACCTAGGCCTTCAGTGGGCACCCTTCAACTTCTTCTTAACTCCTTGATATCCTAGTTTGTATATGTATGCCTGTATTAATTTTGGATTTATATATATAAAAGTTTGCCAAAAGTTTCTGTTCTGTGAATGTGTAATAACTGGTGCTGAGGGAATGCACATGCTGTCTTTGTTAATACAAAGGATTTGTTGCATAATTGCAATCATGGGTGTCAAGGGGTTAATATCACTTTTCCTATTTTAGTTAAAAAAAAACCATCAAAAGTTCTCAAATATGAAATGTAACAAGCGCAGATATAACAGAGTAAGATTATTGTGCGGGTGGATACAGAGATTAATTAGCAAGAAGCCCAGTTTAGACAACAACAATCCTCTATTTTAAAACCACAACTCCACCACATTTACATCATCAGTAGCCAATATGCATCAAATTGCCACATAGAATAGAGCATAAAGCATGAAAATTAAAAATATCACACTCACCAGAGATGCAGATTATTTATAAACAAATTCCATCCTTCTGTCTTTGTGCAGAAAGTCTCAGTATCTTCATTTAGTATTAGCTATTGAGGCCAGAAAAACTTTTCCCAAAAGCGAATCTAAAATCCAGATTATCACCAGCTTAACTTGGCTGTAAAGGCTTTGCTCTAACTGACCAATTAGAGGACAGAAAATGCTGACATTCAGTCAGGCCCTCTAGCTGGTTCTGTGAGGCAAATCTGAAATCTGATTGGTTGGAGAAAACGTTCCTCACTAACATTGATAAGGAAATATCAGCAAATAGAGCTGATTCTGAAGGCCCTGGGCAGATT
>NW_015150477.1:98064-129371 GCF_000732505.1 Cyprinodon variegatus | reverse complement strand
TTGCAGATTTACTCAAGAAAAAGTTACACAAGTTCTATGCAAATGTTGCTCTAAAAACCTGATCTTAATATAATCCATTCTATTCTATTCTGTGCTATGCATACTGAAGATTAACTCAGTTTTGTCTTCTACACAATTATATTTACACCAGCAGGACCTGACTTTCAATTACATCAGCCAAACTTCAGCTAATGATTAATTTACCACTATGGATGAGATTTGGGGTGTTAGACCGTAGCTATCAAGTGTAGATGTCATTTCTAAAATGAGAAAAAGAAACAAAATAATGATGGCACTGTAAAAGAAAAGGTTCTCCCAAAAATTGTCTACTTTCCTCCTCCCAATACACTAAACTATTTAAAACTCCAGAGCTTCAAAGTTAGCACACATGCTTCTAAGCCACAGCAAGTTGTTGAATTTTTCATGGAATATTTTTTAAACTATGGGTCTCTTTTCACCCACATGCATTGCAAATTGGAAACATAAGTGACATATTCTGAAGAAATCTTAATTTACTTGTTTTGTATGAATTCAGTGGAGCTTTCACAGATCACAAGCTTTGTTTTAAATAATTGATATTGACATATCCCTATCACTTTCCTTACTGACAGCACTATTCAGATAGCGCTTTCTCATGAGGACGCACAATTTGAAAGGAGCCACTGAGTGGATGAGTTCACGATCAAGATGGTTTAGTCGTCCAAATCATTTTTTTTTTTTTTGGCCCCTCAAAATATGATGGGGTTTTCTTTTAGGCCACTTCTTCAAAGTGAAACATGTCAAGAGCCTTCGATAAATAGGCTACATAGAAGAAATTTCCATCCATATTAGGCAGACTGTTTATGCACTGACCATTTTGAAGATGTTGCCTCCAAACCCAAGAGAATGCTCACTGTTGTGCATAATTTTCTTCATTTTATGAAGAAATTTCTTTTTTTTATTTGGTACTGGAACAAGACAACAGGTCTACTACATCATTGAAACTGTCTCCTGGGTCAGTCTAAGGTTGAAGCATGTTTAGAATCCCACTGACTGCTCTGCCCAGGCCTTTAGGACTCTGGGGCTGACAACATCTGGATCTGTGATTCAGTCTCTCCAGCTGCCTCTTCACTTGACTTCTAGAGACAGACAGGTGGAAAGGGGGGGCATCTTCTGAATGGGTTGAAGATAAATACATAGATGCAGGAGGGTCTATGGCAGAAATGGGAGATAACATATTTTAGTTGAAAGAGGGAATTTTTGGGTCAAATGAGGGAGGAATTGGTCAGTTTGACTGTAGGCAGGAGAAAATGATGCTAAGCTTGTCCCTGAACTGAACATTTTGACGAATGTATTTAGTTTGTTGTCTCTGTCCAGACTTCCATCTGTCTGATCCTCCTTCAGCTTAAAGCCTATAATCCCTGACCACTACTCTCTTATATTGTTCTACTGGAGCTCTAATTTTTTCCTCTGCGTCTCATTACTTTTTCTTATCCTGACCTAATGTTGTTTTTGTATACTCAATAATCTCTGTCTCCCTTTCTAAATATTATTTTGTCTTGTTTTGTGGTTCCTTCTGATCACTGTCGATCCAGGGTTTATTATTGGTGAAGTGTTTAACTGTTCTGGTGCGGATATTGTTACCTGGAAAGAACTGTCTAAAGTCAGTCACTCACACTCAGTCCTGGTATTGATGTCCTCTCCATGTGGCTGACAGAGTATTTCCTAGTCTCTAGCCTCAAAACAACCTTGCACGGCTTCTTCAGCTTCCTGTGACCATCTTCTTAAAGATGTCTTTAATACAGGTTTTTCTCTTATAAAGGTTTATACTCTGAGATGAGAAAGGCAAGACAGCGATATAATTGGATATTTTTGAGAAAATCGTTCATCCACACATTTTCTGGGTTTACTGATGCCTATCTCCAGCCGTCAATTGGCAAGAGGCAGGGTACACCTTGGATAGGTTGCCAGGCTATTGCAGGGCAACATAGAGACAAACAGGACAAACAACCATTCAAACTGGCCCGGAATTGAACCCAGAACCTTCTTGCTTAAAGGCAGCAGTGCTAACAATTGTTCCACTGTGAAGCCCTAAGAAAATATTTCATTGAATGATATTCCTCCTACACTAATCTTTTGAAGTTTGACTTAATTTGACCTTGAAATCACTTACATTAATAAAATGATTCTACCTTATATTTACATTCTTTCAGATAGAATGGAAAAGTCCTTCATTGGCCCTTGGTTTTAAAATAATTACATGTCAATTTGAAAAATCTACTTTCCTACACTCCAACTTCTTACTTACTACTTTACTGTGAATGTCTGGGACATTTAATGGCACATGTTGTATTAAAACTTGAACTTGTTTATTGATGTCACATTTACATCTATTTATTTTGCAATATATCTTTTTATCTAATTGTATCCTATTTATAAGGTGCTTTAGGTGGTCAAAAGATGCAAACGTGTTGCAAATCCATCAAAGGGCAGCGGTTACAAAATGAACTGCAATGTCAAAAATTAGGCTCGAAACACTGAAAGTAGAATAACACACAAATATATAAAATATATAACTATGAAAAATATTGTTGCAATGCACATAAATAGTAGCAAAAACAATTCCATGTTAAAGAGAGCTGCGAACTTTTTACGCATAGTGAAAGTGCTCCAGACAACTAGGAGGAGGCAATTTTCCACTCATATGGGCCCAGAAAAAAAGATATTACTACAAATTAATGCCTTTGGACCAGAACCCTTGAAAACACGTAAATGGGATAACTGCCCAGATAACATTTGGAGGTAAGAAAAAAGTTAGATTGACCTTTAAATCTTTTTAAACACTTTATCTCCCAGAGCATCCCGTTTATGTCTGGTCCCATGTGAGTGATTGATATTCTCAACCTAGTGGTCTGGAGCTCTTCTGTTTTCTGGAGCTTGTTTTCAGCTTTTCTTAACTTGCAGTTTGCTGGTGAACATTCTCAGTCATCCAGGTCATAGTCATTCCAAAAAAGTCAAAAAACAAAACAAAAACAAAGGCTTGTTTTGGCTTTTGACTTTAACAGGTGAGGTGTTCTGTTCCCCGGTTCAGCCAGGCCAACAATTCCATCTATCGACCGCCCCCTTTTCAGAGACATAGACTGGTATCTGGTATTGTGGGCTAAAAATTAACCCAAATGACCCCCATTCCAATGGGATGGACCCATTCGTCCGGTTAAATTTGCATGCTTTCTAAGCCAAAGCAAGGCTTTGTTTTTTGTCCACTCTATAAAGCCTCAAACTCAACGCTATTTCTGACATTTTGAATTGAAAAAGCTTCCTCGATGGGAAACCAAACATCTTCAAACTTGGAAACAAAGTCTAGTCGATTAGTTTTTTTTAACTTTTCGGAATTAACTTACTATGTTCTTGCTACTTGCAGCATTTTTTCCTTTGCATATGTTGTGTGTTTGTTGGTTGGCATCATTCATTCGTTTGCAGCAGGTTTTGTGTTTGCAGCATGTTTGCACTTTGCTGTTTTATATTCTCTGTAACAGCAGGTATTTAGCAGGATTTTCCCCTTGTATGTGTTTTGTGTCTTAGGCTAGTTTTTGTTTGCTGATGTCATTTTTGTGTTTGTTGTCCTTTTTTTTGCTGCACCTTTATGCATTTGCAGTGCCTTTGCACCTCTCAGCCACCATACTGTACATTTAACTCTCCATATACAAGTAGATTAAATGTGCAACACAGGTTAAACGTGCAACCAAAGAATCACATAACTCTAAAAAATAAAAATTCTTATGAATATTGAAACTGCAAATGAAATAGGAAGGAGGAAGGACCTACAATAACTTTCCTTTGTTCACTTATGTTCAGTTTGTCACTGAATGAGCTCTGCAGTTCTGCCACAATGCCATGCATGTATTCCAAGATATTGTCTAAGACTTATGTTAATTTTTCCAACGCTCTTTTGTCTCTCATCACTTGACCTCATTTAAGGGAGCATCTCTGCATAAAAAAGCCTTCCTGATGAGCTTAACTGACTGCTTCCTCTCAGCTGTTGTCAGCTGCTGTTATAACAGAAAACACCAAAAAGTTATGTTTATGCCACCACTGAGTCAAAAAAGTCTTCAGGAGCCCTTCCCCAGAAATGCACATAAAAAAATCTGCTCTGGCCGTCAGTGTAAACACCATTGTTGGTTTCAATCCAGCTTATTGTCCAGGTGCACACCAAGGTACTTATAAGAGTTCAATACCTCATGTCAGTTCCTTGGATATCCATCCGTCAAAGCCGCACACTGACAGCAATTGGCTGGAGGCATTGCTAGACAGACTGCAGTTTGGCAAGACATTTTTCTGTGTTTTATTATCACAAGACCTCATGTCTCGATATGTTGTTACACCACTAGAAGCTCTTGTAGTGCTTCATCTCTTGTGAAATAAGCAACATTACTGTATGCTGATTAGCTCAGGATCTCATGCTGGGACTTTTTGTACATCCATCAGGATACAAACAACCTGCAGCATTAAAGCTGGGACTTTACCAGGGCCTGCTGACTCTTCAGTCTGTTATGCTTAAAATGTCTTGATATTTGCTGAAATACAGATCTCATGTTACTGAAAATTGCTATAATATCATAATTAGGACTCTAGTTAGATCTTGTGGTATTTAATGCCATGAAAATGAACTCCATCCTAGAAAGAGCTGTCTACCATGCACGATTGTTCAGTGTTATAGGATTACAGCCATGTACTCCCATATATTATGGTACACAAATATCAAAGAAGGTTTGCAAATGAAACCCTGAAGGTTGTGTTCCTGAATCTTATTTTGAAGTCACAAAGAAAGCAGTACATTAGTTTCTCTGTTGTGATAATCAATAAACCCAACTCTCACAAAAGATCCTAAAATGTGGCACAATTTTGGTTACTCAATCAAATAAATAAACTGTTACAGTGACAATAATAAAAAAAATGAAAAACACAATTGTCCAATACTGTTAAACTAAACTGTTCTTTACCACTTTTTTTTTTTCAATCAACCTTGGCATGGAGTAATTGTTGTGTTTTTATTAAATTGGAGGAAAAAGGGAGCTGAAAATGGAAAAAAGAAATTGAAAGTAAAAGAAATATTTTGGAGAGAACACATTTTCACACTGACTCCAAAAACTGATGTTTTTTTTTAGAGTGAAGAGAAAATATTTTGTCATGAAATAAATAAAAATATAAACTGATGAATTTATTTTCCAGGGGAAAAAGCTCTCTCAATAATATATTTTTACACTCAAATGTGTTTTTTTTTTGCAATCGGAGTGAAAAAAAATTCTATAAAAATAGATTTCTATCTCAAAAACCTTTTATTCCTTACAAGAGATAAGAAATACTAAATTTTTAATGGAATTGTAAATTCTTTCTGTGTCATCTAGCACAAACTTATACACTTGTGCAGAAGCATACGTGCTAAAATCCTTGTGCCCTCCATTCCGCTTGTGTTGAGCTGGATGGAAAAGAGAGCAGAAAATCGAATTCTTAACCTAAAATATGCTGCTGTAGTACTGAGCACTGGAGTCTACATGCAACACAGAGATGAAGACTTTAAAGGGATTTCCATATTTTAAATATCTTATCTTATTCTCTTTGTACTCTACTGCAGCTCCAGATATATCAAAGCCCTTAAACTAAGACTCAGTGAAGGTATTAGAATGTCTTGATGTCTTCTTAACTTTTGGCTGCTGTGTACTTTCAGATGTAAAGTGGGTCACTTTGGTCCAGGGCTGACTGCATTACCGCTGTTATATTTAGCCCGCTTCCTCCAGATTCTCACAGGCACAAAAGCTGTGATGTACAGCATTATCTCAGCGTCTCATCCTAATTGTGGCATGCCTGCAGCAAAAGCCTGGAGTTAATTAATAATTTATGTGTGTGATTTTTACTCAGTCATAAATATTTGCGTGTGCATGTGTGTGTGTGTGGTTTCAGAGGCTGCGCGGATGCGTGTAGACCCCGTGTATGCTGCCTTGCGCTACGGGACGTCCTTGGCACAGATGAGCCGTTCCAGTTTTGGCAGTTTATCAGAATCACCAACACGCAGCTTGGTACGGCATCATTACCCTGTCGATGTGGGTGGAAGACAGTTCAATGTGTGTTTTAGACATAAAAATGGGTTTGATGACCCCAGTCTACTGACTGCCTGACCAGGTACTGAGGGCATGTATGGGGATATAATAAATTTACTAGACTGCCAACTTTTACTGAGCTTAACACATTTTTTTAAGCTTCATATAATGTTTAAATAATCAATAAATAATATTTCAAAAAGCCAAATACGACTTAAAAAAGGAAAAATTTAAAAAAAAATTAACATGGTTAGAATTTTGAGTTGTTGTTATTGTTCGTCTCTTGTTCTGTTTGGTTTAATGTTGCTTTTTCTGTTTATTTTTGTCTGCTTCGCTCCAGTTTTGTTTGCTTAATATGTGCTTTCTTTTTTTCATGTATTGGTTACATTTCATCTCTAAGAAGTCCAATGTCATTTTTTTATTGTTTTGTTTTGTTTTTTTTTGTTAATATATGCTGTTTGCACCAGATGTCTACACTTATCCTTTTCTCCACGTTACTGGATCACCACTGCATCTTCTTGTCCAACCAACCTTCAGCAATGCAGGGCTGTGAAAGGTGTTTGGGTATTTGTCATATTTAAATTTTTTCTAATCATAAAACAAGTTTTAATTTCTGCCAAAGACAACCTGAATAATAACAATAAAAATTAAACTTTATTGATCTCACACTGCAGAAATTCCCCACTGCATTTAACCCATCTTTTTGGGGAGCAGTGGGCTGCCATTGTGTGGCGCCCGGGGAGCAGTGTGGGGTCTTGCTCAGGGACACAGAGTGCAGGCTGTGGGGATCGTACCGGGTACTTGCAACCCTCTCACTCTGCACTAACGAATAAGGTGCAAGAAGTTAATAATTTAGTTGATAAAGGGAAAAGTCTATCCAAACCAACATGACCCTATGTAACAAATAACAACTCACTAGGCCTAATAACTGACTGTGCCGCATTGACGGTAAAAACAGCATGAATGAATGAACCAAACATGTGCAATGACTACAAATATGGTGCAGAGAAGCTCTTCTTATCTTTTTTATGAGGTGTTTTTTTTATATTTAGCTGCACTAGAGGATTTTTCCAGTGAATGGCTAAGTGCTTCTGTTTTATTTAAGTACAATGCCTCCAAACCTTTTCAGAGTTGGATTTGTGGTAGGATTTTACTGTAGGGTAGTAAATTTTAGGAGCTCCTTCGGTTAAAGCAGGTTTTTCAGGTGCAGAAGCAGGAAAGCAGCCCTAAAATGTCCCTCTAAAATAAACAGATTTAACTTTAGAGTCGGTTAAGATTTTTTTCTTCTGAAAGAATAACATTTTATAGTAGACATATTGAGGAGATAACACTTTAAAAGTTCCATGTTTTTCTCCTCAGTCCATTGAAGACTTTTGTCAAAGGTTTTCAGTATGATGAAGACATTTTTAGCATGTATAGGATACACCATTGTGATAATTTTTGGTCAGCTGGCCATGGAACACCTCAATGGATGCCATATTCTTTTTTTTTATTGTTAAGTTGTTCATAACTAATGAATTCAGGTGGAATCTGCAGTGCTTCACATGTTCCTCTGGGTTCTGTTACCTTTTAGATGAGTTGTCAGTGTTCTCTGAGTAATTTTGGGTCTGTTGGCCACACCACACTGGAAAAAATTGAAATCTGGATAAGTCATTTTTTCCTAAAATAAGTGTATTTGTTCTTGGATTGAGGAGGTAAACGAGACATTTTGCTAATGGAAAAAGACAATTTACACTTAAACTAATAATAATAAAAAACAATTACATAGTATTATTTCAAGTGCATAGTATCTAATTATCTTATTTTAAGAGTAAAAATATTCATTTCATTGGCAAACTGCCTCATTTACTTACTCAAATTAAGGGTAAATACACCTGATTTAAGTGCAGTGATGGTTTGGCGCTGTTTTATCTTTTCTCCATTTGTAAATTATTTAAAATTCCAAAGCCTTAGGCTTTAAAATCCTTTCCAAAAATGTCTTGATATTATGCTTTTTGAACTGTTTTAAACTTTTATTGTGGCTTGGTATGAACAATGTGTTGAAGGTACAGGTCTGATGGTAGTTAGGAGAGAGTGTGGCTTTTGAAACTGAAGCAAAAGGTAGAAAATTATAATAAAATTCATAGATTTTTCAATAGATTTTTTTTTTTTTTTTGGAAACCCATCATTTTTTTGTGTGTTTATGTAGACTAACTTTGTCAGATATTGAGATTTATTTGATGGCCTAGTTTGATAACATGGCAAATAATAATCAGGGTAGCGGTTCACCATCAAGCACAAACAAACCCCAAAATATGCAGCTAAGGCTACAAGGGAATTGTTTAATAAAAGCATGTTTAAAATCTGAATGACAAAAATACACCTTTCAATCTTTGGGAATCATTTTTAAAGCTGATTATTAGACAATCTCTCTATCCAGTCTGATTCAGCTTGATTATTTATGAATATTGGGCATACTCCTCATATTTTCTTGTTAGCAATACCTTTGAAAATTCATTTTACATTTCTTTTTTTCCACCGTATAATTATAAACTACTTAATGTTGGTCTAGCACAAAAATGTAGGATTAAAAAGTGATTTAAATAAAAGGTCAGACATTCTGTTTGCAATAAGAGATGCATTGCAGTAAAGTGATATTAATGTGTCCCGCTAACATGCAAATGGGCAATTTCTGACAGTGTAATAATTGTAAGATAATTAGGAAAATAATATTCTCAATGGTTGAAAACAACCTGATTTTACATCTGGTAAAAAAAAAAAAAAAACTCCTTTCCGTCATCTTGGTGCTAACATTTTATTGTTTCCTCTTTATTTCCCTCTTCAAGGGGGAGGGAGGTGAAGAGAGGGAGGAGAGACAGTGCAGCATGGAGGAGGAGATAACACAAGAAACAGGGGGTAAACACTGCTGTGTGTATGTGGATATGTGCTGTATGCATGGGTCAATGTCTGCTTTGTTACCTGTGTGTGACTGACTGTGCAAGAGAGACATTTAATGTTTGCTTAAAAAAAAAAATAAATAAAAAAGCATGGTTTTCAGTGTGTTTCCTTTTACTTCCTTCAAAGAAATCCTCTCGACCCTTCCAGACACCGCTGTCCCAGAGAAAGAGATGGAGAAGGAGGTGGAGCAGAGCAGTGAGCAAGCTGAGATTCTTGCAGAGGACAGCAGTGCAAAGGTAATGCTCTGTTAAATCAGCTGTTATCTGAAGGTCCACCTTTGATGTTTTATACCCAGCATTTTTATTTCTGTCTCATGACCTGAAATAATCCCCCCCAGTTGCCCAAGCGCATCGAAGTCCACTCCATCCACACCTATGTAGCGCTCTACAGGTTCCTGCCTCAGGAGCAGAACGACCTGGAACTACAGTGAGTAAAAGCCAGAAATAAATCTTTTTTATGTCCATATATCCGCAAGTGTTGGTATATGCGTTTGTGTGGAGGCGTGTTTTGCTTTTGTCAGAGTTCTCCCTGTTATTTAGCCCTGCGGTTATTCTTTTGGAATAAAATGTCCCAGCCATCTGTAGAGGACAATGTTGGGCTCCCCCTAAGGACAACTAATTATAAACTTGGATGCCAGGGTTGTTTCCTCGTAGAGGTAGTTTAAATCAGCTGCATCCCTTTCAGGGGGAAGCATGAAGGAGAGTAACTAAGAAATTAAAACGAGGCCGACAGGAAACTGCAATGAATACAAGCATATATATAGGAAAGGAATATATTCTTGCTGCTGCTAAAGGGCAAGTATCAATGTAGGAGTTCTGTCAGATGAAGGATCAGAAGATTAAGGACAGACCTTGTGATGTGAGGATCTTATGAGAGTGTATTGTCAGTTAGAGGACAGCTTTCACAAAGGCAGCACTTCAAGACTGTTAAGAGACATCTGTGATTCTGTAGATGAGTACAGAATTTAAAGAAAGGCAGATGCAATTCCCTTAGGACTTGGAAAGATAGAAATCTTAACCAGTGGTTATGACAGTGCTCCATTTTTACTCTAGTTATCATAGGAAAATAAACTTCCTCTTTCTCTGCAGACGAGAAAACATTAAATACAAACATTTAAAGTAGATCAGCTTTATTTGAACTTTCTGAATTAAATACTGTTCATTCTTAAAAAAAAACCTTATATTTATGCCTTAACAATCTTAGTTGTTGTCAAGGCTCTGAACAGAGAACCCAAGCAAACTCAAGCAGACTGTATCATATATCTAAACGTGTTTATTTAAAAATAATGGATCTGCAGCGAACAGCTGGGGTGTCTAAGGCAAGAACATCTGGTCTTAAAGTTCAGTCTGTGCTCACAGGATGAGGTAGGTTTCAGTCGGTCGGCTGCCCAGGGAGTCCCTGGCGTTGAAGCCTCAGAGGCCGAAGAATAGAAAAGAGATCAGATCCGAGCATATAAAGGAAGGCAGGATAATCAATAGGGCGAAACCAAAACCAGTTTCGAGGAGGTGCTCAGGAGTCCAGGCCAGAAGATCAGAGATACAACGAGGTACCAAAGGAAAATCCAGGACGGGGTCAGGAATGAGTTCCAGGTTTGGTCAACAGGCAGAATCCAGCAGGAGTCTGAAGACAGGTCAGGCAAACAGATCAGAATGGGAACAGGCAGGATCTGAGGTCCGAAGCAGAACAGTTCAGGATCAGGTATTCTGAACACACTTTTATTCTCCAGAAGACTCTCACCAAGGGCTCGAATAATCTGGTACTGCTGACTGGAAGAAGGCAGTTTAAATAGAGGCGGGAACAGGTGACACAGATGAGCAGTAATGAGAAACGGGACAGAACTAGGCAGGTGAATGAAATTAGTAATCAGGCAAGTCATCAGCGCAAAGGTCATTACAACAGTTATTTTCTTATCAGTCTTAAAGAATCAATCTAAGCAGAAAAACTTCTTATTTAATTAGCAATCCATATTGTTATGCAATTTAGAAAAACATAGGTAAGATTTACAAATAATAAAAAAAAAAACTATGATTGTTTTAAGAAAATGAAATTTCACTTAAAAGGTGATTCAATTAAGCAATTACTTTGCTTTTGCTGACTGTTCTTCACTTGCTGTGTGCCTTAGAATTTATCTTAAAATATCTGTATTTGTTTTTAAATGTCTTAATATTCTCACTCTCTCTTGCTTTATCTGTACTTTTCTTTAAGTTCTCCAAGGTCAGGTGACCAGTATGTCTGTATTGTGCCAAAGATCATTTTAAAACTTAGAGGTCATTGGTTTTTGCATTTGCCTTACGTTATGAGGAGGAATTAGTGTTGAATCCCTTTTGAGGAAATATCTACCTGAAACGTCTCTATATTGAAAAACAAAGCTAGAGGACATTGGTTTCCTCTAGACCAAAAACACAAAATTAAATAAGGTAGATTAAGTCAGGAAAAGCTTTTACAAACACTGATGTGAAGGTGAAGAGGGATAATGAAAATATAAAGTAGTTACTGTAAATGTGAAGCCAATATCTGACTTAGAATAAATATTAAAGATTTTTTATCACCTGCCTTCAAGCAAAGCTGGTATTTGCCATCATTTAAAGTAGGTTAATCCCACCGTTGACTCTTACTTCAAAATGTCATCAGCAGATTTTAAAAGAAAGTTCTTAGCCTCTTAGCAATAGCTTCAAAAATATTTTCAATAAATGAGGCCTAATCCACTGTTTTAGGAACAATATGGGTTTATTCCTAGTGTTAAGGCTGTGAGTGTGTTGATTTGGTCACATTTACAGCTGACACCCAAGAAAATATAGGTACAGACAAGCGACTGGGTGTACCGTCTGCTTGGTTATCTAGGACAGTGACTGTTGTCTACATCGTCTGTTGTGTAGAAAGGGTCTCTCAAACCCAGCAGCACAATAAAAAAAAAGCCTAGGTTTGGTCTGCTGCAGTTTTAATCAGCGCTGTGGCAGAGACAACAGAGTCCAACAGGAAGACCTTATGACTCCCATGTCAGCCTCTTTGTAACCTTTCCAAAAAGACACAAAGACGGAGGCACGTTTTAACAGCCGTGGCGTTGTTACCATGGGTACTACAGCTTTTTGTCGCTACTTAGATAATGTTATCTTTTGTGCTTAAGCTTGGTTCGTATTTCTGTTTTTCTGTGCTCTCTTGTTGCCTCCTGCCTGTTATGTATCACTGTCTTGCGTCCCTCTCCCCCTTTTCTTCATCTCAATCACCTCTCCATTTATATATCTTTTAAAAAACAAAGTCTCTTGTTTTTTTCTCCTTTTAGTCCTGGGGATCGGGTGCAGGTCACAGACGACTCTAATGAGGAGTGGTGGAAGGTGTGTGTGTGTGTTCACTTGCTTATGTATCTCAGAGTTTTTTTTTTTTTGTGTGTCCAAAAAGGTTTATGAATGCGCATTTATTGTGCAAATGTGCTAATTCAGATCTGCAAATCAAATCTTTAGTACGTAACACCTGCTCCATTTTTCATAGACATGCAGGCAGCCACTTTCTGAAATAGAACATAATTTCCTCTGAAAATTACCAAAAGACTTTAGCATAATGAACCTGACTTGTGTTTCAGCATCAACAAGGTGTTTATTGAGTCAGTAATGAGCTTCACTCGCTCCCGATGGGAAAAAAAAAAAAATTAATGTCTGAGTTTGTGTGTCTTTGTATTTGTGTTTCAGCTCCGGACAAAAAGACAGATTCAGATTTAGTCTAAATAATATATAGAGTCTGTGTACTTTTCAACAGCAGATTTGTTTTTGCTTCACATTCTGCTTAAGTAGCCACATATCCAGCAGCAGCCTAAAAAAAATCTGACAAAACATTTACGGCAAAGGCATCTTTAAATTATGGATAATTTGTGAATCATCTGTTCATTACTAATGCATGGTTTGTAAATCACCCAATAAACATGGCTGCACCTGAGGCAGTCTGCAATATACATTGAAATATTGTTACTTGAATCTCATCAATTTTCCATCACTTTGCATCGATCCTGATCTAAAATAATCAGTTGTTCTAATTTTAGTTTGAATACATGAGAAATAAGTATTCATGTTTTTATTTCTGCCTTTGTGATTTATTACTGCATCCTATGAGGTTTGAATTTGAATGTTAAAAAATCCAAATAGCTAAGCAGAAGCTGACAGCCACTCAGGATCGTAGAAATTAAAGAAGGGAGCAATTGTCGATTGTTCCAACAATCCAAACAATTTGACTGAACAATTTCAAAACCTCCATAAATCTGATCTTAAGAGGCTTTTGTAGAATTATTTCTATTTTTCAGCTTAGCAATAAAATCTTCAAAACGTTTGGAGGGATTGCAGTAAAATAAAGGAAAGTAGAAGATTAAAAGACTCAGAGACCCAAACTTTAAATATTAAGTTAATAAACAGATATATTGGTATAGATGAATGCAAATAAGAAGCTTTTTTTTGCCACAAGTGAGTCTCTGTATTGTAGAAATACAGAGTTTTCATCACATCGAATAAGCTGCATCCACACTTTTCTAATGTATTGTGTTATTGCGTTTATGAGAGATCAAGTAGCAGTTATGGTGGCTTTTAATCAATTTTGACCTAAAGGTTTTAGTAATTCAATTAAATAGTTACAGTTACAAGACAGTAAGTATTAATAAAAGCAACTATTCCTTTCCAGAAAAAAATATATTTGAGTATTCATACTGGACCAATTCATTTAGTTTCATTTATTAAAATGTTGTTGAGCAATACGTCAGACTTCAATGGAAGATTCAGGGATTGCAGAATAACTTTAGTTATTAGTAATTGCATAATTTTTTTTTTTTACCCTAGTCATTTAAATTTAGAGACACATGATATGACAAATGATATTAATGAGTATTTAACCTGACTAATCATTTCCTTCAAGACATAACATCATGTTTGTGTCACTGAGTGTGAGTTCAGCCTATGATGGTTATGACAAGTTATGTTTTTGTGTTTTTTTAGGGGAAAAGTGGTGACAGAGTTGGCTTTTTCCCTGCCAACTTTGTTCAAAGGGTCCGACCAGGAGAGCGGGTCTGGCGGGTCGTCCAGGGGGTTCCTGGCAATAGAGAAAGGGGACACATGGCAGTGAGGGAGTCCCAGGTAATGTTCAGAGTAATGATATTCTTATTTGCTTACACTTGTCTTTGATTTCCTTGAGCTCCTCTTGTGTATTAGTTTCTCATTACCCCAAATGTACAGCAAATCCAGCTCTGCTTCAGTTGATCAGCTGCAAACTTTAGCAAATATGTAGGCATTATAAACAATTACATAGAGCATTTACACAGCCTTCACATGGTGGAGCGGTAAGTTTTCAACCATTCTGGAAAAATTCGACATTAATCTGTTTTTGCCCACAATGCCAAAGCACAATCAATCTACACTAAGCATAATGCACTAAGAAGAAACTAAACAATCACAACATTAGTTGTTTAATAACATTTTCCTCAAGTCCCTCTGTGGTGTAGAGGCTTAAGTTTTTGTCTTTAATACGAGGGCATAAAAAATCTAAGTCAGTGTGGAAGATGTAATTCTGTGGCGACCCCTGAATGAGGGAGCAACCCAAAGTACTCATGTACGTATGTAAGTGCACACCATAGATCCATTATTGGGCTATATCTAATAATTTAGGTAACCAAAACCTAACAATTAAACATTAAATCCCTGCACTCAGAACTTAACTATTATAGAAATAGAATATAATTGGTGAAATATCTGGATTAAAAAATATATCGTAAAGTGAAATTGTCTTAAAACCCATTAAATGGTTTGTTCTGGTCTGATTTCCACGTTTATGTCTTTATTTTATTGTGGGATCTGTTTTTTTGCTCTTTGAAGCAAACATCAGCTTTGGACCATAACAGAGCAGAGTAAGGCTATTCTATACAGCTGCCAACTTTAAGTAAGACAAGTAAAACAAATCCGATGTTAGACCTCACTCATTAGAAGTTTTTGAAAAATAAATAAATAAGATCATTTTTTTTAGTTCCTGTTATTCAGGGCTTTCCAAAATTCAACCCAAGAACCATTAATATCACTTGGAATGATAAGAAATTTGCTGACAGACAAAGTCAACGAACAGCAAGTATTTTTGAATAAAGAGTGACACATATATGTTCTTGTTCCACTGTGATTAACAAACTGAACACAGTGCAATTTCTTGATGTTCTTTAATAAACATGAGTGGGTGTCTAGGGTGGGTAATAGTACGGTATATGTGAAGTTGGACTAGTTATTGCTATATACTTTTTATCTCTTAACGATACCTTCCTTTTTTTACATGACTATAAAGGCAGTCCAAGTCTGAATCCGTAGTATTTGAATAAACTTAAGTTGCTCGTCTATGTTTTTCCACTGGATCAATACGATTTAAATCAGACATAGTAACAGTTTTCAGTAGATGTTTATTTTAGTTAATCAGTTGGCTTTTGATTATTCTGCCAAGATGTCCTTTCTTTTTAAAAGCCAGGAGTATGAGAATATATTTTGGATTTTGCGTGAATTACAGATAAATCTTCTAAATTAATCAGACTACTTGTTTTTTTTTTCACTTTCACTTAATATATTTTTTTGGCCCATAAGAACCTAACAGCTTTACCCTTGGTGCCGAAACATTCTCACAACTTTGCTGAAAAAAACACTGTGCAAACATAAGTCTTATCCCAGTGAGCATGTTTTAAAAAAAAACACCTAAGTAATGTCTAACAGGTTAATAGATATCTCGTCTCAATGTTAAATAGTTTTTCTTCTCAGGAGGATATTTGGAAAGACTTGATGTTTTCTTTTTTCTCTCTCTCTCTCTGTGAATCAATTTATTATGACTCAGAGATGTGGGCACATTATTTTAAGACTTATAAATTAACATTAACTACTAATGGAAAAAGGTGTTTAAAGTGTTTAGCAATTCAGCTCATTTGTATTTAATTGTATTAAGTAATGAATATTTGATAAAATTTAAATTCATCTGTATTATTCCTTCTTCCTCAGTTTCAGATCAGTAGAGATACTGATGCATTATAACATTATAAAGAAAATTATTACGACTTCAGGTGTGAAGAGCAATGGAAGGAAAGCGAGGCCACACGTTTAGTCCAATGTAGGCATGGATAAAAATCCCTTTCTCTGCTACAACCAGAAGGACAAATATCACAGATTGTGAACCAGTAAAATGACACTCAGTAACCGGATGTGACTTATAATCATTCAATTACCCATTGATTGATGATACTTAGTCATCTTTACCAAGAAGGTCTTTAAAGCACAAATACGACACTTATAAGTATACATAAAATGTGAAAACATTCATAGTAAACTGGGTTATGTTAGAAATAACTGCAACTACACAAGATAATTTATAAAATGAATCCGCTTTGTGGTTTTCTTCAAAAGAAAAATGAAGATGATAGAGAAATTCTAGATGGATGTTTATCAAAGCTCAAGGTCTGCAGATCTGTGTGCACCGAATGATAAACATCTTACCTTCAAACTAGAATAATGGATCTGACCTTCTGTGATTGACCTGAAGAGTGAATACATAATAATATCACATCTGATGAGGGTATATACACCACATTATCCTCATTGTGACTCTAAAAGATCACTCTAATTTAGCAATATCAGAACCAGAAGGATATCCCTATATCTGTATGGTTAATTTTCCTTCCCTCCCCTCCTTTTAGATTTGTGTTGGGAAGAGAGAAGATGGAGAAGCGTTTCTGAAGCTGAGCAGTGGCAAGAAGAGGGGCCTGGTTCCAGCCGACTCCATAGAGGAGATCTGAACTTTATTTCCCTTCTACGCTTTAAACTTTCAGCACCACACTCTGTCCTCTCTCTGGAGAAATGACCATCTAAGCCTCTGCAGTTGCACAGAAACACCTGCACACCACCCTCCTCGATAAACATGTTTTCTGAGAGAATTCGTCGACCGATGTCCTGCTCCTAAAGATGAGAGGCGCTCTATGTTAAGACAAAGGGAAGCAGAGGTCAATCTGGCTTTAAACGTTTGGATCAGATTTCGTTTTGCTCGTCAAAAACACTTTTTCCAACTGTGGGAGGAGGATGAATCTTGTTATGGGAACATCATGGTTGTGTCAGTGTCCTTTTCTTGCTTCTACCCACTCTGTGTGTCTCATCACTATCTGCTCATTTCAGGGCTTTTTCCCCCCCTGAGGGTTGTTATATTGTACTGCTACTGCAACTAGAGACTCTTTGCAAGAAACGACCACTGCCATCTATTGAAAGCAACACTGCCACAAGAGCAACTTCCGGCTGAGATTGGAGGAGGTTGTGCAAACTTTAAGCCTGCATTAGACAGTAAACCAATAAATATAAAAATGCAGAATCAGTTTTACAGGAAAATGTAAGGCTTCAAGCATCTTGTCTAAATTCTCAAATTTGTATTTTACAGACTTTTCAAAGTGTGGTAGTATCTATAATAGGATTTGAACATAATTCATCATCTTTTAAGTTTTAATGTGAAACCCTTAAACACGTAACGGGTAGCAGCTGCAACTCAATGTTCAATAACCTGCTTGAACTTTGAAAGATTGCTTTAAAAACAACTGGTGTAAGATGATGGTACCCAATCATTTTATGCAGCCATTTTGCAGTAATTGTCTGTGCTTCAGTGGTTGTCTGTATACGGTATACACCCCTGTTATACTATGACATTTAGCTTGTACAGTTTATCTGAAAATCAGATCAACTTAAAAATAAAAAGGTGCAATAACCTGGTTGCATAACTGTAATTTGCATAAATTACACATTTAATCGAAATTTTGTTGATAAACCTTTTGCAAAGGAAACCATAGTTAAAAAATTATAATAATCAAATTTTAAATCAGGTTCAAAATCGGGCATCTGCTCCTTACATATCGAAGGTACAATGCATACCAGAAAAAAAAAGTTAATGCAGAAATTCATCACGCTTCAACAAAATATTTGCATCAAGGTCTGCATATTTTTGCAGGCAGGTAATAGCACCTCATGTTTTTGTTGAAAAGGTTTGGAAGCAATTTGTCATGGTCTGTTTTTTTTTTTTTATCACAAAGCCCTGGCTTTTAAAAGCAGTGTGTAAATGTTTGGGTGTCTCTGTGGAATAAGAAAAAAAATCAAAGGAAGTTTGTTGAAAGAACCAGATCATTTAGAAGGAGCAGTCTCCGTTTTGAGCTTGATGAGAGCAGAGAGCACGAAGAAAAAGGTGTCAACAAGTGTGGAAGTTCAAAGCGGAAGACGCTGTTCTCCTGTTTTCACACACCAGCTCGCTGTGGACTGGAAGGTTGCCGCCTGCTGAGACTCTCTCAAGTCGCCGCAGCGTGCGTTACAAGTCCTGTCCGGCGTTTTTTAACACATTCTCTGCAGATGAAAACAACAGGGAATAAAACCGATCTGCAGCCAGTGTTCCTGAAAATAAGAACAGCAACATTTTAAGGATCTCTCTGGCTGTGACAGAGTCTAAGTTTCTCTGACAGTTCAGAGGAGGAGGCGATGCAGGAAAAGAGATGACAGGATCGTTGAACCGTTATGAGTCAACTTGCACTGAGGTAACATTCATTCATTGATCAAATGTCAGCCTGACTTCCTCTCCTCCCAGTTTGACCTTTCCTGTCCTCTTGCTATTGATGAGACTAGTCAGCTGTGGCATACAGTGAGCACATTCCTTCCTTGTAACCCGGCATACTTTGGATAGTTTAGACATCTATTGTTATTATTGTATTCATATTGCAACAAATTTGATGCATTTCCTCTGCCACACCTCCTTCTGCTTGAAGTAGAAAATCATAGTAGCCAATATAAGTAATAAAAATCCATGTTTTGGCCTTTAAAAGGTAAAAGTAGCTTTATGTAGGAATTTTCAACATTTTAGTCATCAAACCATATTGAACGTTCCCATAAGACTCGCCAGGTTTTCAATTTGTGTCTTCATCAAAAAGCCTCAATAACATAGAATAGCTGCAGCATCGTCTTCAGTCATTATTACCCTGTGAAAGATGGATAAAAAGCCTTAAAATATCATTATCAGAATATTATTATTATAGCATATATTGCAGTTCATTGGTTCTACAGTTTACAATGAAAAGAGTACGCTTTTACTTTAAGAATATTAATTCCTAAATGAGAGTTATTCCATTCTACGAATGAATCCTTTTTTTAATGACAAAGATAAAATAATGGCATTCCCAACAGTTTCTAGATTCCAGATTAAGGCAACTGAAGACTTATCATCATTATTTACTCTAATATGGGTCAGTATAAGCCATTCTGACCCATTTCAGTGGTCATAACAATAGTTAAAGTATACCGAAAAATGGGAGTATGAGAAAATGTTGATTTTGGCTTCTTTGCAATAATAACTAAGATGGGCTAAATAAACTGTATAATCTGATGCCACAAAGTCTCCAAAAGAATCCTTAAATGATTAAACGATCATTAAATAATCTAAATACTGAATACCTTTTTGAAGTTTCTTTAATATGTATGAGATGGTAAGAATAAAATAAAAAAAGGGGCTTAATGCTCACTATCAAGGATGGTGGAGGATCAGTAATGCTGTGGATGTATCCCTATTCTATAAACCTTGGGAACCTTGTTAAGCTGAAAAAGATAACTGACAGTTAAATTTC
Organism: Cyprinodon variegatus; assembly: GCF_000732505.1. Classification (NCBI taxonomy): domain Eukaryota; kingdom Metazoa; phylum Chordata; class Actinopteri; order Cyprinodontiformes; family Cyprinodontidae; genus Cyprinodon; species Cyprinodon variegatus. The sequence goes on along the minus strand of NW_015150477.1, from coordinate 109,733 downwards.
CCATTTTAATTTCTAAAAAATTAAAATTGGGCCTCTGCCAGATCACAGTAGTGGTTTATAATGGCTCTCAGTTCTATAATTTCTAAAATATCTGAGCAAATTAACTCAGAACTTGTTAACCTGACCCTCCAATGGTCAACCTTTTCCCATGGCTATAACAAGCACAATTAGGGGAAAACATTTTAGGAGAAAAAAGAAAAACTTTAATTGACACCCCAACCCAGGAAAAAAAAGACCTTTCATTAAAGAAGAGTTCTATCTTTTCTATTTTAGTGTAAGAGCAATAAACATAGTCTTACTTTAATGCTTTTTAGACATCTTGAGCACAGGCATCAATAACCATGCAGGGGACTGTGTAAAGGGGTCAGTTAATCTTGATGCGCACCAGCACCTCTTTTCTTTCGCTGCGTCGAGTTTGTGTCGTAACACACCTCTAAGATTTCTAAATGTGAATTCTATGTTTGTCTTGTGTCATCAGTAAATGTCTGGCTTCTTACCTCAATAAAATGTCTTTACACATCGTGGTTGTCCCATTTTTTGACACAACATGCATATAGTCACAGTACAGATACTCATTTAGGCCCGCATGACAGAAGACAGGGCATCTGGTGTTTTTCTGGTGCTGTGTTTTGGCTAAATGAGGCCACTTCTATTCTCTTACTGCTGTCCATGCATAATGCACCATCCTCCAGCCACGACCTCTGTGTCTGCTGTTCACAGAGGAATGCCAGACTGATGCTCAAGACAGCTGAAATATAAATAGCACTTAATGGCACTGCTGGAAGGAGTGTAATTATGGCATTTTTATTGTATAACCAGCAGCAACATGAATCAGCGGAGAAGTAACATCGTTTACTATGAGCAGACGTTTTATTTGCTAGTAGTTTTCATTCCACGGGAATAAGAATACTTTTGTCTGTTATGTATAATTCAGCTTACTAAAGTGGTGATATCTGCCTAGTGATGTGGTTGCAAGCATGGAGTTTGTATGTTCTCCTTGTGCATAAGTGGGTTCTCTCCGGGTACTCTGACTTCCTCTAAGTCCAAAAATGTGACTTTTAGGTTTGTTGGACTGTTTAAATTGTCTTTAGATGATAGTTTGTGTATGCATGGTTGTTTATTCAGGGTGTCTGTTTTGACCTGCAACGGACTGGCAGCCTGTCCAATTAGGGATAAGCTCTTTAGTGATGGCTGAGAGACAAGCATTAATAGAATATTCATGTTTTCATTATTCTGAAAACACGACGGGATGCTCTGCACCAGATTTGACAGTTATTTTCCATCTGTAGCCATTAATCGAGTCACATAACTATTCATTCTCCACCATAGAAATTGCAGTAAGAAAGATTATAGTAAGAAAATCTACTATAATCATACAATAAAAGCTACATACTGGTTCTCAACCACATCATACATGAACATTTTAAATCAACCACACACCAATCCAGCATACAGGTAATCCATCATGCTGAATTCACTCATACCAAAATTAAAAGCTACACATTATTGGCCAATTCAATAACTCAGAAGCGATTGTGTTAGCCATAAGAGAGAGTGCCATAGTTGTTGCAGGTTTGTGTGAAAGACAGAAGAGAGTGTCCAATCACAGAGGATCTGAGCGGGATGGTAAAATCTGAATTAGCAGCTAATCAAGATTTTCTGATTGAATGATCTGAACAAAACTGAAATAATTATTTTAGAGAAGATGGAGCAGTTTATGTAAAATTCAAAACAGCAGTAGCAGTTAGGAGAAGAGCATTATGCTTTCAACATTTAACAAATTGAGTCTATTTAATATATTAAAGTGATAAAATTAAAAATAAAAAAATATCCAAGAATTTAAGATCCTGTTTAAAAAGACTCAATAGGTTTTTTTTTCCAGAGTTTTACCAGACTGGGATCAGCAGGTGATACAGTAATATAAAATGGGGAAAAAAATATAAAAATTATTGTAAATATTATATTTTAAAATGTTACTTAAATGTTTCATGGATTGATAGATACATGATATTAACCAAGATTATCGCTGGAAGAGACAATTAATGGCAAGCTCTTTAATTTTAATACAATGGTTAAAAAAAAGAAAACATTTTCTTATTATGGTAAAAACAAAATTTGATAAAAATAAACTTAAAAACATTATGTTAAATGTATAGACTATAGAAATGTGGATTTCTGGTGTACATTTTGTTATTTTGGGCTTCTTGCATGCTGTAATTTAATACATAGTTGTTGTTTTTTTTTTGTATATTTATATAGAACAGGAGTCCGTGATGCTCGAAGCAGCCTATCCTTTAAAACATGGAGCTGTGGATCTTTATTTATAGTCATAAACTTTTTGTTTCTTGACCACAGCTTCAAAAACAATAGATTGAATTTTGACTTAAGAGCTTGTTGGTTTAGTTTACCACCAAGAGAGGCAGTTGCACACCTCCATTAGCACTTGACAGAACTACCCATCTGCTGTGACTCAGAGCACAGCAAGTCTTCTCAGTCTGATGAAACTTTGCCAGTGTGGGAGAAAGCTGAACAGTCCTATCTTTCTCTCCCTCCGCCAAGACAATCTCATTTAATCTTTTCCTGGCATGGTCCACCTATCCATCACTCGCTTCCTTACTCCGGTTTTACAGCCGCAGACCAGTTCTCGATCAAGAGTCTTCCACCCAATCAGCTCTTTCTGACCTCCTCCATCATATTTTGTCATTGTAATCATAACAGTAGTTTCTTTCATTACTTCTTATTAAGTTATTTTAAAAGTCTGCCCACACCTTGCCTGACTGAATCACAGAGAGAAATATGAGGATGTGATGAAGGTTCTCAGAGTGAAACAGCCTATTAATAATGACTCATTTCTCCTGGCAGCTCGGCCACATCCTGGCCATAATGTCCACTTTCTAAGGTAGTAAACGGGGGGAAATAATGAAGGCCAGGTGTAAAAAGGTCATATATAAAATTTAGCCAGGCATCATATCGGCTGACCTAACATGCACCCTGCTTGTGCTTCTGTATAATAACTGTCTGCCATCATTATTCACACAGTGTCCCCTGCTGCTGTTATTACATCCTCAACCTTTAGAGCCGCCTTCATGCTTGTTTTAGGATTCAGTGCCTCAGAGGCTCAGTTCAGGGGAACGATGAACCATAGGAAAAGAGAGGATGTCTGAGAGCATCAGCTGCTGTAGTGAACACTGCCATCCCATTTACCTTTCATCCACACTGATCAAAGGATTACACATCATATCCCAACCTCGATTAAGCTCTTTGCAGGTTATTATACACGCACACCCCTATCTAAATTATTTAGGGATGCACAAAAAGAAAAAAAAACATATGGGGTACCACAATACTTTGAGATCAGTAAATCATTTTTGAATTGACATGACTTGAATTTAATTAATTGCACTGAATGGATTTAAACTTACTAGACTTGAATAAATGTAATAGAATAGACTTGAATTGAACAGAACTGAACTGAATTCAATTTAACTTAATTTCATATAACTGAATTAACTGAGCAAGCTTACATGGTTTTTATGGTAAGGTATGCTTAAATCCATTTATCTGCCTGTCTGTCTGTTTGTCTTTCCGCAAATTGTCTCATCTGTGTGCTTCATCTACACTATAATGCTTAATAGTTTGTTGTAGCAAAATAATCTGTTGTTTGCAGTAATATAATCATACTCTGTATTAAAACTTAGTGGAAAAGCCCCATAATGATCATATATCTGTGTGCTATACACATTTAATACCCTCATATATTGATTTGTGCATACTGAAGTTTTCACACCATTTGACTTGACGTAGCAAAGGAAGCAAATACAAACAAAAGCAGCTGTCTAGGGAATCCAACTGCTCAAAATATAGAGGCAATTAATGGAAAGTTATTCTAGGAATAGCAGGTAATCACAGGTTTCCAACATGAAAACACACCCACCCACGTGAAATAACCTGTCCCTGATACTAGCTGAGAGAAATGTAAAGAATTATTTCCTCAGCATTGTGAATAACATACCATTAATGCTTCTTTGTCGCCCACACAGGAAGCGAATGCAACGCAAGTGGTCCTCTACTTCAAGCAATATGCAAATGATGGTGCTGTTACAAAGAGGGACAAAAACAATTTACTGTATCTTGTGATTGCATGCGCGTAGTTTGAAAATAGCACAGAGGCTGGGCTATAAGTCATCTTTCTATTCTGGTTTTACATCTCCTCCATTTCACCTCGATTCACATTTCTTATTACTTGTGCAAAATAAAACAAAAGAATGTCATTAAGCAAATACACATATAATCACTGAACAGGTTTTTTTTTTAAATAAAACAAAACATCCAAAACACAGAGAACATTCAAAACGCACATGATTACAAACTCAAGGCCAGCGAGGAGGAAGTCCAAAAAAACAACAAAAAACTAGTTTACAGAAGAATAAAATGTGAGGCAGATTTACGTCTCTCCATCTTCTGTAGAGCTGCAAAAATAGCAAAAATGATGATAGCTCATTTTCAGCCTGCCGGAGATTTAGCTGTGGATTTGTGAGTGCTTCAAAAGAAAGGATGAGACAGCCATAAAGAAGATTGTACCAATGGAGAACCTTCCTTTTGCATTTTAAAATAAAGATCCAAATCATCTTTGATGTTTCAACTCGGTGTACTGACAGCACTTACAGCTGAGGAGACTTACCCATGAGCAAATATTTGTTTCGTTGGTAACTAAAAAAATCAAATTAAATATTTTATATCAAGCTCCTTTTACTTTGTTCTCTAAATTTGACAAGAAGATTGAGCATTTGACAAATGCATATATTTTTTTAAATGTATCCAATGGGTAAGCAGATAACAGGACAGTGTTATGCTGCTTTTCTAAATCGTTTTTTTTATTTCCTCCATCATATACACAATATCGGCAAAAGTACTCAATCACCCATCCAAATATTGGAAATCATCCTTTCCAATCACAGTGATAACCAGAGGTGTATAAAAAAGGCACCTAGATATGCTGCACCAACATAAATTTGTGAAATTATGGGTCGCTCTCTGGAGCTCGATGAATTTCAAGTAGGTACTTTGATGGGATGCTACCTGGGCAGGAAAAATCCAGAGGTCAAATTTCCTCACCCATATATATATATACATATATATAGTTACAAAGATCACAATATTAACACTTACCCTCTTTGTTTTATATATATTTATAAAAAAAAAAAAAAACTCTTCCTCACCTATCGTGTGGTCTTCCCCCCTTTTTCCTCCAAGCTCGGGTTCTCTACCAGAGGCCTGGGAGGTTGAGGGTTCTGCCAGTATCTTTGCTGCTTCTGTACAACTTCACTCTTCTGGACTGAGATGTCTGATGTATTTCCAGGAATCTGCTTTAACCAATCGTCACTGCCCCGAGGGCCCCGATGACCACGGGTACCACTGATGCCTTGACCTTACAGGTTTTCTCCAGCTCTTCTCTCAGCCCCTGATATCTCTCTAGTTTTTCATGTTCTTTTTTCCTGATGTTGCAGTCACCTGGTATTTCTATGTCAACCACAACGGCTTTCCTCTGCTTTTTGTCCACCACCACCATGTCGGTTGGTTTGCCATTACCATTCGGTCCGTCCATATCTGGAAGTCCAACAGGATCTTTGCTCGGTCATTCTACCATTTTTAAAGGTGTTTCCCACTTTGACCTTGGGGTTTCCGGCGAATACTCTGCACAGATGTTCCTATATACTATTCCAGCCACTTGGTTATGGCACACCATGTTAGCTTACCCTGCCAGCATCTTACACCCTGCAGTTATGTGCTGGATTGTCACAGGGGCTCTTTGCACAGTTTGCACCTGGGGTCTTGTCTGGTGTGGTAGGTCTGGGCCTCTATTGGTCTGTGCAGCCATGATGAGTGCCTCTGTGCTGTCCTTCAGTCTATCTATCTATCTATATATATATATATATAGACGTCCATATATATCTATATATATATTTATTTATACAATGATTGACGCCATGCTGAACCAAGATCACGACAGGTAGATAGACACTCCTTTTGAGACACTCCAGTTATTAAACATGTGATAACTATGAGTGACTGACAGAGGAGTCGGTACTGATGACTGATGTTTTAAGCTGGACACTGACTTGTCAGTTTTCTGCCCCTCATCACTGCTGATTAGAGACAGACCAGCGTAGACGCCCCCTTGAATCTTTGATTGCCCTTACATTTGTACGACACAATCTCCCTTTAATTAAAGCCAACTGAGACAGCCCTCCCCGTGCTCGTGCACACACACACTAACAGAAAAACAAACTATATGCTTCATTAAAGAAACATGAGCTCCAGGTCTCCCAGTGAGCCCTCTTTCGCTTTCTTGCAGCTCTTCTTCGTCTCTCCTAGAATAAGCAGCCAGAGGTGTTGCTTGTGGCGGAGCGTTGCTCTACGAGCTGGAACTACTGCAGCACACAAACAAAGCTGTTACAATGAACAACTCAAATCATCCTTCTCTCTGCAAAGATGACCTTTACTTTAGCTTCAGCAGATACATAAATCCAAACAAAGGGCCTGGAATAAAAGGTAGAAGTACTTGTTAGGTTTTAAACTGCTCAAATCTCAATTTTGGTTAATTTGTTGTGAATTTATTTGGCTGCTATTTATTTTACCAGGAAATAATTTTTTTAGAGGGTAAATATTGTATTTGTGGGTGAGTACATATAAGTCTCTAGGTCCCTTTACTTACAACTGAATGACGCATCCCAAACAGAAAAGATGGATAATAATTTTTTAGCATAAAAAAGGACTTTTAAAAGATAAAAATAAAGGAAATGGAAATGGAAGTGTANTATACTATTCCAGCCACTTGGTTATGGCACACCATGTTAGCTTACCCTGCCAGCATCTTACACCCTGCAGTTATGTGCTGGATTGTCACAGGGGCTCTTTGCACAGTTTGCACCTGGGGTCTTGTCTGGTGTGGTAGGTCTGGGCCTCTATTGGTCTGTGCAGCCATGATGAGTGCCTCTGTGCTGTCCTTCAGTCTATCTATCTATCTATATATATATATATATAGACGTCCATATATATCTATATATATATTTATTTATACAATGATTGACGCCATGCTGAACCAAGATCACGACATGTAGATAGACACTCCATATGAGACAGTTATTAAACATGTGATAACTATGAGTGACTGACAGAGGAGTCGGTACTGATGACTGATGTTTTAAGCTGGACACTGACTTGTCAGTTTTCTGCCCCTCATCACTGCTGATTAGAGACAGACCAGCGTAGACGCCCCCTTGAATCTTTGATTGCCCTTACATTTGTACGACACAATCTCCCTTTAATTAAAGCCAACTGAGACAGCCCTCCCCGTGCTCGTGCAAACACACACTAACAGAAAAACAAACTATATGCTTCATTAAAGAAACATGAGCTCCAGGTCTCCCAGTGAGCCCTCTTTCGCTTTCTTGCAGCTCTTCTTCGTCTCTCCTAGAATAAGCAGCCAGAGGTGTTGCTTGTGGCGGAGCGTTGCTCTACGAGCTGGAACTACTGCAGCACACAAACAAAGCTGTTACAATGAACAACTCAAATCATCCTTCTCTCTGCAAAGATGACCTTTACTTTAGCTTCAGCAGATACATAAATCCAAACAAAGGGCCTGGAATAAAAGGTAGAAGTACTTGTTAGGTTTTAAACTGCTCAAATCTCAATTTTGGTTAATTTGTTGTGAATTTATTTGGCTGCTATTTATTTTACCAGGAAATAATTTTTTTAGAGGGTAAATATTGTATTTGTGGGTGAGTACATATAAGTCTCTAGGTCCCTTTACTTACAACTGAATGACGCATCCCAAACAGAAAAGATGGATAATAATTTTTTAGCATAAAAAAGGACTTTTAAAAGATAAAAATAAAGGAAATGGAAATGGAAGTGTAAAAATACTCTGAAAGAAATAATGACCCCTTTGATCCCTTAACATACATTTCTTTGCCTAATTAGCAGCGTTAACATGATCTTATATTTACATTTGAAGAGTCCTTTAACCCACACTCACCCTATCTTTAGCCTGATAGCACCAAGAACATAAAGGGGAGAAATAAATCTAAATGAAATCACATCTTTCACAACTTTTTCAGGAATAAAACTGGAATTGCAAAATGTTTACACTTTTAGGAGCTGGTTGCTGAACTAAAATAGGGTAGACTAAAAAAGGTCGATATGGATTGTGAAACTGTTCTTGCAGAAGACATCTGAAGAATATCAAGCTATGCTGTAACTATCATTTCAGTCCGTGGACAGCACACTAAAAAAAGGATCCACAACCAAAGGCCCGTAGGACTCAGAAAAATAGTTTTTGCCTCAATACTTTTAAGCTTTTATAGGGAATTTAAGATGGATTTTATTATTATGTTTTTTATATATTACATTAATTTAAAGCAGAAAGCAGTAATGTTTAACTATCCTGTTCAGTTGCATTCTTTTTCTCATTTTTACTTCAGCCAAGGTTACAGTTTCTTTTCATTGAGGTTCTGTTTTTCATATACATTGGTTATGGTTTTCACCTGAGGGGAAAAATAATTCTGTTTCAACATTTGGAAGAAATAAACAAGTAAAACTGCCAAGTTGTCTGCACATATATCCTGTCTGGAACTGTGTTAGTCCCTGCTTTTCCCCATAGATGAGCCTGAGGATCTAACAGCAGCCACAGTAGTTCTAAAAAAAAAAAAAACGTTCTTTAGACAGACAGTAGATCTCTTTGGGAATGCAGAGCAGTCGTTTATTTATAGATAATAAAATAAAGTCCTTGAAAAAAGAACACACCAAATACAGTAAAACATAGTTGCGTCTCCATCTTGCTGCTGGGTGGCTTTGCTACCTCTGGAACAGGAAGCACTGAATCTGTCAAAAGCAGATTTCAGTCGGATTATGTTTATGGCATATCAGAGGCAGACACAATCAAGACAAAGTTTTTATCTAAGAAACGTTCAAAATTCACAGCTTTTAAAGAATAATTTATTCAACTTAAAGCATTGTGCACTGAACCTCCTCCAAAAAAACAGTGCATCTTAAAATTGCTATTTAGCAGCATCACTTTAAAATCAGATGACTCCAGGTTGCATGAGACCGTAAGCAATTTTTCATTTAAGTACTGACTTTAATTATACACAAATAAGGTAATAAGTACTGTTGCACTGATACCAGTATTGGGCGGGGCCTTGATCCCGCACTAAAATGTTGGTATCGGTATCGGTGAGTACCAACAAATACGGCAACGATACCATTTTGAAAGCAAAAAGTTTATTCAACTTTTCTCATCCATTCCAGGTAGGCAATAAAAAGTTCTACTGGATTCACTTTGTATTAGTCTTTTTCTTGCTTCACAAAGGTAGGCAGCAGCTTGACAAAGCCATGATGGCAATTATTTTACATCCAAGTAGTATGCAGTTCTTCACATATACAGTTAGGGCCTGAAATATTTGGACAGTAACACAATTTTCGCGAGTTGGGCTCTACATGCCCCCGCATTGGATTTGAATTGAAACCTCTACAACAGAATTCCAGTGCAGATTGTAACGTTTAATTTAAAGGGTTGAACAAAAATATCTGATAGAAAATGTAGGAATTGTACACATTTCTTTACAAACACTCCACATTTTAGGGGCTCAAAAGTAATTGGACAAGTAAACATAACCCAAACTAAATAGTTTTTTTTCAGTATTTTGTGGCGAATCCTTTGGAGGCAATCACTGCCTCAAGTCTGGAACCCATGGAAATCACCAAACGCTGGGTTTCCTCCTTCTTAATGCTTTGCCAGGCCTTTACAGCCACAGCCCAGACACATCAATTTTAAACAGATTGTATTGGTATGGTATCGGGGCAAAAAAATGGCATCGGCGCAACACTAGTAATATGTAAGTTTAAAATTGTTTTGAGCAAATCTGTGTTAAAACTGGTAAAATGTTTTAGATTTAAAATCCAGTCAGAATGACACACTTCACGTTTGTTAGAATTTTTTGCACATTTAGAGATTTAGAGATAGTAGACTCTATAACTACGGGAGACATTTGTAACATATTTCTCCTGAGAAAAAAGTGTTTCAGCAACCAAAGGAAGACAATAGCTCAAACACATGCTGAAAGGGCCTTAGACACCTCTGCCTTGGGAGACATTCTTCTTTTAGACTAAAGTATATCACAGAAAGATAATCAGGACACTTGAGGAAAGCAAGCCTTGAATAAAGAACTTTTTCATGCTGTTCTCTGTCTAGCATCAGATAGCCATGCGCTATAAGGACAGCCCAGAAATATAACTTCAGGTTTGACACAAGCATCAAAAGGAAAATTTTCGCCATGATAATTATAACAGGTTTGAATGGAAAGAAACAAGATTTTTCCTCAGTTTTGTTTAAAACATCCTGACACCTATGCAGAAGTCTTTATCAAACCTAGAGGCTTGCTGATGAGTAACCTGGGGTCTTCAACCACTTAATCAACCCAGAAGTATACTGTATACACATCACGTATTCTTCTCCTTCTACTGTATTAATCTCTTGTTGCCCTTCCCTCTATACCTACACTTCCTTTCTATAAAACCTTTGACACCTCTGATAGGCCTGATTGATAGCTTATTGTTAGCTCTGATATTAACTGCAATGTTACACCCTATTTCCAAGTGTCTTTGAATAAAAGCATCTGCTAAATGTGCGAACATAAACATATGTAATATATGGGATCTGTATGAATGGGGCTCCAAAGTAGGAGTTCGCTTAAATAACGGACAAGCTCCATTCAAAACAAATAGACTGCCAGAAGCTACAGGTAGATGTTTGACTCTTAATATTTCTAAATGTTTAGCTCAACAAAAATGATGCAAGGCAATATCTGGTATTTTAATTTGTATAAAATCCTCAAAATCTAGATTTATTCCAGTAATGATCAATTTCTCTGCAGCTCCGACTGCAGAGAAATGGATTATTAAGTTAGTTATTCATCATAGTCCTGTGTTTTTGCCTATTAGTGAGCATGTTTAGCATGCTGCTGCAGCTAATGATGCAGAAGAAAACAAAAAACATTACCAGTTTGTGACACTTGGATAAAGTTTACTCTGAATTAGCTCAAAAATTAGTCAGTCTTAGTTGTCACTTTAATGAGCTACTGAGACTGTTAAGGTTGAAGATGACATCTTTTTAGTATTCCAGTTCCAGTCAAAACACTGACATCAAAATTCAATATGGTGGCCGCGTCAAATCTGTTGGTATGTATCTGAAAAAAGTCTGTTCAACATTTTGTACCTCTGCTTGTAAACATTTTGCAACACTTAAAATAAGCACAAATTTATTGTCTTTAGTTGGTATTGTGACCTGCAGTTATCTGCCTCTTTGGGAACAACCGTTTGCTGACTCTTCGGGGTTTCCATTCCAAGCAATTGTTTTGTTCATACGGTTGCCCAGCAGAGGATGTACTTCCTGCGGCAGCTGAAGAAATTCAACCTGCCCAGGACAATGATGGTGCAGTTCTACTCCTCCATTATTGAGTCCATCCTCACTTCCTCCATCACTATCTGGTACGCTGGTGACACCGCTAAGGACAAGAGCAGACTGCAGCGTGTCATCCAGTCTGCAGAGAAGGTGATTGGCTGCAACCTCCCATCTCTCCAGGAGCTGCACGCCTCCAGGACTCTGAGGC
>NW_015150477.1:92765-97776 GCF_000732505.1 Cyprinodon variegatus | reverse complement strand
TTTTGTTTTTTGTCTGCACCAACAACACCAAGTCAAATTCCTTGTAAGTGCAAACCTACTTGGCAATAAACTTGATTCTGATTCTGATTCTGATACCATTCTGTGGGTCAAAAGCCAAATTTTAGGGGCCACCAGGACACATTAGGGGACCTCGAGAAATTACAGGACAAATAAGAGACAGATATGCAAAAATATCTAAATGTTATTTTAATTATCATAACAATACATTTTTCAATCATTTTAAAGAAAGATAAGTTGCAATAACATATCATATTAAAATGACACACTCTGGGGATTTATAACTGAACTCTAAGGCTCTTCCCTGTCGAAGCTTCTTTATACAGTAGAAAAACTTAGAGTTTGTTTTTAATTAAAGGTATTTCAAACAAAACATGGAGCAGGCCTATGGATAATGGCATGCGTGCGGCAATGACAAACATTAAGCCAAGCTCTCCCACCACACACAAATGGTTGATTTTTTTTGGTTCTCCTCTTGCAATAAACAGTTTGTTGGAGAAGTCTGTGTCACTGGAAAATGATAGTGCTGAAAAACAAGCAGTCAACATTCTGATGGAAAAGAAACTGTTGATAATTATTGATAATTTAATAAAAGCAAGAACATTTTTCTAAAAATAGATTTTATTATGCGTATTTTGTAGCATTGTATGTAGGTTTACTGCCTGCACCTAATGCAGTTTTGTGGGCTGAGGCATGGAAATGTTTGACCACCTCCATAGTGACCCCCGTTGTAAACAAGGCATGGTTATGTTGACAGTACCAGTCATCATCAGTATATTGCATCAATAACTGTCACTGGGGCTTTTAGTGTCTGATTTATGTTAACCGTAAGTAATGAATACCCTCTAAAAGAAAAGCAGTACAACTTTAAGCATTGCTGTTTAGTTTTTTTTTTCAAATGTATATCTTTTCAATCCAGTATCACTACAGTATTTTATAGTTTTGTGTTATTTTTAGCCTCCATTTCATTTGATGCCCACTAAATTGCATTTCTGAAACATTTGCCTAAAGGGTTGCATAATCCCAGGCTTTTTTTCTGCTTCATATGACCTTTCCCTCACGAAAACTAATTGCTCAGAATAACATGGCTGCTAATAAACACTGGTCCCTGCTGCTTTTGCTGCATTTTCGTTTATAATGAATCGAGAGCTGGTTAAATTCAATCAGAAACTATTTGTGTCTCTAATGCAAATCCCATGGGCAAAATTTAAAAACGTTAGTGGGAGCAGAAAGGTCTTAGTCATGTCGCAGTTGATTTAATCACATCTTTATTATCTGACCTATTGGATGAATGATTGCACAGTAGCTCCAACTTTCTTCATATCTACACGTTGAAAAACACGACTGCTGTCTCACTCCCTGATTTGATCGCTTGCAGCACTTTTAATTACTGGTGGAGCTTGAGTCAAGTACAAGGTTCTTCTCAGAGGCCACCACTTTGATTGATGAAGCAGCAAACACGATGAATATGAGGAAATGAGGACATCACTGGAGGTTCTAATGTGCCTGTCAACAAAAGGAAGTGTAATCAAACCAAGATTTGTGGGTCTGGTTATCAGGTCTCATCGTTGGTAACACAGATCATCGGCTGAGAAAATCATTGCTAATCAGATCAAAATGGCTCAGACTTTCTGCCGAGATGAATCATGTCAGCAAGTCATGCAGAGATGCTCTGTTTGCATTAATGACAGAGTTACACAGTTTTATGTCACAGTGAAGGAGCACTGCAACAAAAGCGTAAAAAGGCATTCAGTAAATATTTAGTTCTCTATGTTGCATTGAACAGGAACAACTGTTTAATATCTTTAAATAGTCATCAGAAGCATTTCTCCAGGCTTCCAAACTGCCCACCAAAGTTTTATCTTGGACCTTTGTGAACATTTAAGTTATTCTATAGTTCATTTCTTTCCATAATATTATAATTAGTTAAGATTGAAATTGGTGTAATCTTTAAAGGTCAAATTTGTGAGTTTGGATAAGGATTGTGACTTAATTTTTCAATCACTCATATGTTAATCCACAGTCCAAACAAAAACCACAGTATGCAGTTAGCAAGGGTTCTGCAGGGGTTCTGATGCATTTCAGCAGCAGAAGCTCAAAGAGTTTCAAATCTGTCGACACCATGAGGTCTGAGATTTGTCAAACTCTTTTATTTTATTTTATTTGTCTGCTTAAGGTGATGGTTTCTTTGCACAAGGTGTTGATTATTTCAAAGAACGCAGGATGTTCAACACCCTAATCTTTCTACAACATTTGGAAAAGATTTGGGCCTTTAACATTACAGATTAGCTCACAAATTTAAAATAATAGAGGATGATCTTTTATTTCCGGTAGGATCATCTTATCAGTGGTCCTCCTAATTGTCAATCATTCTGGTGATATGTTTACTTAAAGCCATCCTACGTTCTCGTCCCATCAGATATCTTTTTCTGCGCATGTGCACTTTGAAACCGTTGCTCACCACAAATATGCGTCTTAAACAGTCGATGAAGCTCACCTTTCTCACCGCAAGTCTATGAAAATGGCTGAGGGGCGTAAGAGAAGAAGTGCCTGCAAAGTGTTTGAGAAGAAAAGAAAGGCCTCAGAAGAGGCAGATATCTATTAGAATGTTTTGCAAGTAGAGCTCTACTTGCAAAGCATTATGGGATTTGCTGTCAGAGCGGCCCGCTGTTGCTACCCGACAGCAGTGACTAATAACAAAGAAGGCGTAGGCAGCACGAGGTGGAGGAAGAGTTACATGACCAACGGAGCAAAAAGCAGTGATCATCTGTCTGAACGGTAAGTTAACTGGGTTTGCTATGAAGTGCACCATATAGTCCCCGCTGTACGTGGACACAGTAATCTTGTTTGAGCTATGAGAACAGCACTTTTGAAACAGGGCTTGCACAAGGAGAATTGGGCTCGTGCATGCTCTTGCACAAGCATTTTTCTTTTTAAGTGGAGAGGGCGAGTCTTTTAAAAAATCCTCCACAATACCTTTAACATACAGATGAAGAACTAATCACATATTCATCTTTATATAATGACAGACCCAAGAAGGATTTGGTGGACTTTACACCATCACATTTGTGATGTTAGGGTATCTTGCCTGTCAACCAACATATTTTTTTCTAATAAATAATAGGAATTCATGTTTTTCAGTACATTGTAGCTTTTGGTGTAACAGAAGATATGAAGGATGTAAATGCTTAACGTTTATATTTCATCATCAGCGAGACAAATTCCTTAACTTACTCTGTTCACATCATAGATTGTTCTTCATATGCCTTTTTATGATGAAAAACATTGTAAGGCACAATGATTTAAGAGCGTTTTACAATGAAAAAACAACTTATAGAGATGGGTGAAGGAGAGAATGGTCGGGATAGAGCTTTGATGTATAAAGGGTCATGATTTAACAATTTAAATAAGATGATAAACAGCCAACCTGCTAATAGCAAATCACTTAGGGGCATTAATAACAACGGGGTAAGGGTAAATGCATAATCTTTCTTGTCATGGCAGTCGACCCGATGTGCAGGACAAAATAGTCAATTATGCCGTGGTCCAGTGGAGAAAACAGCTTCGACAAAAATATGAGACAGGCGGAAGGAGAAAAAAAAAAACAAACACTATCAATCTCTGTCCTCTTGGATGACTTTCAGCCTGCTGGTCACTGCTGTTTCTGCTCCAGTTTCCTAGAAACTGAGGACTCCTGCCTACAAACACCACTTTAAAATGGGATCAATTTGCTTTGGTAAATTTTTGTCCACTGCAGATGATACAGTACACACTAAGTGTTATTAGTCCCCATGCTGTCATTGTTTTATTGAGTCTTTATCGTTGCTCATGGACTTCCTGCACCATTAACTTTCACTCAAAGCCAGTAGCAGCCAGTAAATTGAGGCTTAGAATGCTTAAACATTAGCTGAGAATTAGGGCTGAGGTACAATAAATTATGTATTATAATCACAAAAAGGTCAATGAACTAATACTAGCAATTACTTTAAAAATTTAATCTAATCATTCAATTTGCATGTCAGGAGTTTTTTTTTATTGCATTGTGTTTGAAATTGAAGAAACAGGCTTTTTTGGGTTGGAATTCTACATTTCTGTTTGACAAAGGATGTGTCTGATAAAACCATTGATCTGTGGACCTACAGTGTCGAGCAATTGAGCACTTAGCATGTGTGAAAGTGTGAAAAATTCTCAGAAGACATCCGATTAGCGGAATATTTAGTGGGCTGTGGGCAGTAAAGCTTATCCACATCAAATCCACATCAAATGCAAACATCATTGTTGTGTGCACTGATGCACAGTCCTGTAGAAAGAGGGAGGGGCCATCTTTAGACTGCTCCTGAAATGTTTTACCATTAAATTATCCAAAATAGTTTGGTATGCACAAAATTTAACATTTTTTTGTCATAAAACTGGCAACATGATTTTCCCTTCCCCAGATATTGCACTTGGAACAAGACCAGACATGTACCTTTTACATCAAATAACTTTCAGTCTGTGATATTTTGTCCAACAGACACTAGTGTGTTTAGACAACAACTAAAAAAGAAATTAAACCACTAGCATTGTCAAACAGCAAACTAAATGCATATGGAATAAATTTGCAACAAGTTTTATTGAGAATATTGGAATTTATCAAAAAAAACGTATTTAACTCCAACTAAATTTTATTTCCGTTCCAAATTTTTAACTAAGCTGGTGAAATTCAGCTGCTAAACTATGGAAGCATAAATTAAGAAGGGACAAATACAAATGGTTGATTTCCATCACCAATGTAAATCAGAGTTAGATTAAACATTATTTTGGTAAATAATAAGTTAGAGAATGATTTGCATCATAAGAAATCAATAACCATTTGGATCTGTGATTCTTAATGTCATGTGATTTTCTTTATCTGGAAATAACAAAAAAAAAAAGGGTTAGGAACTTTTAAAAAAATCATCACTGCATTTTTTGGGGGGTCGATCGGTAACTAACAAAGCTGCTAACTTAGTTA
>NW_015150477.1:88584-92241 GCF_000732505.1 Cyprinodon variegatus | reverse complement strand
ATCCATCCATCCATCCATCCATCCATCCATCCATCCATCCATCCATCCATCCATCCATCCATCCATCCATCATTTGTCCGTCAGGGCACAGGGCAAAAAAAAAACATCTACACCGAAGGTGACATTTAGAGCCACCAACTAACTTAAGAGTGATATTTTTTGGACAGTAAGAGGAAGAACCTAGAAAACCCACACTTGTGCTGGGAGAACATGCAAGCTCTTTGCAGAAAAACCCAAAGTCAGGGACTGAACCAAGGAGCTTCTTGCTTCAAGGAAACAGGGGAACCATGTAGTCCATGTTTTCATTCATGTTTTAGCATGTTAGGGTAATAAGGGAATAGGAAAACCCAAAACCTTGACATGACATCAGCGTTTAAACCCTTAATGATCTTAAGTTTATCATAACTTTATGATTAACACTTTAGGATCAGGTGGAAAGCATCTGCTGCGGCCATTGGCTGCACAGGAATCAGACCACAGTTTGGATCAATGTTTAAAAAATGTCGTCACCTGTCTGCTTGGTGGACATTAAACGAAGAACATTTTTTTATCGGGCCCAGCAGGGAGCTTCTGCATATGAGATTTTTTCTGAAAAGGGGTTGTTTCACCCACAGTATGTCAAAACTGCCTGTGATCCAGTGGGTCATCCATAATTCACAATCCCTTCCATGCTCATATTTGTCTCATGGCTGTGAAGCACAACAGCTTCAAACCCAGACTCATCCATAAGATTGTCAAAAGGAGAAGCAGGATTTGTCCTACCAGAGACTGAGCCTCGACAGCTCAAAAATCCTGTGAAAACAGGCTTTACATCCCTGCAGCTGAAGCTTTGCATTGCATGGAGTGATTTGGCTTGAATCCAGCTGCTTAGCTCCCTATGCACTGTTTGGAGGTTTGTCACCATTGAGCTCAGCTCACAATGCATGTCAGGATCATGTGGCTCCATTTGGCACTCTGTGGCAGAGTTGCTGTATTTCTCATTCACTTCCATTTTGTTACAACACCACTGACACTTAATAGTGCAACATGTTAGCATTCTTTCATAGCTCCACGATGTAATTCACCTTTTCTGAGAACAACCGATCTGTCTACATGTTTTTGTGTTTGATGTTATACATCTGTAGCCGTGGAAACGATCAAAACGCCTGATTTGTTTGGATGAGTTGGAGAATAATTTTGGCAGCATAGCAAATATATTCATATATAGTCATCATTGGTGAGTCACACTAAGTTGCAGCCCAGCGAGGTGTTTACATATACAACAGCACCAAACCTGATGAGTAAGCTGCTGTGGTATTGTATCATAGATTAATCAAGGGCACTAAGGAAAGCCCAGCATCTGTCTTCAGCATTTGCTTTGCTAAATGTTTAATAATATCCACCCTGATGTGATCTTTAGTTGTTTCAACTATGCTCCCTCCTTGATCCAGCTTTATTTCAATCTGAAAAACTCACACAAAGAGAAAAGACAATTAGAAGACTTTTATTGATACGATTACTTTGTCTTTGGCGCTCAGACCTCAGCAGGAAACATATCGCTTAATTTTGATAGATATGCATGAACAGGAGTAAAGAACAGGGATGTTTCAGTGGAGATAGATGAAGTTGGTCAGTCTGTAGACTGCTGGTTAACGAGACGGTATGCTGAGCTTTATGGGGAGATCCAGTGGACTGCGTGAGCTGATGCTAGAGCTTCACTCAGGGACCTGGAAGTTGGAAGTCCAGCTTGGATAACACAGGTTAAGAGAACCTGTCCATGATGAGCAAGCATGAAGCAACAGTGGAGAGGAAAAACTCCCAATTGGGAAGAAACCTCTGGCAGAACCAGGCTCAACATGGCGGTTAAGACCGTTTAAGATGAGACAGGGAAAGCAGTAAGAGTCCGGGAGGAATTACACTCTGATGAAGCTTTAGCTACGATGGTGGAGGAGGGGCTGGAGGTTGGTTGACACAAGGTTGTCTTAATAAAGTCACAGCGCAAACACCACCTGCGCACCAGACAGCAGATAAGTTGCGGATCAGAGGCCTTTTAAGATGAACTTTGGATGCTGATTGTCTTTTGTTGAGGTATGGTTCAAAGCTGATTGGCTGTGTCACAGGTGGATGTAGGAGAGCAATCAGTTTCTTCAGTTGAACTACTGCCTAGGCTTCATTTCTGCACAGGATGTAAAAGTAGCTTCCACTATATATGTGCAGGACTGTGGATGCCGTTTTAATTCTGCTGATATAGTCCTGTAGACGGGAAACTTTGAATTTCCTTTTATAGGCACAATATTTTGATGGTTTATAAACTGTTTCAATTTCTTCTGTCTTGCACAGATGAGGAAGGAAAAATAGAAATGCATTTTTTCCCCCGAATGGGCTTTAAAATGCTACTTTACAACCCATTGACCAAGTTTCATTTGATTGGCTGACCACTTCAAGGGACATATCACTGCTTTGAAGCTCCAGCTCACTTATAGCCCTCTGAGTGCTGAGACCTATTCTCAAAATGATTCAGAATGACAAGAAGCCTTGTTCAATTGGTAAAAACAAGAAGTGATTACTGTTTGGGATTTTGCTGCAGATGCTTGATTGATTTTATTGTCTGTGATTGAACTGGGCTTCAGTTTTTATAAATTTTAGTTAAACATTATTAATATAAATCAGATTTCAGAGGGATATTATGTGGAAACGATCAAGACATTCTAAGCTGTGAAGGGAGACTATCAGCCGGTCAAAGGATGACATTCTAGACTAAAAAACAGCTGTGTTAAGATTTTTATCCCCTCTGCAAAGCTTAGAGATGAGAGTACCACAGTAAGGCATCCATTGTTCAGTTCCATTGTGGTAGTTCTGTCATAGCCAAGATGACATTTTCAAGTTGGTTTGAGATTATTAATCAATTCTCTGTTTTACTTCCCTTTCTTAAGGGCTCAGTTAGGGCTTAGAACTTCTGAATAGTTTAAAATAAACCTTAAACAGTCAAGAAAAGCTTTGATTTAAATTAAAACTTTTCA
Source organism: Cyprinodon variegatus (assembly GCF_000732505.1). Taxonomy (NCBI): domain Eukaryota; kingdom Metazoa; phylum Chordata; class Actinopteri; order Cyprinodontiformes; family Cyprinodontidae; genus Cyprinodon; species Cyprinodon variegatus. The sequence goes on along the minus strand of NW_015150477.1, from coordinate 89,242 downwards.
TTGTGAAGAAAAAAAAAATCTTGAACATTTAATATACATTGTTGTCTTGTTTTTGTATCAAAAATACTTTTTGTAATTGTCAAAATTCACATTTTGTTTTATCAGACCATAGTAAGAGTTTAGCCAAGCATTAATTTTTTCTTTAAAAGGAAAAGCCTCCTTGCTCTTTTGTCTATCTATATAAAGAAAACTGAATAATTTTTTTTTCACATGTAGAATACAATCAGAATTTGGCAGAAATGCCTGCTGTTTCTTTATCCTGTTTGCATTAATTGTTCAGATACCTGACTGATGGTACCTTTGAGTCACTATAAGTTTTAAAACATCTCTGCAGTAGAAACAGGAGAGGGCAAATAAGCAAAAGTCAGGAAGATGCCATTATGGCTGAATTTTTTCCGGGTTTGTTTCATAAGAACTTGCAAAAATATTTACAACCGCATCACTGCACTTTGATACAATTCATCTTTTCACAAATTTGTTATGTAGTTAAAATGAATTAGATTATTGTCACGCTGGGATCTCTTTACATGTGATATTTTTTTTACAAAGAAACCTGATTATTACCTGGTTTGTGTAGACTTTAGAAAAAATACTTTATAATTAATATTATTATTTAAAGAAACCTATTGACCTCCTACTGAGGTTATAGATAAGTTCA
>NW_015150477.1:33680-87944 GCF_000732505.1 Cyprinodon variegatus | reverse complement strand
ATCAGTACTTCCACTTTTACCAGAGTATTTTTTAACACAAGTATCTGTACTTTTACTCAAGTACGGAAAGTGAGTACTTTTGCCATCTCTGCTTAGAAGCAAGGCTCACATATATTGTACAGAGAATGACAAAAGTAATACCTAACAAGGACAATGGAGGGAAAAAAAGCTGATCTTGTTGCACCTGTTCAGAAGGCAGCTCTTGGTCATTTACTTTCTCCTCTCAGCTCTGCTTTCATGTACGATTTTGCTATGAAAAGCCTTAAAACAAGGCCATGGGAAAAGAAAACTGGAGTGGTTAAAGGTTTTGGGTCATCTATTCTGGAACATGCAGTCTAATTCAGGACATGACGATTGTAGTTAACCTACTTTGATTTATTTTCTTGTTTCGTTTTCTTTGCTCTGTGAGAGTGAGGCTTTTATCTTCTTGGGTGTTCTGTGAATAAGACTAGACAAAAATGGGTTACCATTTAAATTAAATATGTCTCAAAGTTGCAAAGTAACAGGAAGCTGGCATTGAGGCACTTTTTAACTTTAGCATAAAGCACCTCTGGGTAAAAGTTTACATACATTAATTGTGGGCAATCAATGTCCCATTCATGTTATTAAGCTACATCTGAAAATAATGCTTTAGAAGACTATAATCTCAAGGTAACCTGAATAAATCATAGAATTATTCATTACCTGTAATTTTACTTAGAAACTGCAAAAGCTGCATACATTCCCACTGCTATTAGGGCAAAGGCTCTTGGATGTTTTTATTTTTTATTATTATTATTTTTTATTCATTGGATTAAAAACAAAGATAAAAAATATTTCTATGCAAGGTTTTTATCCATCTGACTCAAAATGTCCTATTCAACTGAAAAGATTCAGGAAAAACTTTGTCTCAAGTCAAATGGACACACTAGTGTCCCTGTCCATCATGGAGGCGGCTCTACATCCCCATGAACTGAGAGGGAGATCACCAAGAAAGCATTTCTCACAGATCAACTCCTTTAAGCTCAATTGAAATGTGAAGCTACCAACAAGAACAAGCAAAGTTCTTTTTATATTATTTCCATTTTTTATTTGGTTAAAATACCATGACGTATGAGTCAAGGTCAGACCTAAAAAATATGTTATTGTAGAGCATGGTAGTGGCAGCATAATGCGGATGGTCTCTTTTGCCCTCAGTTACACAGGTGCATTTCAGAAAATCAATGGAATAAAACAGAATTGCCAACTTCTTTAGCTTCAGTTTTATTCATTGATCCGATCCCAGCCTTATTAGAGATTTATAAGACGTACATAAAAGCACATTATTGATCTTGAAAAAAAAAAAGACTAAATTATAACACATCCTGCCTGAATTGTGCCATAATGACTGCCAAGAGAAATATGATTTCTGTGCAGCTCTTACATATTTACCCAAATTTAAGTTGGAGAGTGGAATTATCTTAGCCTGTATATACTGTACATTTTTTCAGCATGTGGATTACATAAAATCCAATTAGGTTTAAACCTTTTTATAAGACATTTTTCTTAAATAAATTGAAATCTGATATTTTACAGCGTAGTTATGTACTATTTCTATAAAAAAATATTTAAAAAACCTACAAAATTTTCAAATAGAACAATATATGCCAAGCGTTCATTCTGATAGTGTTTACTTAGTCCTTTTGGAAGATCAGGAGTATTTGCACATATGCCATCGTCATTGATCTCTATCAGTAAACACAAAAATTCATATTGTATTCTGAGTGCAACGTTTTTCTTGCCCCTTTTCCCATTCGATATGTTTTGATGCTTTTTCACACTTAATCTTTTACAGTTTTTGGTTTCTCCACTTGGTGTAGACTCGCTTGGATTCATTGTTTCTCTCATAGTTATGACCAATGTTTCCTCTATGCTGCACACCTGCACAATCGTGCACACATTCCCAGAGCGAATAAGAAAATCTATGCAGCGCATAAAATAAATGCTATGCTAATGCTAATAATAATAAGCTATGTTTTTCTGTATCATTTTGAATCCGTGTATCATTTGTTCTTAAAATCAAAAACATTGATAAACGAGACACAATTGTTTTTTGCCCCCAAACTAAATTAAAATATATAAATACACACACACACAAAATATGTAAATATGTAATGGAAATACATTCATCTTTAGTTATCAGCTCTTATAGCATCTAATATCTATGAGCGTTATCAAAAATTACCCTGAATGCGTGAGCCATCTGGCGCAAGATCTACTCTTCAATCCAAACTTAAAATATAACTATCAGATTGTATAAGAATTATAAATACACTTAAGAGTTGTATTTGGATGAATATGTTTAATTAAATGTCCTTTAATTAAACATATTCAAGTACATAATGACAAAAAGAACAGGGGTCAATCAGCACATTCTCACATATAGTGGCTGCAGCAAACATCCCCTGCTGACTGTGAAGGATTTAGTTTAATGAATCATATCAATATCATGAAATGCTTACACTTGTATGTAAGTTAGATAAATGCTAAAAAAAAACAGAGTTACAGGAGTTTATACTGTATCACAAGCTTCAGCAAACATTTCACTGTGCAAAATGTTAATGCGAACAAATAGTTTGGTCTAAAAGGTGTAATGTGTCGCTGACTCGCATCTGAGGAACAACATTTTTTTTTTCATTTGAATTGGGGCCAAATCACTTAAGTTAAACTAATGGAAATTGCTGCTGTAGTCTGTTATTCTTTTAATAAGGCCATATAAGTTATGATCCCAGGTTTATATCAAGTTTAATATTGGTGTGTGGCGACAGCAAGCACATCTGCTGATGCCCACATCGGTCCTCAGTCTTCTCAGGAGCCTTGTCTGTATGTTTAGACACATGAAAAATTTGCGTGAACGTTGGACACGACTATGGCTCTGTTCCTTGTTTACCCAAACCATATCATACCTCTGGGTCCCATTTCACTAACCAAAGATAAAGGATTAAATTGGGATGTTCCTGATATTTGGACCCAATTAAGCCATAATTCGTTTCAAAAAAGCCGAAACACTTAAATTACCAAAATTATTTATTCTGACCAGGCAGGCTTACTCAAACCTAGGGTCCATATCTACTCAGTAAATGGTGACACCGATCAGAAACCAATCACTGGCGGATGAGGGAAAACGTTTAGATGCATCACCGCCAACTGCTGAGATTGGACTGTGGGCCAGCATATCAACCAGCAGAATCTATATTCTTGTAAATCTCCCTGTTCCTTCAAAATCTTATAAATGCTGCAAAGCAATGAGGTCTGTCAGTGATGCCGTTTCCCCATATGCATTTTTATCAGATATATATTTATTTGTATAGAACAATTCAGTACATGGACAAGTCAAAGTGCCTTACATGAATTAGATAATAAATTGAAGAAAAAGAAAAAGCAGAATTAATGCTTACCATATATTTCTTAATTTTGTCGGTGGAAATTGTTACTGTTTGATGCGTTTAAAGAAGGCATTTCTTTTAAGCTTGACAGAAATGCATTTATTAGGCCATCTGTGTGTTGAAGAGATTAGAGCAATGTTCAGATTTGAATTTCAGGTAAATGCATGAGTGTTACTGCATTTCTGGGGACATCCCAGATTGCAGACTGCTGGGTCCCTAAAAGGAGCGCCGTAGAGAACAGTGTTGGGCTCAGATATTCTGCTTGTCGTGTAATCCTACATGCAGTAGAAGATGCTGAAAATCTATCTTAGCAAAGACAATAGTTCATGCACCATCAGAAGTGCATATTTGGCATTGAAAGACAATGGATGTCGCATGTCCTGACCACAGAAGAATGGAGGACATCGATGAGGGATTTTATAGTATTGCACACATGAATTAGGCTACACTTTACAAAAACAAAATTAACAGGTGGACTACTTTTTTCATTTTTTTTCATACAGGATTCCTTTTTGTTAATGGTAAAATATGATTCTAGAATCAACCATCATAAAACAGTGTAAAAACAAAAATTCTGCTGCCAAATTAAGTTTTTAACATTAAATTAAATCAATGAAGTTCTCAGGATCCAATGCCAAGAATCCCACATGAAATAAAACTCCACTGGAACAGATGACTGAATGGCTGAACAGAACTGTAATATAAATCTACCACATCTGAACATATCGTTATATTGGCTTCCACGGTTTATTTTCAGGTTATTAGTGATAGAAATGACAACTCCTTAATGGCTATTTCACTTAGAATTAAGGAATTGGTATTTTGGGCTGCTTAGTTAGTTGATCCACTTTCCTTTTTAAATCAATCTGCGATCGACCTCACTGTATTAAAGAAAACTCCAGACCCTCGTTTAGCTTTATTACACCTGGCTGGAGGTAGCCACAGCTCTGGAGCCTGCCTTGGTGTTTGAATCTGATGAAACAAGGACGCAATCCTCACTCTGAGTTGAGTCTGGCTCTATCCCATCCTGGGATTTCTTAAACCAGCTTTGTTGCATAGGGCTGTGCTCAAATGATCTTTTTAAGCGGAATATACACAATACTCTAACTAAAAATAGATGGGAGAAATAAAAGTGTAAATCACAGAAAATAAGCAAACTGTTCAATAATCCAGAAGACATTTGTATGCAACCAGAGTAGACATTGAGATATTTAAGGTCATAGTACCCAACGAAAAATCTAAATACCAAATCTATGTGCAAATCTCTGACTAGAAATGCATCTGAGCTTTACGTACAAATGGTTCCAAACAACCTCGGATGATGTTTTCTTTTAACAGGCTGCTTCATCTAGATGTTACGTTTCCAGATATCCAAATATGTGGTTTTCAAAAAGATTAAGCTATACGTTTTTTTAAATCACTTTCTATGCCTTTAAAAACGGTAAGGTCATGTTAGCAGTTGGGATCTGGCATGGCCTTTGAGTGAAAGCATAAGATGTGGTTTACTGCATAATTCATGTCATATGCTGTTCTATTAATTCATAACCAGGACAATTAGTGTGGCTCAAGGGAAAAAGTGGATTAGCTTTTCCAATATCAAAATATGTTTAAACTACATTTCAGTTTGAAATCTCAAGCTTTTCGTTGCATTTGACTGAAATCCACTGTGCACAGTGATTTTGACATTTTTTTAAAAAGGTATTCCGAGGCTTTTATCTTTGATTTGTTGGAAAGCTTTCCAGCTAGAACAGCCAAGACACTGGAGATGATTCAGAGACTAACAGCTGCAGCTAGCCGAGAGTAAGTGCAAATAAAAGCTTAGGCTCAAAAAACAAGCAAGTCAGTGTTTGCAAGTCAACACAAAGGGCATGAAGGTAGATCAGCAGTGAGGCTTAAAAATTGGGAAAATCTACCTTCAAAGTGAAGGAAAAGTAAAGCCATTAAACTTTACCTGGAAGGCATTTGCACCTTAGAAACGGCTCAACCAGCTTCCTGATCCAGGATAACGAGTTTTACAGACACTGGAACAAGGACCTATTCACCCATAAATGCACTTTTTCCTGCCAAGGAACATTACAGGTCAGCTTTAATTTTAGAAATGCATTTTGAGCCTTAATGTTTCAAAACCAATTGCAAAATTACAAGGGAAAAAAATATTTGAATCTAAATGTGGCCTTTAAAACCAAACTGCATTTTAATTGCTTTAGTTTAGAATAGAAAATCCTTTTGTCCCAGAATGGGGAAATTGTGTTACAGCAGCAAAAGGTTATAGCAGAAGTGGTCACAATGTAAACCTTAGAAAGTGTATAAAACAGAACATTTAACAAATAATGTACCATTTTTAATATAAATGCATCTGCAGAGTAAACGGCTGTGGATGTTTTTACAGTAATGGATGTGATGAATGGCTATAGAATAGTTTCATCGTGCATCAAGAAAAACCTTGACGTTAAAAATCTTTATGACTAAGATTCTTAACTTCTAAAGTTGAACTGCACATAAACCAAGAGCGGAAATGAAATGCCTACCTCTACTGACTAAGAAAACTTGTAGAACAGCAGTTTTGAAACCTTTGTGTAAATCTGTAGACTTTGTTCTAATCTGATCCACCCCCAAGTTACTGTGATTCAGCAATTACTCATGCAGTTTTGTTCTTTGCTATGGAGCACTAACATGAAGCCAAGGCAGACACACAAGGGCAGCAGGAGGAGAGCAGCTGTGTGAGTGGGCCTCTGTCAAGATGCTTTCCATTGCATTTAAGAGGCGGGTTATCGCGTTAGACCATAGAAGAAAATCCAGACTGCCAGTTTAACTTGCTGTTAAACTTAATTTATTGGGTAATCATGCAAAAAAAAAAAAAAAAAACCTTAAAAAGTAAATTAGTTTCCTAAAAAAAAAAAAAAAAAAACCTTAAAAAGTAAATTAGTTTCCTTGTTATTTTCCATCAAATTCAAATAAATAAATTAAAGTGACCCAATCTTATATAAATGTAGGAAAACAAAATACAGCCATCAATGCATTTTTCAACTTTTCACCGATGCAACCTCTGGCATCTCCAAAGGACGCGGCTGCTTAATCCCAAACAAGCCGCGCAAGTTGACTTCTGGATCTACATAGTGAGGGATCTTCCGTTCACTGAACAGGCCTGAAAGGTTGGTTTCCACTTTGGCACGTCTGGAGATCCGCATGCGGAGGGTAAAGAGACGTCCCAGGTTATCCTCCACCAGCGGATGATCGTTTCCATTCAAGCGCTTCTGCCAGGTTTTCTTTAGTCTCTTTCGTTTCTGTTGGGATAATAAGTTTAAACGACTGAATTCTTAAAGAAAATAATGTTATTTTGTAGGAAGTTACCCCCAGCTTTGCGGCAGTGGTGTCATGCTGAAGAAGGTGCCTCTGCATGCTCTCCTGCAGAAGAGCAAACGTTTCGTTTCTGTCAACTATTCACACAAAACATTTTCTCGAGCCGTCCAATACTCACCCTCATAGCAAACATCCGGGGGCAGTCAGGGAAGGAACACTTGTATTTCAACAACTGCAGATGCACCTTGCGAATGTGGTGCTCCAAGTTAAAGGTTGTGGAGAAGTAGGCCTGGCAGTTTTCTTTGGGACACATGAGCACCGGCTTGTGGGAAGCGTGGGACCGTTTGTGCCTCTGCAGAGCAGCACCCTTCTTAAACTCCTTTTTGCAGACTGGGCAGGTAACAGTAGCTGTAAAACAGAGGTGTTAAACTTAAGAAAAACTATGCAGTACATAGGGTTTCTAGAAAGCACCTTTAAGGAACAGAAATATTAAAACCTTCAGTTTGTCAGCTTATACAGATTAAGCCCGTTTTAAAATATGCTATAAATATTTCACACATTCAAGGACTGTTTTGATTCCTTCTAATTGGAAATCCTGGTGCACTTCAGCACCAAGACAGTTCTATAATATACAAGTAGCTAGTAATGCAAGAAAACAAAAACAGTTTGCATTATTAAACAAACCAAGTCACTCTAAAATGTTATGCAGACAATCTGCTAATTTAAAATTTACCCAGTAACTGCCAGTCAAACCTGGCCCCTCTTTGCAGAATCACTACTGATTAGTTTAACCACCATTAGACTGCTTCAGATTTTGCTGCAATTTACTGTCTGATCTGTTCCAACTGCTCATTAATGGTTGGCAGTTAAAATATTAAAATATCAGTGGTGGCTGGTGAGCAAATTTGCCCCTTTCCATCCAATTCTGATGCCCTCAGTCTTCAGCCAGCCATATGACCCATTTCTACCTACCTGGATGTTTGGCCATGTGTTTTTGAAGTTTTCCCCAGGTGTGTTCAAGCACCTGGCAGCCTTCATGAGGGCAGAGGTAACCTGCAGATGCAAAAACAAATTGCAACGTTGAGTTAAAAAATGCATTTCCTTCTTCCCCTCTGAGACAACTTAAGAAACCAAAAGCTTTCTTCTGTTCAAAATTTTACAGCTACCCCTTCCAGACCAAAACCCAACAATCATTGGAAACAAACCTGCATGCTTCTTTTCATGGGCTTTGCGTGCGATGTGGGAGCTGAATGTTTCAGTACATCCATCCTTGGTACAACTACACCCAGAAATAGTACAAAGGCAGAAAAAACAGAGGACAATCTATTGTACATTAAATTCTGCTCATGCACCATGCTTTACACAATGCCATCAAGTCGTAACATACTTGAACGCTGCAGGCACATCATGCTCCTTTAAGTGCAGCTTTAACATTCTGCGCTTCTTGAAGCTCAGACTGCAGGTTGGTTGGATGCACTACAGGGAAAAAAAACAGCTCGATTAAACTGGCTTTCACCTAAACGCTACTTTGTCGCCATCTAGTGGAGAATTTGGTTTATACAGACCTTAAAAAAGCCATCTTTGTCTCCATGTGCGAAGTGCGTGTGCCTTTTCAACTTGTTTGCAAAGAAGAAAATCTTTCCACAGTTTGCCATTTTGCATCTGGGAAACAAATTATGAGATACCTGGTTTGGAAAGTTTTGATTCAGTTTAATTTTACTTACTGGAACTGTTTAATCCCTTTATGCTGCACCAAGTGGCGTTTCAGGTGGGATGTCCTCTTGAAGCGACGACCGCATCCAAGGACTGCGCACTGGCAGGGCCGCTGAGGAGAGACAGGTTAACAACAATGGCTTTAAAGCTCATTATACACATTTTGAAGCGTTTGCCTTACAGCTCCGGTGTGCAGAGTCTCGTGTTCCTTTAACTTCCATTCCCTTGAGAAAGTGGCCCCACAATCAGCATTGCTGCAGCTGAACAATCGGGCCTCACAGATAACACCATTCATTCTTCTCTATGATCCAACCTCAGGATGCTGGGAGGCCGCCGCGTTTCCACACCTCTTTTTATAATATCCCAGCACACTTAACACTAATTAGCGACCAGAGGAGTGGCAGTAACAACAGCTGTAACTAATTTAATTGATTAGCAGGGCTGCCAACTTTTCACCAAACCTAGGAGTGAGATTTTGAAAGAAAATGGACATGCATACTATAAATCCCTTACCAAATAGTTTATTCAAGTATACTCAAAATGCACTAATTTCATATTTAAAAATCAGGCAGTGCACTTAGAGTTTACTTATTCTAAACTATATTTCATATACTTAACAATAGTATGGTCAAGTGTACTTGACCATACTATTGTTAACTTTCTTGTTTACTAAAGTATAGTTTAAGTATACTTAAGTAAACTTAAAAATATATTTTCTATTTGCACTACCTTGTAAGATGCTATTTTACTTTTTATATTTTATATCCATATTTTTATCCTAAGTGTATATATTAGTCTATTTTATTGCATGCCTTATACCCACAGTGTTTCAGATATTTTTATAATTTTATTTACCTATTCCATATCATATGTTTCATGTTGCACGATTGTACCATAAAAAATTCCTAGTTTGTGAACTCCTTCACTAACAATGGCAATAAACCTGATTCACATTCTGATTCTAAAATGTCCCAATTTAGTTTGAAGAAGTATTACTTTAGTAATACTTCCAAGTACACTCAAAGTACATTGTATACTTTCTAAACTTATACTTAAGTGTTCTTAATAGAATTTACTTCAAGTACATGTATATTACTTTTTGCTAAGGGATGATTTATAGCTATAAGCAGTAGAAATATTTAACCACAATTATAAAATAAACTAGAAGTAAGTTAATCAAACCCAACATTTTATTTCTGAGGCTGAAGTCCTTAGGATAAAATACAAAACATTGAGGTCTTAACAAAATTAAGTTACTCTCTCCATTATGTTTCACATCTATTAGTTTTGTTTTGGTATAATGATTTAAGAATAATTTTTGATGTGTTGACTTTTTGAGATAAATGTCATGCTTTGCAATAAACCAGAATATGATTGCATTGCCTGTGCAACAGCTGTATACACAAAATTTCAAAATAAATAACAATAAAGTTGTCTAAGTCTAAGTGCCTGTGGACAAAACTAAACTACACTAAATTTTCTACACTGGAAAAGCGATCTAGAAATAAGTACAAATTTCTTAAATTAAAAGTATTTACCCTTAATTTGAGTAGGTAAATGAGATAGTTTGCCAATGGAATGAGTGTTTTTACTCTTCAAATAAGATAATTAGATCATATGTACAATGCAATTGTGTTTTCTTATTTTAAATGTAAATTGTCTTGTTCTATTGGTAAAATGTCTCTTTTACCTTCTTAATCCAAGAACAAATGCACTCATTTTAAGAATAAATGACTTGTCTAGATTTTTTTAGATGACTTCTGCTCTAAAATGGAAATCTATAGTTATGGTGGTTAGTTATGAATTAATTTTTCATTGCATGGGATTATATATTTTAAATGTATCGATCAAAAACCCATTCTATTCATATACCCTAATAAATACCGCTTCTCTCACATATGAGTGTTTTGCATATTACTGGCTATAAAAAAGAAAAGAAATGCCCCCTGAAAAGAAAAACAAAAAACACAATTAAAACTGCTAAACAGTATGATGAAAGTAAGCTACCAAGTGAACATGATTTTGTTTTTTATTACAATATTACGAGTTGGTAAATTAAACTAAAGGCAGGGCTGCCAACTTTTCAGCAGACCTTGGGGTGAGATTTTGAAATAGTTTGGACAGGAAACCCTGTCAGGGTTAGGTGCAGCTATAGGTTGGAGGATTTCAGAGGATTTAACTGAAACAAAGTTATAAAATATTGAATTTTTATAGCACAGTAAATGTAACTGAGTAACAATAATTGATCTGAAGTTATGTGGAAAATGTTTCACTCAAAATACATCATTTTCTATATTCTGGTCATTTTCAGAGAACTGAAGTAAAGAAGTATGGGCCCTACATCTTGTTTATTAATTATTCTATGCAGTTCGAGTAACATAACCAATCCGGAACAAATAATAATGATATTTGGTAATAGGGTAAGGTTTAAAACTCTTAAGTTATTATCTTATTAGTTTTTTTTTTTTTTTACAATTGACAAAACACCCAAACAAATCAGACCTTCTATGAGGCTGTAGATTCAATAAAAACTTATCATGAAAGCACTTCTGTTGATGTTTGATTTTGGTAGATGTGATGGAAATTAAGTTTTTAAACATATTCAATGGACCAAAATAAGAATAAATGAATAAGATCTGTAATAATAAAATGAGAACACCCCTCTTGTTCCTCTTATATCAATCCTGGATAACTGAGCTTTTCTGCACATCCTCTCTGAATGTTGGTTGGCTTTTCTTGGCTGGCTGATCTTTTGAAAAATAAAATACAATGGTTGTTTTTCTTTTTGTTGCCCTCCTATGGGTTTGAGAGGAAAACCTGAAAGCTTTAAGAATTGAGCTTAGTTTATTGTTGGTTTAATTAGTCCTAAATGCAACAGGAGATTATTAAACTAAACTGAGCAATAATTATTTAACTTGTGAGCAAAACATGGAGTAAAACTGGGACTAAACCAGGATGATAAACTAGAGCAAACAAGGAGTAGAGCTCAGTAAAAAAAATTAAAAGGTATAGAGAAAACAAACCTTTTGATTTGATGAAACAGTTCAGTCTCCAAAGTGATAATTTAAGCTAAATGCAGGGGAGGAGCTAGACTGGGGGACCAGCCAATCATTGGCCACCCCTGTGGCCACCCCATTTATTCCCTATAATACGGTGACACCAGTAATACTTAACATTTAAAGTTTATATATATAAACAATTACCTGACTACAAAACCCTGTGGTTAATTATGCAAATCAATATACTAACATTAAAGATAAATACGGAATTCATGCTCTTTTCAGAACTAGATTGTATCTTATTTGGGGTAAAGAGGAAATCATGTATCTGCAAGTTATCTAGGAATCTTTACTGAAATCAGAGATAAATAACTACTTCAATAATAAGTAATCCTTTTAATGTAGCTATTAGTACATGTAAATATAAATTTTATACTGAATGATTATTAATAAAAGTAGGTAACTAATGAAAGTGAATAACTTGAAAGAATTTTGTCCACCTTAAATTTAGACAGCATGGATGTTTAAATATATGCATCTATTTGTTAGCAAAGGCTGTAAAGTATAGTTTGTCTTTATTTAGACATTATGGATGTTGTGCTCAGTGATTTTCCTGTTGGAACAGTGTAGATTGACCCTGAGGTTCTGGCATCTGTCTGCTTGCGGCCCCCCCTCAGTGTACATTGGTTATTGCCTGGCCACCCTTATTAAATTTTCTGGTTACGCCTCTGGCTAAGTGCTGCATATTGTATTCTAGTCTGCTTAAAATCTTCATTAATTTAAAACGTGAATTATCTAAGTCCGGATAAAATAAGATAAAATTAAAATGACGTAACTCGTAATAACTGCTGAGAATTCAATATCTGGGAACAACACAGACACCTGCTGCTCGGTTGGTATTGGCAAAAACAACACAAAACAAAAGTATAATTAACTTTTTTTTTTTTTTCTTTTTTTTTTTTATAGATTCCCAAACCCATTAATGGGGTCTTAGCTTTAAGTACAAAGTTTATTTCCTTTTTTAATGAGGTCATGTTTAAAAGACAAGATGAGATGTGCACTCATTCTCTATTTTTTAGCTTACAGACCCAACCATCCCACTAACTGCACGTGCAATGTGGCTATATGAACGCAAGAGGGCAGTATGGTTTTACCATTTTCTAAAGTAAATTTCTGTAAACCCTTTATAAGGCACTTAGTGAAATACTTTGAAATTCTAAATTTCAAGTCACTTTTGCTATTAAAGGAAAGAACAAGAGATTATTACTTTTGCTACATACGACCAAAGCAATTTCATAACCAAAATCAAGGTTAGTGTAAACACCAAAGCAGTCATTTGCCATAATATGGGGAAAAACAAAAACAAAGAGTGCTTCTATAATAAATGAATTTAAAAAACAGAATATGATTAGCAAAACATTAATGCTGATACAGCAATTTTTATTTTTACTTTTTAACTTCAATGTGGCTTTTAAGCTTTAACGTTTTCATTTAACTTATAACTTAAAAGAAATCTGATTTACAGTCACCCAAGAACCAACATTACATTATTGATGTTTGTTGATGAAGCAGTAATAGATTTAAAACAGAGGAGAACCCTACAGACCGCAGCTGACCTAAGATTTTTCCTTTTGTGCTGCAAAGTGGTGTTTGTATCTAATTTACCATTGTTGGTAACTTGGATATAATTAGTTACCTGAACATTAGAGTTGATCAAAATATGGTAAAAAATGAAACAACTAATCTTTTTCATTACACATGGAGGTTTACATCACGTTAGAATTAGAAGAAGAATTAAAAATAAAAGTTGGAATCCAAGTGGAAAAACACAAAAACAAAGAAAACATGAACTTTATAGCAAAAAACATCATTTTATGTATAAATAAAAGTACCAGTTACAAAAATAAGAAGCAAATAATTTGAGCAGTTATAAAACTCACTAGACGATATCCAAATATTTATTAGTTTCTATTGTGATACATACTTTTTAATAGGATTAACATTTTTTTTATAGTTTTATGTAAACATTTTAGAGGCGGAGGGGCAGGAAAATGTGTTTTGTGAAAGCTGCACAAGGAAAAGGGACAGCATCAGCCTTCACAGTGTTGTGAAAATAAACTCAATTAAAAGTTTGAGCGAAGGCTTCAAGAACAATGCACACGTATCCAGGAAACTGACTGCAGACGTTGCATTTNCACACGTATCCAGGAAACTGACTGCAGACGTTGCATTTCAATCAAGACAATAAGAAGAAATGTATTGATACTTTGTCTTTGGCACTCAGACCTCAGCAGGAAACATAGCACTTAACTTTGATAGATATGCATGAACAGGAGCAAAGAATAGGGCTGTTTCCCCCCCAGGCCTGAAACTGGTGAAGTTGGTCAGTCTGTAGACTGCTGGTTAGCGAGACGGTCTGCTGAGCTTTATGGGGAGATCCAGTGGACTGCGTGAGCTGATACTAGAGCTTCACTGAGGGACCTGGAAGATGGAAGTCCAGTTGGATAACACAGGTTAAGAGAACCTGTCCATAATGAGCAAGCATGAAGCAACAGTGGAGAGGAAAAACTCCCCGTTGGGAAGAAACCTCTGGAAGAACCAGGCTTAACATGGTTGTCTTTTACCGGACAGGTTGAAATGCGACAGGGAACGCAGTGAGAGTCCGGGAGGAATGACTCTCTGATGAAGCTTTAGCTACGATGGTGGAGGTGGGATGGAGGTGGGTTGCAACGGTGTCATCTGAATGAAGTCACAGTTGCAGGTGGATGTATGAAAAGCAATCAGTTTCTTCAGTTGAACTTCTGCCTAAGCTCCATAAATAAATCCTGGAGTGTGGAAAAAAAAAAGTGCCATGACACAGAATTCAAGGTGGTTTAGGTCAACATATAGAATCCAGTAAGTGACGTTTTAGGAGCCATGTTTTCTGCTGCTGAAGTCCCACATACATTTGATCAAATCCAAAGCCATTACTTTGTTTTTATTCATTTAGATTTAATATATCTTCTCTGAGAACAAATTGAAATTGAAATCAAATGTCCAGTTTCTGTGCAAAAACCTGATGGTTGAACCTGTCTTTACTTTGCTGAACTGCTTTTATGAATTAGGGAAAACATAAATTTATTCCAAAAGCCTGTTTTTATCAACAGACCGTTAAACAAGCAGCATCCTGACTTCAGACCAACAGGATGATGAACATGATAGGGTCACCAGAAAACATGTGGGCTGGCATCAGACATGTTTGGTAAACAAAAGATTTGCAGACTACAACCCGATCATGTTGAAGCACTTCTCTGTTCAAGCATTTTTTTTTTATTATACAGTAAATATTTGACTTTGTAAGAAATAATGAGACATTGGGTGTTTCAAACTATATTTAATTCTCAATTTTCTTGGATTATTTCTGAACCAATTGTCCTATTTTATTTTGAATTGAATTTGCTGTGTATATGTTCATATTAAAGTAAAAAAAAAAAAAAACAATATATATTTAAAGCTTATCTTCCTTTTTCATCTAATATTCCAGTTATTCCCAAAGGGAATTCTAGTTTATTAAAATATACATCTTGAGTCATGGAGCTGAAATATTTAAAACGTAAGCTGAATTTCCTAGAATGATAAATAATGTCTTTGTCCTCGAATTTGCTTTGCTGCCATCCTTCAGCATGTCTGTCTTCTGTCTTTCTCTCAGAAGGGGGTAAATGAAATATTCAGAGGGGGCAGGCAGGGCACAATGATGCTCCATTAGTGGGTATGTTTAGAAAGAGTGCTTGAAAAAATTCACAGTAGAAAAAAAATTCAGGGCTGAGACGTCAACATGAAGCTCTTCTGATTCATGAGTTCTTCCACAGGTATCAATCAAACTGCTGGCTAAGCGCAGAAATCCTGAGGAATGTGTGGTTGTTTTCTGCTCACTGTGAAATGTTACTGTAGAAGACTCAACTTTATTTATCCCTTGGGATTATTCCTTCAGGGAAATTCTGGTCCCAGTAGCTTATAAAGAGAATGCTGGTTCCAGGTTATAGTCATTCCAAAATAAAAAATAAAAAAGAAACAATCCACTGGACTTTGTTTCCAAGTTTGAAAATGTTTCACTTCCCATCCAGGAAACTTTTTTAATTCAAAATATCAGAAATAGCGTTGGAAAAGCCTTGAACTCAATCCTAATTCTAACATTTTGAATTGAAAGAGATTACTGGATGGGAAGTGAAACGTTTTTTTTTTACTTTTTTGGAACTTGAATAGAGTACAAAGGGTAGAGTTAAAGCAAGATGCCATTAAAGATAAAAAAAATATATAATAACACAATATATAAAAATAGTGTATATAGTACAAGAGAGCATAAAGAAGTTGTAATGTCCTGGAATATGTTCCCTTTAGATCAGAGATGGGAAGTAACGAAGTACAAATACTTCGTTACTGTACTTAAGTAGATTTTTCTGATATTTTTACTTTACTACTTATTTTTATGGCGACTTTTTACTTCTACTCCTTACATTTTTACACAAATATCAGTACTTTCTATTGGCTCGTTACTTTAGTTTTGAATCATTTCAATGGAGTTACCGTTATTATTTTTCACGTCATCAATACCAAATTCAATCTAATTGGATGGGAATCTACGTTGCATTTGACGCACCACTACAAGATGAATCGACAGCTTGGTGGCGGTGGCGTTAGCATAGTAGTATGGACGACGAGATGATTGAAAATGAACACAACGGAGATCTAGTCCTATTGGCAGACATCCATTTAAAATGTAGGCAACGGCATGAAAAAAGTGGTTTCTACTTTTACTTTTATACTTTAAGTAAATTTACAAGCCTGTAATTTGTTACTTTTACTTGAGTAAAGAAGTTTAATCAGTACTTCCAGTTTTACCAGAGTTTTTTTTAACACAAGTATCTGTACTTTTACTCAAGTACAGAAAGTGAGTACTTTTGCCATCTCTGCTTTAGATATAAAATATCTGCACCATAGAGAGCTAAGGAAAGATTACACAGTAGTTCCTTTGGATTATCGCACTCCAAGTCACTATTGTGTAGTCTGTATAGTAACAGTGATGTGACCTCCTTTCACTACTGGCACCATAATGAGTGAAGCAGGTATTTGTACTTTTTGTGGTGTATGTCGGTTCAAAGTTCAACTGGAAAATTAAATCAGCATCTCCAAAATGTTTGTTAGAAAAAAATAAAAGTATTCTGATATTTTTCTTTCAGTTAAACAGCTTTGCTGACATTGAATATGACAAATAGTGAAACAACAGAAGTAACATGGCTCCCTAAATCATCTCTGACTATGAAAATACTTCACTTTCAACAACTCAGCAACAGTGTAATTTTTTGTAATTTTGTTTACACAATCAAAAAGGAATTTCGTTAAGAACAGCTCTCTAGACAATTTCATTTTTTAAAGTGCAGCCTTGAAAATACATAAAACAGTAATATAAACATATGACTGTATATTTACAGTTCTTACATTTCAGTTTAGTTTTTTTAAACATTAAAATAAAATAGATACAATGAAATACAATAAAATAACCCATTTTACATGACAATAAGCAGCCTAATGGCTGTGGGGAAGAAACTGTTCTGGAATCTGCTGGTCCTGCATCGGATGCTTCGAAGTGTCTTTTCAGAGGGCAGCATGGAGAACAGTCCATGGTGGGGGGTCAATTATGATGTTACAAGCCCGAAACTTGCAGCGCTTTGATGAAATGTCTTTAATGGAGGGAAGAGGAGCCCTGATGATCTTCTCTGCTGTTTCACAACTCTTCTCACCTTCTTCCAGTCTCAGGCGCTGCAGCCTCCACACCACACAGTGAGACAGCTGGTCAGAACGCTCTCTATGGTGCTTCTGTAGAAGGTGGTGAGGATGGATGAGGGCAGGTCTCCTCATCCTTTGCAGGAAGTACATGTGCTTCTGCGCCCTTTTGACCAGTGAGGTGGTGTTTTTTACATTCCAGGTGAGGGTGTCTGTGATGTTCACCCCCAGGAATTTGGTGCTGTTGACCACCTCTACAGCTGAGCTGTTGATGACCAGTGGAGCGTGGTTAGGACGGTTCTTCCAGAAGTCCAAGATGATCTCCTTCGTCTTCTCCGCATTCAGGATCAGGCTGTTATCTTTGCACCAGTCCACCAGCTGCTCCACCTCCTCTCTGTAGTTCTGGTCGTTGTCGTCTCCGATGAGGCCCACCACCGTGGCTTCAATCACCATGTGATTGTTGGTGAACCTGGGGACGCAGTCATATGTCATCAGGGTGAACAGCAGGGGGGTCAGGACGCAGCCCTGAGGGGAGCCTGTGCTTAGGATGATGACATCAGAGGCGTTCTGTCAAGCAGCCAGTTGCAGAGGGGTGTATTGAAGCCCAGCTGTTCCAGTTTGCCCATCAGATGCTGTGGGATGATGGTGTTTAAAGCAAAACTGAAGTCCAGGAACAGAATCCGCTCGTGGGTGCTCTTCTTTTTACTTACAACATACTTTCCATTAAGTTTGGATGTAATTCTCTGTGAACAGCAGGCTCCTTTGACATTTTGGGCCTCACTCTGTTCATGTTGAAGGTACTGGTGACTATGTAACCAACTGTCAGCCATCCTCCTTATATTTGTGTGCAGCTTTGATCATTTATGTTAAAGAAAAGAAAATTTTATGTAATATTGGTAGGAAAAAGTAAAATCAGCTGTCATCAAATCAGCCTGTTAACAAAGAAACAAAGTGACAGCAATGAGTCAGGGTTGTTTTTGGCTGACAGGACACACCTTAATC
Source organism: Cyprinodon variegatus (assembly GCF_000732505.1). Classification (NCBI taxonomy): domain Eukaryota; kingdom Metazoa; phylum Chordata; class Actinopteri; order Cyprinodontiformes; family Cyprinodontidae; genus Cyprinodon; species Cyprinodon variegatus. The sequence goes on along the minus strand of NW_015150477.1, from coordinate 69,766 downwards.
CTCTGCAGACCTGAAACCTTTTCCAAAGCGCAGATTAAATATCTTTTCCCCCTCCTGCTTATAGCCTCGCACTGACAAACGGAATCAACCTGTCATTCGCTGATCTCCTTCCTTCTGTTTCGGCCGGGCGTGCTCTTCATCCGACGGACTGCCGCATCCTCTTCCTGCGCAGCGCTGCATGGCAACGGGAGGAGGAGGCTGCGCGGGATGAGGGAGGGTACCGCGGCCCCACGTGTCCTCCTCGCCGCAGACCCGCTCGCTTTCCCATCCCTCCGTTTCCGCATACCGCACACACACATACACAGCTCCTGCCTTACACCCAGAGCCTACTACGCATCCTTGCAGCGCTGCGGAGCGATGCGTCCGCGATGCGCGCTCTCTCCTTCCTCGCCGATCCCATCACCGATCAGTCTGTAGGCCCGGATCGATTCATGGTTCTTCTTTTTGATATGCAAATTCTGACTTTCCGTTGCGGCGCTGGTCGGAGCTGAGAGGGCGAGAGGTAGAGAGGAGGGAGAGATGAGAGGACGCGCATCATCAGATGTTTAGCAGATTAACTTTGGATCCTCGCCATCATCTCTGCTGTGCGTTTTTGGATCTTTGTCCTCCTCTCCACCTGCCGGGGGGTTGTTGAAGTTTGGCGGGGTTCTCAATGCGGTAATCAGGGGGAATATGTGAAGATCATGCTGGTGGTGTGGTGCTTCATGGTCTTTGGTGCAGTGGGCGAGAGGCTTGCGGTGGCAGGTAAGCGAGAGGGAGGTGAGATGGGAGGGGGGGTTGAGAGGGGGAGCACCCTTTGCATTACCTTTGCATATTTTTTATTTTTTTTTTGCCATTGAGCATGACTTTCTTTTCTAGCCCGGGATTTTACTGTTGCTGAAATAGCTCACTGACCACCCCCTAGATTTGCTGCATCAACATATTTCTCCACCTGCTATAAAACACATCACCTCAAGTTGTTTCCTACACTTAAAATATGAAAGCACAAATAATTTGCTGTCTGATAACCATCTTTTACATTCAAACAGGCCCTATGTTTTTATGAGAGTCGCCCTCACCAATGAGTTGCATTATCCACATCCATTAAAACACTTTTTGTATGCTATAAATGTCTTAAAATAGCAGCCATTAAGCACACAGTGTGCTAAATTAGGTCATCACTTATAAAGAATATGCTTTATGCTTATTAGGAACATCGGGACATGTTTTTGGGATCTGATGTTCTTTTCCAGGTGCAGGTGGAGGTTTGTGGGACTGGTTTGCCCCCTCAGGCCAGCAGGATAATGGGGACACTGAGATCACCTATCCCAAACGCCTGGTGCAGCAGATCAAGTCAGAGGAGGAAATGGCTCATGGCTTCTTGGATACCAGGGTAAAGAATAGCAGTGGGGGCAGCTTGGTAAGTCACCTCTCAGATTCATTGTCTTCTATATTCGTTCTGCCGTTTCTCAGCCTGCAGGGTTAATTTAGAAACCAGGGATACCCAAGTATGCTTGACAAGGAAGCTTCCTACTAAATTAGAACTGGATCTCATTAAAACAAAAGCATCCCAGATGGACTGAATGTACTGGATTCACTTTTTTCAGTTTTAACCCTGTTGCTGCACACCATCTATAACAGAAACTCTCTTAGACTGAATGAAGACAGACTATATATGGTATATATATATGTATAGACTTAGATATATATCTATATATCTATGTCTAAGGGTCTCCACATGACCCTTAATTAAATATTCAGACGTCACGTTCATTACCGTGCTGAGCCCCTCCCTGCCTTTTTTATTATTCAGTGGTGTGTGGAAATATGCCCTCATCAAATATGAAACACTCCTGTTGAGAAGTGCTGCATGGTGCAGGAGGATTCAAACACTCCCTATTTTGTTCATGTTTTCAGATTTTTTCTATCCAACAGAGAAAGAGCCACAAAAAAAACAAAAACAAAGTTACAGTTCCTCGACAGCACTAATAAATGAAAACATCCGGTTAACAAAAATAATCCCAGTTCAAAACAACGGGTAATTAGTTTCCAGGAAATGCTGCGTTTTATGTTTGGGAACATTGAAGATGATTGCGCACTGATATATTTAGACGTAGCAGGGTTTGAAGATGATCTGAACCCTTTTCTGTTTTTTGTGATGTCAAATATAAGCTGGTTATATTTATATAAACTTTCCATTTTCTAAGATGAATATCTTGAAGCAATATGGCATTAAGGAAATAAACTAAGTACCAAAAATTAGAACAATTCAGTGACATAAACACATTGCTTAGACTTATTAAAAGCTTTCCGAAGGCATGAGTTTTTCATCATTATCTAAACATTGCCGATTTTCTCTATGAGCTACATATAGTTACACTAAACAATGTCAGGATATAAATTTTTTCAGAAAAATATGGTAAATTGAGGTGTCCTCTGGGCAAATCATATCATTGAAAGTTAATTTCAGTAAATCAAACTAAAAAATAACCCACACAGTATTTTTTTTCTACATATTTCAGCATTTTATATTTCTTAATTTCAATTAATATAGCTGAAAGGTAATTAAAATGTAACAGTTCGTTTCTTTGAAGATAATAATGCTGCATATAACAATTAACATATTTTTTGATACAGACTTTTGGTGGTCATATTTTGGGGAATATCACTGACAGGAAATAGTTTTAGTAAGTTTAATATTAGTTTAATAAGTTTAGTTACTTCTGAAAAAGCAAAAAAAGCTGTTTGTTTATAAAGGTACTTCTTCCAAGCATATTGTCAACATGTAAGTGGTAAAAATCTGTGAAAGAGCTTGGTGCACAAGCAATCAATATGGAGAAAAAGGGGACTGGGATGCTTGTTCACGCTCATTCATTTAAAGTCCTATTTGACAGGTTAAAGTATTCTTCTTTATTTGAAATCATAGTCTGAGACCTGAAGGATGAATGTAGAGAAACAGAATCAAAGTGACTTAAGGTACAGTTTAAGTTCTCAGCAAGAGCTGGGTTCCAATAAATCTTAGAACCCTTTATGATGAAAAACTTTACTGAGATCTTGATTTAATTTCTAACAGGACGAGGTGCTACCAAAATTACCACAAATGGTGTTGGAATTAATTTACCTAAATGGGCTTCAAACTGACCGACACAAACCTCCACTGAATATATATGTGGAGTATTTTATGTCAAAAAGAGGATGTGAGATACTAGACCCAGCAAAGCAGAAAAGCTAAAGGTCACAATTACATGTACAGGGGTTTCCTTAACAGTTCAGTAGAAACCCTTTCACACTTCAAGGGGAGATAAAGGCATCTTTTTGTTTTTCTCTTATTTGTATTGAAAGAGCTGATGCAGTGATGGGAAACAGAAGTCAAATTGCCCCTAACTGGATAAGTACTGTAAGGTAGATATGATCCCCAATTGGCTGACATGTAAAGCGGCAAGCTGGAGTGATGGGGTGAAGATGTATGGTTTGTGCTACCAGCTAGCTGCAGGGGTCACTAGTTTAATCAAGATTACAAAATCACTACCAAACAGAAGAATAACAAAATATGATTTCTCATTTATGTTCGAGGATTGTTCAGTGGAGCAGTGTGTAGCACTGCTGCCTTGCAGCAAGAAGGTTCTGGGTTGGTTTCCTGGCCCGGGGTCTTTCTGCATGGAGTTTGCATGTTCTCCCTGAGCGTGTGTGGGTTTTCTCCGGGTACTCTGGCTTCCTCCCACAGTCCAAAAACATGACTGTTAGGTTAATTGGCTTCTCTAAAGTCCCCTTAGGTGTGAGTGTGTATGTGAATGGTTGTATATGTGTCTGTGTTGCCCTGCGATGGACTGGCGACCTGTCCAGGGTGTACCCTGCCTCTCGCCCGTAGACAGCTTGACCAGCACCCCTCGTGACTCCACTTGGGATAAGCGTGTAAGAAAATGGATGGATGGATGTTCAAGGAGTCTCTCGGCCAATGACAGGATCGCTTTAATGAATAATCTCTAATTGAGTGTGGGAAAACTTCAGACAAGATTTTAGGCATAGTGCTACTCCACAGGTCATTTTAGCTGTGTGGTATATCACTGTCTCCACAAGGGATTTAAGAAAGACCTGAGGAAGCTTAAAGTTAGCTCATATTTGCAAGTTTATTGGGGATATCTTTTGTATAAGTGGTTATGAGCCGTGTTTGCATTGATGCAGTACGTCTTACAAAACGAGACCTAGACAATACCACATGCATAAAGTGAGCAATACTTGGACATGCTTTAAAGTAGTAGCCTACATACTTTCTAATATTCAAATTATGTAAAAGATTAATCGACTGAAATTCTGGATTTTTATAAGCTGTATGCTGAGACCATCTAAGTTAACAAAAACAAACACATGGTGTTTTTCTCCCAACACATAGTGGATTTATTTTTAATTTTTATCTTTGTAAATTAAATCCATGAAATTAACTTAAATTGCACAACTGCCACCAATGGCAGCCAAGATGTGTATCACATTGGTGCAAAAAATCTATCATTTTTATGCATTTTAAAATCATTTTAACATAATACTTGAGTAAAATTGACCTTATGTGACAAAAAATGAGATGGTTATTTTTGACATTGCGTTTTCTACAAGTGCTAACGTCTCGTTCCTTTATCTGCTTGTTAGCTTCTCTGACCTCAGTCTTACTGCTGGGTCACGTGTCGTCCTCATTCTTTTATAAATCCACCTATAGCACATGCTGCAAAAAAAAGTTTTTTGGCACCCTCTGCTGCTCTCACCTTTCACCATTTACTTCCAAAGAAAACATCCAGGCCACCATAAATATAGCAAAACCTTGTAGGACAGTGTTTTGTTGTCTGATTAAATAACCTTAAAGTTTAGGGTAAAAAAAAAAATCAATGTCTGATCTTAAACATGTTTAAAGGGGATGGTTTTTGGGGGGACAGAGAGTTCCTATGGGCCTGACCTCCGGCAAAATAGAACCATGCTTAGTGAATCTAGGTGGCAGCAGCATAGTGCTTTGGGATTGCTTTTGGACCCTGCTTTTTTGTTACCAAAGTAGGTCAAAACCCATCAGTTGTCTCTGAGATAATACATTTTTTTTAAGTATCACTTAAAGTCAGCTAAGGACATCTGTTTCCACAAATGCAAAACATTATGGGAGAAAATGTAGAGCTCTGGAAGTGCAAGTCCAGAGCTGAATTTGATAGAAAAGTAACAATCTTGGTTCTGTTGGTTTTCTCTAAGTTTTCAGTTTCATGTTTATCCAGGTTTTTCTTTGTTTTCTAGTTGTATTGGTGTGTTCTGGATTTATTTAAATTTCTTAGGTTTTTCTTTCCTTGTCCTCTGTTGCCCCCTTGTGTTTCCTTTTCCCTTGGCTTCCTCGTCAGCTCTGATCACACCTGCTCTTTATCAGCTCGTTAGTCCATCCTTTGTTCAATCAGCCATAAATACACTCCCACTGCAGTCCCCCAGTGCTGGTTCCTCGTCTTACTTTGCCTCACCCTGGCTCCTTGTGATAGTTTTCCCCTGATGTCTCCAATGTTCTGGTTAGTGTTTAATTTTTATGTTGGATTATTGGATACCTGTTTTTGTTACCTTTGTTATCCCATTCAATCATCAAAGAACTCACCCCTGCCTCTCAGCCTCTGCATTTGGGTCCTCACAAAAACCTCCAAACAAACCCTGAAAAGAAAGGATGTTATGTCACCTGTAGAAGCATTTGGACAAGATATGTCCTCACAGTACGTAAGATTTGGTTAACTCTTGTTTGGTAAAGATGCTGATAAACGGCAAATAAACAAGACTTAATATTGAGATTAAATCAAAACAAAGTATAGATTGATTGATTGACTTTATTGATCTCACAGTGGAGACATTTACTTGTTACCAGAGATGGGAAGTAACGAAGTACAAATACTTCGTTACTGTACTCAAGTAGATTTTTCTGATATTTTTACTTTACTTTACTACTTATTTTTATGGCGACTTTTTACTTCTACTCCTTACATTTTTACACAAATATCTGTACTTTCTACTCCTTACATTTTAAAAAATTGGCTCGTTACTTTAGTTTTGAATCATTTTAATGGAGTTACTGTTATTATTTTTCACGTCATCAATACCAAATTCAATCTAATTGGATGGAAATCTATGTTGCATTTGACGCACCACTACAAGATGAATCGACAGATTTGGCGGTATTCAAATCATTGCAGCTTGGTGGCGGTGGCGTTAGCATAGTAGCATGGACGACGAGATGATTAAAAATGAACACAACAGAGATCTAGTCCTATTGGCAGACATCCATTTAAAATGTAGGCAACGGCATGAAAAAAGTGGTTTCTACTTTTACTTTTATACTTTAAGTAAATTTACAAGCCTGTACTTTGTTACTTTTACTTGACTAAAGAAGTTTAATCAGTACTTCCACTTTTACCAAAGTATTTAACACAATTATCTGTACTTTTACTCAAGTACGGAAAGTGAGTACTTTTGCCATCTCTGCTTGTTACATCAATTCAAATAGTCAAAGAAGAAGAAGGTGCCAAAGGAGGAAAAAGCTGCATGGGATATCTACAGTATATACAGTAAATTTTTTTTATAGTAGGATCACTATACCGTGTCATTGCATGGGGAGTTTATATGGGTATTTATATAGATGGATACATATATATATTTATATGTATAGTTATTGCAATGGGTATCAAATACATAGAGACAGTTATTGCACACGGTATCAAATGGTAAATTGGACATCATACATTGCTCAGGTTATTGCTGTTATAGTGTAGCATTTTAGAGTCTGGTGGCAGCAGGGATGAATGACCTGCGGTAGCGCTCCTGTCTACAAACAGGGTTTAAAAGTTTTTCACTAAAGGAGCTGCTCAGCTCCTCTACAGTCTGGTGCAGAGGGTGGAAGGTGATGTCCATGATGCATGTAAGCTTGGGCAGCATCCTCCTCTGAGCCAATTCCTCCACTGAGTCTAGAGTGCCGCCTTGGACAGAAACAGCCTTTCTCACCTGTTTGTTCAGTTCTTTCTTTCTCCCCCCGGTTGCCAGGAGCCCAGCAGACAACAGCGTGGAGGAGGGCTGATAGCCCCACAGAGTCAGAAGGTTTTAAGCAAGGGCCTGCACCATGGGCGTCGGTTTGCATAGGGACCATAGGGATATGTCCCTATCAAACTTTTGGCCCGACCTACTTGTCCCTACCAATAATTCCATGTGAATAACATGTTTATAATTTACAATACAGTGTTGTTGCAGCAGGGGCTTCTTTTCTCGCAACTTGTATATTGAAGTTAATATTTTAAATTCTCAGTGTCAGTTCCTCTTATAGTTCCCGCATCCACGAAAATACAATAAATCTATTTGCAGTCCCTTGAATATGTTATTTTGCTTTGTTTTACAATACAGAGAATATCAGCATATCAGATAAAAAATAAAAATAAGAGTGGGTTTTACCTCTGTTTGCCGCTGCACAATTCTATTTCTTCAAAAGAAAACACCCGATAAATACATAAACAACAGACATATTTAGTCTATTTTTGGTTAAAAGGCACATATTTATCTTCTGTCTTAGTCAGTGGTAAGTTCAAATGTTACTCTTTTCAAAGTGTTAAGTTGTCCCAATTTTACATTATTCTGAGCCACTGATGCTTCAAACATTGATAAACAGCATATTGTGTGTGTAGTGCTTATAAAGTTTGTATAAATGTAGCAAAAAATGCTGTTTTCTCTTTAAATGAAATGTGCCCTGATGCTCACATCAAGCATTAAAAAAATAGGAGCATGCATAATGAGTAGGACCAATGACATCAGAACAATTCAACTTAAGACCAATAGTGTCCCTACCAAAGTTGAGATCAAACCTACGCCCTTGGCCTGCACACTCCAAAAGATCTGAGTCTCCTCAGGAGGTGGAGGCGGCTCCTGTATAAGTTTTAAGGGTGTGGTCACTGTGTGTTCATTCCGTCTTATATTTGTTTGTTTTTACATTTGAATTTTGCAGGAAATTTGTCCCATTGAATATGAAAAAAGTTGCATCTTGTTCTAATTTTAAATAGACAAACGGCAGTATTTTAATTTGGGTATGTAGAGTTCTGAGATCCAGAAGAGATCAGCTGATTGCCAGCATTTAAACTGTTTTCACATAAAGACTGACGAAACAAAACCCTGAAATCTTTTGTAATTGATCCATACCTTTACAAATAACATTTATTATGATGAGATGCCCTAGCAATGCCTGGACAAGAAACACTTTCTGAACATCTAAAACTTCATCCACTTATAAATCGTGTTTTTCCGATAAAAGCAATAAAGTGATGACCAAAAATGGGCGAAATGATTGAACTGTCCTGTCAGACAACACTGTCAGAGATTCACTCTAGATGAGAGTGTGGAGCAATGTTACTCTATCGTGATGATAACAGAACGTGTGCAATACTTCAGGCTCTCCAAGACAGTGGTGAGAAATATGTACTCACTGAAGGGAATGATTTGTGGACAGTGATGAATTTCATCGTAAAAGCCCAATGATTCACTGGGACCCTGTTCCTCTAGACGGAAATCAAAGCCAGGTTGGCACAGTCAGAACTGCTTAGTCGGTAGTAGATCTCTCTGTCTATTTCGGCCCTACTGTCTCCTCACTTCCAGGAAGCTGGCAGCCATCCACTGGGGACATCGGCACAGCTTGACTGATTATAGACAATCAACATGTAGTTCTGTCTTCCTCACTTCCTTCCCTTCTGTCAAGCCCCCTCTATCATTCACCTCACAAAGCTGCAGCAAATATCAAACAGCCTATGTCAATCAATAAGTCCTTTATCAGTCTTTGTGATTTATCAGCACCTGAGATGCTTTTAAGGCGTATTGATCCCGTTGAATTATTCATGACAGAATAAGTATAGCTTTAACTAAGTGACACACTTGACCGCAATGTTTTTTATCGCCATCTGTCTGAGTTATATTTATCTGATTCTGTCCTCAGCCTGTCCACCTGGCCCTGAGCTGTTTTCAAGTCGAAGCCTTCGGACACACCTTCACTCTTGACCTAGAACTAAACCAGTTAGTATCATCAGATTCGTTTTTATTCCATCTTTCCTCGTATTAGTGAGCACTCATGATCTGCTGCATCTGTTCTCATTAGCATTTTCTCTGCTCATGCACAAATGCACTTAGCGCCTCTATTATGTTACACGACAAGATGGGGAATACCAATGTGGCACTCTTACAGGCACACACACTCATTTTAATAGCAAAACATGCTAATAGGTCTAGTAATCCTGTGTGGAATACATTTGAAGGGAGAACCTTTAGTGTAAGATATCCCAGATTACATTTTTCTGATCTTGCTACAGATAATAATGTTTATCTCTCCTCTGCCTTCAGTCACCTGCTGTCTTCAGATTATGTGGAGAGGCACTTTAACTACAATGGCAAACCCTTGCAGTCTATGGTAAGAGTTAATTTTTTTTTAAATCTGTGCTAACATCACTGTTAATAATGGGGCTTTCCTCTAGCTTATGATATAAAATTTCCTTGTTTTATCAGAGTTGCTGCACTGTTCTTTTCTAAAAACCTCTTTTTATTAAAGAGGAAATCTCTAGTTTTGTTTTCCTGGATGTCAATTACAAGGTTTTAGGAAACTGAACTGATCCTGTGCAGGGTGCTGTAGAGTTTTTTTGTCAGTATTCTTCCCTTCTAAGTTGTTATTTTGTTAAAGCACTTTCACTGCCATGCATTTTGGGCTGTGTCACTACCAACTTTGCACATTTATATAATTTCTGCACATTTATTTCTTTTCTGCACAGCAGCTTTTGGCTGTTGCCACAGATTGCTTGGCAGATTTCTGTCTCTACTTGGATCTGACCATTCTAATAGACAAATATCTAAGGTTTGCTGTTGTAGCTCTCCTTGTATGCTAAAGTCTGTTGTCCTGCTAGAAGATCACCAGCCACTCCAGAATCTATTTGGACAGGTCACTAGTGTCCTATTTTTATTTAATTTGTCTATTAGCTGCATTAACAAATATTGTGTTGCACAAAGGCCCACATGTTTTAAGTTTATATGCCACCTAACCAACTAAGATGTTTTAATTGTTAGCAAGGTGGACAGATCTGTTGAGGGCATGACCTTTAGTTATCCCGTCAATAGTCCTTCTTGAGCCCAGGTTCTTCTACTTGAGCTTTGCATCAACTGCAGCTCATCCAGAGTTGCTGTCGGCTTATTGAGTGCTTCTATGGATAGTATTCTCTCAACTGCTCAGTTGGGTTGACATTCCTCTTTCAGTAAGTCTGAAGTTGTGCCAAACTCTTTTAATTTTCACATAATGGATTGAGGAGTGCTCTGAAAAAACGCTGACAGATTTGGCTTGTTAAAATATAATTTCGCTGTCTTTAACTTCACCATTAAGAGGATGCATAAGGCTGAAGCTTATCGGTCCAATTGGCCCTGGAGTCGTTTTGATACCATCCCCAACCTCCCACTGTTTATTCTCTCATTTCACCCTAACCATCAGGGCTGGATTTGTCAAAATGTGTCTTGGGGCGAGTTTATGCCTTTGAATCAGGATGAGTTAAGCGTTAAGCTACTGTATGCTTCACTTATGCAGGGAGACAGAAGTCCAAAGCACACCACAGCCTCATTTTAAGAAAATAAATGTAGATTTTAAAGTGGCCTAGTCAAATCCAGACTTTATCTGATAGAGAAGCAGTGTCCTGACTATTAGTAAACCTTTCAGAAATCTTCCAGTGGGGCTGAACTTGAATAATTCTGCAAAGAAGAATGGATCAAAGCTTCTCCACAGTCATGTATAAAACTCAACAGTCACCATTAAACTTGCTTGCAGTTGTTGACACAAGTGCTTTCCCAATTCAATTCTAATATTGTAAATCAGTCTGATATCTGCCAAAAAGTGAATATTGGAATATATGATTCCTGCCTCATAAATCTACTAATTTAGAAAACACACAGAACGTCCTGGCTTCTTTTTTTTAAGTTTATGTAACTCTTTGGTGAATAGGAAATCAGTTTTTCTCATATCTGATGTTAATTATAGTTCTTTGTTTTTGAAAATTTTATTTTTCTATCATTCCACACTATAAAATAATTAATAAATGTATGTATGACTCATGCTGAGATCTAGTCGGGTCAGTATCGGTATCAGTCAGTTCTCAAAGCTGCGATATCAGTATCGTATATAAAAAATGAAAAGGTTGTATCTGGACATCGCTAGTTGACACTAAAGGTGACACAATAAATTGTTAGATTTAGTGGTGGATTAGTTCCTCCACAAATGGCCAGGTTAATATACATACTGTATCTTCCAAAACAATAAAAACAGCTTTTTAAATTAAACACAAGTTAATTTGTCACATGTACGTACTTTTTCTCATAGTAAATCAAATAAGTGTCATTTTTTCCAGTCTTATTCAATGTTGCTATGGAAAAATAGATCTATAAATATGTAATTATTCTAAATTTAAAATCAGTGATGCTTGTTGCTTGGATTTCTCTTTTAATGTGAATTTTTAGATTTACCATTGTGCTGTTTGATGCCTTCCAGTTGGTTTGTCTATTTATAGAACGTGCATTATGTGCTTTCTGCTTTAAAGTAGACTGCTATGCAACAACAGGATCAGGAATGTTACTGGTCTGCACATATGAGAGCGTACCTGTCAGTCTGCTGTGGCCTTTCTAAGACGCTCAGGACAAAAAGACGTAGTGTTACATACCTACACATAGCAGGGTTACACTGCTGAAAACTTCACCATAGTGTTGGAAGATGGAATATGGCTTTATTCTTCTCGCGAGGAGGGATGGTGGACATTTATATTTACAATTTTTTTTTTTTTTGACAATTGTACCTCTTACTGCCCCTCAAGCACCCACCCACCCATCCACCCTTTCAGCACTACATGTACCCACCCACAGTCGCTCCAAACTCTCCTTCAGTCCCTCTGACCAATCACAGCCTTGTTGCCACAGCAACCAGTTAGCTCAGCAGCATCATTAAGTTCTTGGCAGCCAAGAGAATGAAAGAAGACAAGGAGGGAGGGAAGAGCAGAGCTGTAGCAAGAGGATGTGGAGAAAGACGAGAGAAGGGAGTAAAATGCCAGTTCAAACAAAAGCATGATGTATTTGGCAGTGTGACCATGTAGATGTGTATTTGCAGGCAGTCGGTGTAGCTCTGGGTGGTGGGAGGGAGGTAGAGGCATGCAGTGCTGGGAGCGGAGACCTACAGTCAGACCAGATTGTTGCTCAGCTGGATGTAGGCCTCACGTGTCGATGCTGCTGCGGGCTGGACGTGCCAGGCGCCATGCTTTCAGGGCACGCCAACCTGTGCCTTCCTTTCAGTCTGAGCCGCTGTGAGGTTGAGACTCGCCCCGCTGAGCTCAGTTTGGTTCAGGTGAAGCAACATTTCTCTCCTTTCCTGCTACTTCTTCCCCATAGCTGCAGTCTTGCCAAGAAAGCGTGAGCAGATAGTAGCGTCCTTGAGTTTCAGCCTACTTACTCTACACTTCATTCTTAAATCAAAACAGTGCTGGCGACATGAGTGTTGATTTATTGAAGAGATCCTTGAGCGTGCTTTGCCTCCACCTCCACCCTTATTGTGAATGGAGCTCAAGAGTGTGGAGTAAACTCAAGTAGGTCACCAACTGCGTTGTAACTGTGATGGTGGGGGACATGAAGAGTGGTGGTGTCTAATGAAGTGTAAAAGCAGCTATGTAAAGCCCAGGGTCTGTCAACACAGGTATTTGTTGAAGTATTTCTTTTGTTATTACAGGGAGGAGAGCACTGCTACTACCAGGGAAGGCTAAGAGGTTTACCAGACTCCTGGGCAGCTGTCTCTACGTGTCACGGCCTGTGGTGAGCACCATTGTTTCATTTGTCCAAATCTTGCTTCCCTCTGCATTTTTTTCTTCTGCTTTTCATTATTTCCCTTCCTGCATCCACTAATTCATCATGCTGTTGCTTTGCAGTGGCATGTTCTCTGATGGTTTCTACTCTTATGGAATTGAGCCTGTTCACAATGCAAGCAATGAGGTAAACTTTTACCTAAAGGTATACTAGACTAAATTCAACAGGGATCAATAAAGATAAAGTCTATTCATCTATAAACCAGATGTTCCCAAACTTTTCAAATGAACAGTTAAAGAGTTTTAGATTATATTGTATTTTAATTATATCTGTTGCTTAGAAAAACTTTTTTTTCACTGCTTCATTTATTGCAGCACAAAAAATATTTTGCAGGTTAGAGTTATCATTGGATCTTGCAACCTCACTATTGCTGGTTTGCATTCTGAGCTTTAGAAATGACTGTATTACAGACCATGTGTTGAAAAGAACCACATAGTATTTTGGACATAAGGCATGATCTTCAGCAAGTTTGTGCGTTCTAAAAACAGGTGTTAACATGTTAGCATATTTAAAGTACATTTTCAAAAAAGGTGTGCAAACAGTGCATGCAAACCTTTTTTTGCTTGTGTGCCTCCATAAATATACAGATCATAATGTATTGACTAAAACTGATTACATTTGTGGGGGAGGGATATGCAAATCTATTATTTTGCACAAACAAATTCTATATTTTCTCAAAGTAAAACTCAACTTTAGCAGTTTTTGCATATTTTCAGTACTTTTGAAAGTCAGGTGCAAACTCACTCGCAAAAATATCTCTGTGCTCATTATTGTAAAAAAAGATGGGAAGGGTACAATGCTATAGGATGTAATGAGATTCATTGCACATGTAAATAAATATCTGGACGGTCAGAAATGACAATAGAAGAATTATGGAAGTAAATCTGTGTCGCTGGGATTTGAATTAAAAATGCTACTGAAATTTAAATGTTGTATGTTTGTACTTACTGTTTCAGTGTTAAAATATTTTCAGAAAATATTTTTGATCTAAAAAGAAGTTCATTGTCATTATTTCTACAAAGTTGAATTTAATTTGTTATTTTCTGTTCAAGCTAAAAATTCACATTACTATTTCAAAGTGATTACATTGTCAATACGTATTTTTCAGTTTAATTTTTGAGTGTTAAAAAAATCTGCATATAAAAAAATTCAACCTTTCAAAATTCAAACTCAATATTTTCAGCCTCCTGAGATTCAACTGGCTCTATTTCACTGTCTGACATTCGGCGTCTAAATTCAGTGTAAAAAGGGAAGGGTTACTTCAGGTCACAGACATTAGCAATGGATTGTGGCGTCCAACACCCAGCCAATCCCGTTACATTACGTATCCAGTGAAATACAGCCAGTTGAATCTCAGGAGGCTGAAAATATTGAGTTTAAATTTTGAAAGGTTGAATTTTGTTATATTAAGATTTTTTTTAACACTCAAAAATTAAACTGAAAAATAAGTATTGAAAATGTAATCACTTTGAAATAGTAATGTGAATTTTTAGCTTGAAGAGAAAATAACTAATACAATTTCAACTGTGTAGAAATAATGACAATGATTTTTTTTTTTAGGTCAAAAATGTGTTCTGAATATATTTTAACACTGAAACAGTAAGTACAAACATACAACATTTAAATTTCAGTGCCATTTTTAATTAAAATCCCAGCAACACAGATTTACTTCCATAAAGAATTATTTTAATAAATAAAATATGTTTAAGCAGGGTGGCACAAACTAATGCAGTGGGACAGCAGCCAATATTTATATAATTAAATCAGCGAGAAAAAAATGAAATTAAATATTGTGGCAGGTTTATTTTAAAAAACTAGTATTTTAAAAGAGCCTGCAAAGAGACATGAAGGGGTTGGAAATTCTGCATTCCTTTTTGCAAAAGGGATTTTTTCTCCCTCATTTCAACAAAACAGAAAGTACGGTCATAGTTTATATAATCAACAGACAAAGACAACTTTCTAGTGTTTAAAATTTCATTTGTTATATTTAAAACTATTCATTTTCATTATTTATCTTTTTTCTTTTGTTTGTAAAACTTAAGAGTTTGGTTGCCTGTAAAGTCCACTATAGATAGATATAGATAAGAATGCTCATAATGCTTTAACTGCTTGTTGAACACGCCAACTGCTCATTTTAATGGACTTAAGTAAAACGGTTTGCATATCTTAACATTTGCACGGCAGGCTTTTTAGCTCAACAAAAGCAAATGCACGATCTAAACTCTTATTTTAGATGAAGATTGTTTAAATCTCAGCGATGTGGAAGAGAAATTTAAAGAGATAAAAAGCAGAGATTCCTTTTTGGTAAAGTCTGGCTGCTTTTCCTTTCCCTACCTGACCCTTCTTAAAGGAAAGTTTTGAGTTGTTTTTTAGGTAAGAGTCTTTTAACTCTAAACTGGAAATGATTGAGGTATCTGTCTCTAATATGTAACTGTTCTTCTTTAGGAGGATGGAGCTCATTTAATCCGCAGGATGCCTGATATCAGACTTTCCCAGCACTGTCTAGGTGAGCAACACCAATGTGCCTGTCTGGGGTTGAAGTCTTTTAGCTTTTAAGTCTTTTACCTTTACCCTAACCTTTTGCGACTGAATGGCTCTTCATTTGTCTTTCCCAAATAAAGAAAAAAATAATAAAAAGGGGCCAAATAGTTTCATTATATTCCTACAAAAAATAAAAATAAGTCAGATATTATTCAGCATTATGTTTGTACCCTTAATAGATCCATGTGGACAACAGACCTTGTAATAACCATAAAAAATGACTGCCTACAGCTCTGATTCTGGGTTTTTCCAGAGTGTACAGAGAATAATGAGAAGGACGGCAGTGAAAGTGTTGAAGACGACAGCAAACCAGACCTCAATCAGGATCAGCAGGTGACTGGGGGGCTGAGGAGATCCAAAAGGTTTGCCCGCAGGCCCTCTGTTCAGATGGAGACCAAATACATTGAGCTGATGGTGGTAAATGATTACGATTTGGTGAGTTAAAGAGACAATCATGGCGCTGCATAAGTGTTGTCTTATTCTTTTTTTCCTTATTGTCGCTTATCTGATATGTAAAGACAATTAAAATCCGAGTAGCTCTAGTATTGGTGCAGCTATATCTAAATCAAGCATCTTGGTTCACCCTGTTTAATGAGTGTGATGCATGCTAATTCATCTGTAGCTTAAATAAACCCTTTAATGGTGCTAACAGTAAATAAACACTGTCTACATTTATGAAATTGGAATTATTTTTTGTCACTGATGATCTGTGCCATTTCCCATTCTTTTGGGCTGGAGTGTTTGCATCACAGATCAATTTCTTAAGCCATCTGTGGATCTTTTCTCTCTCTTCAGTTTGTGCAGCTGCGTCGTTCGAGCAGCCAAACCAAAAACTTTGCCAAAGCTGTAGTCAACACAGCAGACACGGTGAGGACCGTCAATCCTCCTACTCCACAAACACCACCTGTCAGGATGTATCTTCTCTTTTGGAGAAGGTTCATCTCTCCACGGACACAAATGATTAAGCCGATCACTATCTTCAGATCTTTCAGGAGCAGCTGAACACCAGGATTGTTTTGGTAGCCATGGAAACCTGGACCTCAGAAAACCTGATGCCGGTGATGGAGGACCCGCTGATTACGCTGCAGAACTTCATGAAGTACAGGAAGGACAGCATCAGGGAGCAGAGTGACGTTGTTCAGCTTTTCTCGTATGAGAATTGGACTAATTTATAACCTAAAGAATTTTACTTATTGGTTCGAGCAAAGATTTTTTTCTCAAAAAGTTGTTTCTGTGATTTTCAGAGGACGTACATTTCACAGTAGCCGCAGTGGGACCGCCTACACAGGAGGGGTGTGTTCTCCAACAAAAGGAGGAGGAATCAATGAGGTATATTTGGCATTGGGATATTCATGATTTAGGAAAAGCAGATTTTAAGACTCCGCAGTTTAAAAAAAATATTATATTTAAAAATGTAATTTGGAATCATTAATATTCTTACTTTGGCTCTAATTAGCTGTTTCTAAAAAATTTTTTGTGTGGGTCTGCAGCACGTCATTCAATTCACGTTTAAAGTTAAGATTTTCCTTTAAATATTAATCAAAATCTTTAGATCAAGTATGTCAAGAAAACTTGGAATGATTTGTTTTATTTATTTTCGATTTTGTTGTCCGTGTTTTGCTCAAGACGAAAGACAACCTTTTAACACGTAAATAGCTGGTAATATTATATAAAGGCAAAGGAGCCAAGTCACATACCACGAGTTAAAAAAAAACATATTTTAATTTGCAAATAAACCTATACATACCAAGAGTCTGTCCTGATAGAGTTAACTTATTCTTTTTTAATCTGAAAATAGTTTTTGCACCAGATGTGATCAGCAGACATAAACATTGTCGTTTTATCAAACTGAAAACTTAAACACAGGTGATATCATATGCCTATGAACCCTATAAACTTTTTTTCTCACTATTACTAAAAGCCTCATTCTGTCACTAGTATCAGTATAAGTAAGGCCATGTACTATAAACAGTTATTGTTATTATTCTCATGTTGTAATTAAATTTACATTTTTTTCATGATATCTGTATAGGAGCAGTAAAATGTTTGCATGGATATAAGGAAAATCCGGCCGCAGTCACCCAAAAAATAATAAAAAACTGGATACATTCATATCCATCCAAAGTGCAGTTTATACCATTGATATCTTTGCAGTCAAAATGACACCAAATGGAAACAGTAAGAGAAAATATAATCTCATAGCAGTAAGAGAAAAATACCTGTTCAGGCAATCTAAAGTGTTCTGAGTTCATTTAGTGTTAATTTAGGCGTTTAGCGTAACAAAAGCAAAATACAGCATTTATACGTTTAACGATTGGGGGTTAAAAGCGGCAGCTAATTAGATGAGAAATTCAAACAGGATTGTAAACAGATTTATGCATGGGCGGTTCTAGACGGGGGCCAACGGGGGCCAGTGCCCCTGTAGCTCATGTTCTGGCCCCTGCACTGAAGACATAATACTTTGTTACTTTTTTTTTCTTTGCAAATTCTGTTTTACTAATAATTCAAAAACAATAAGGTAATAATAGGGCTTTTGTGGTATTGAGATAGGATCCCAGATTTTATCTACTAAATGTTTTTTTTTAATGCTCTACTTTTTACAGGTGAATTTATCGGCTTTTCTTCAGTTCTAATTCAGATTTTATTTTAAAAAACGGTTATTTGAACTTAAATTATGGGAAAAATATGTAAAATCCCGAAATCCTGAATGTATATTGACCTAATAAGAAATAGAGTTTTAATTAAACCTAATTGAATGGAAATTTTACTTTATGCAACTCTCTTAATTTATTTGAATCCCTTACCGTGTTTTTTATTTCACGCTTTTCTGTGCCCCCTTGAAAACAACACTGGCCCCCTCCTGGCCCTCTGGTACATTTGGTCTAGAACCGCCACTGGATTTATGTCAGTTCATGTTCTGAAGACGTCACCATTTTCTTTAAGTCCACCATCCACAGCAGTATGCATAATGGCTGGAGATGATCCAACACTGCTTAAACCATATATAATTATACAACCATAGGGCTCTGCAATATAAATCAAAAATAATATTTCCATATTTTTAAGCAAAGTGACAATTTAAGATATTTATCTTAAAGTGTTTTTTCTTCACATCAAGTAATTATAGAAAAACATCTGAGTCACAGTATTGTCCAAAATGTCTCATTGGCCCATTTAACAAAGAGTTGACAAAAAAGAAAACAATGGCTGAAAAAAATAATAATTAAATTTATAATATCAACACAAAATAGAACATCTTGTTAAAAAAAATTGTATAGTCTTATCTTAAATCCATTGTGAAATCTTGATATGATCGAAATATTGATTTATTTCCCAGCCCTGGACACACACAACATGCATATACTGTAAATGTCTTAAGAGTCACTAATCTTCCACAGTGTCGACGTATTCTGCTAAACAGAACGATTCTTGACCCTCTTGTGATTCAGTTTTAATTATTTTTTTTATATGTTGCAGTGTGAAACAAAATCACTACTAGATGCTGTCTTTTAAGCGACACCTTTCTTGTTTCCCTGTTCCTGATCTACTGTTTTATTACCCATCTTGTTAGGTCCAAGCTCCTGAAAAGGCCTGTTCTGCTTAGATTAGTCCAAACAGGCTGGATGGCATGCAAGTCGTCTGTTCTCTGTTCAAAGCCCCTCAAAATAGTTCCTCTGCAGACACTATGCAAATGTCTTTGATTATGACGCCGTGACGTAAAGGCAGCTAAAGCCTGGACTTCAAATCAGATCGTTAGTCAGTTGAGAAGGACTTAAAATGTATTTATATTTACATGCTTAAAAATGAGGATAAAGCAACTGTTCATATCAAAGCTCTGATTTTTGAATTGCAACACTCTTCCCTTTTTTGTCATCATACTATAAAGTCACTGTTAGCTATTTAGGGAAGGAAAGATCCCTTTATAGCCCCACAGTGGAGAAATTCATCGGCTGCTTTGTGCTGCAATGTGCTGCCTCCATGAGTAGCACATAGGGAGCCATTTGAGGTTAAGGGTCTTGTTCACCAGAAGGTGGTGACAACCCCATGATTTTGTCCAAACCATCCTAGTGGAAGGCGTGTTTGAAAACTACTAAACTACAAACAGATTTAACCACTTATATCTGAAAGATATAAGTGGTTAAATCTCTTAATTAGTGTCAGAAAATATCCGTTTCATTAAAACGATTTTACTACCACCAAAAATTTTAATGTATAATATTTATCAGTAGGATTGTATCAAAGCAATATCCATTTCTTGCTTTACGTTTCTTTTTGTTTAAATTTCAGTATGGTAGTGTCGGGGCAATGGCCATCACTTTGTGTCAAAGCCTTGGCCAGAACATTGGGATGAGATGGAACAACGCGCGGACCTCAGCAAGTAAGTCAACATTTCTGTTTCATAGCATTATTCTTTTATTATTTGGAACTCTAAAAAATTGTGGAATTGTGACCTAAATGTCAAGGAATTCATTATATTTATATATTTTGAATTCCTTTCTTTATTTTTTTGTGTTACTCATAAAAAGAATAGAAGTTTTTCTTTTTCTTATTTTTTTTTTTTTTGCAGGTGAGTGCAGATGCCCAGATGCCTGGGTAGGATGCATAATGGAAGACACTGGGTAAAATCCCTGTTTAAAAGCAGTTTCTATGTGTGTGTTATCTTCTTTCTTCATGCTGAAACCCGTTAACGTATTTAATTGTGAACAAGCTTGAATACATGTTGCTAAAAGAGGAGACTCCAGATTCATGTGTTAAGAATGACAAATTGTCTTTGGACTGAGCTCCTCCAGACAGATGGGACAATAAAGAATACAATTATTTGAGATATATTCTTACTGCAGATGGGAACGTTTGTGTTAGATTGCTAAGTGATGGAACACACACCCACGGTGGATCTGGCATTCCTGACTGGCCAAAAAGCATTGTACTGTTTGATTTTGAGTGCATATCTTAATCTTCATGTGTCTGCGTGTGCGTATTTATGTTTGTGATCACAGATATTATCTGCCCAGAAAGTTTTCTCGCTGTAGTGTTGACGAGTACATCCAGTTCTTGCTCCAGGGGGGTGGCAGCTGCCTCTTTAACAAACCCAATAAGGTGACAGCAATAAGGGCCTCTTTCTCAACTGTTAAATATTATATTATATTTAATAGATCATATTATGTATTTTATTTTTTTATTATTATTTTAGCTGTTGGATCCTCCTGAGTGCGGAAACGGCTTTGTGGAGCCAGGAGAAGAGTGTGACTGTGGATCTCAGGTGGTGAGTAGCAGACATCACCTCATGTTCTGATATCAAGCTGGGAATGTTGTAGTGTTTGTAAAGCTGATCTTTTCCTGGCTTCATCTGCAGGAGTGCGCCCGCAGGGGGGGATCCTGCTGCAAAAAGTGTACCCTTACCCATGATGCCATGTGCAGTAATGGACTCTGCTGCAGTGGCTGTAAAGTAAGTTGGGCAGGAATGCAAACAGCCGTGTTTCCAAGACTTTGTTGTCTGTAGAGAAAATGTGTGGGTAAAAAAGCAAGTTGTTTGAATGTTATAATGAAAACACAAAAACATTTATACATTTTTTTCTCATGCCACATTTGTCTAATGAATTAAAGTTTATTTACACAATATTTTTTGGTATAGAGGTATACAAATGCCTAAAATAAATATGCCTGTAAAAGCATTTTTAATTTAATCAAATTTGTCTGCTGGGGGAAAAAAATCGATTTTGGAAAAAATTCAAATAACCAATTTTTCCAATTTCCTAGAGAACAAATATGTTATAATGAAAAAGTTTTACATTCATTTTGTCCGGTGGTCAAGGATGGACATTTACCTACGATGAATAATCTTGTGAATTGGTCCAGTTTAAATAATGGAATAAGAGTAAAATAAATATTATTAACTCACTATTTGAGAACTGCAGCAACCACCTTTTCTCCATAACAAATTTAAGAAACCACCTACTTCCCAATGTAATATTTTTTATCAATGCATTGAAAAAAAACATCCAAAACATAAAAATGTCACTTTTAACTGAATCAGTACTTTGGACGAGGTTTGAGGTTTTCCTGTCACAAACATTAGTAAACAGTTTGATGCAAAATAAAGCATAAAAATTTGGAAAAGCAAATCATACCTATATCAAAGCATGGTGAAATATCTTTAATGCTGTTTGCTTTTACCTTTTCAAAAGGCACTATTGCTGTGGACTGTGCGTCATCACAATGAACCGTTTAGAAGCACTCAAAACAAATCTGGTAAACTCTACAGCAGAAAACTGAAAATTAGTACTTCAATAATCTGGATTTTGATTTTTAAAAATATCCAAATTATTTACTAAAAGAGAAATAACCTCTTTTTTAAATTGCAATCCCTATTTTAATACCTAAATAATTTTGGTAACTTGTTTGTTGGGCAGGAGAGATGACTGCAGAGCTGAGGATTTAGGACTTTGGATGATCCACAGAGAGAGTGCAAGCCGGAGCATTTTAGGATCTGTCTGTTTTTCTGTTAAAGGGATGCAGTCTGTGGTTTTGCTTCTACAATTTAAGGAGTTTACCTAAGGACAATATGCACATCTTTACCATAGCTGGCAATAAAAAAAAAATATATTTTGCCTGACCTGATAGGCACAAACCAGATACAGGTTTCATAGATTGAATTTTATTTCTCAGTTCTCTCATATCCAATTAATTAAAAATATCCAAAATATGTGCATTTAAATTACTGGTCTTATAAAACGTTTTCCTAAACAGACCTAAGATAATGCTAAATACCTTCTTTCCATCACAGTGCTGCAGAATTAGCTGCTGCTTTCCTAAAATACATTCTGCCACGCCCCCTAGTGGTAGATTTATAAATATTATTAAAGAATAATGAAGTGATTTTTGGATCAGGTGAAGCATTGAACAGATATACTGTAGGAGGAAACCTGGAGAGCCTAATACACCAACATAATCACCATAAAACTGATTGCACAAAATAAAAAGATTGATTCTTGATGATCAATGACCTTTTAGGTCAATTTTTAAATCATATCTGGTATTCAGATGAATCCAGCTTGTTTTTTTTGCTAGACGTAAAAAATCGAGATTTAAAAAAGCTTAAAATGTTACTAGTTTTAGCAAGATAATGATAATTTTCTATGGATTGATCCTGTACATCTCAGTACACTGGAATATGCATTGTAGTGAGGTTCATTGGTTTGATTAAGAGGTATTAAGCTTATTTTTTTATCATTTGATTTTAATATTCCAGTTATTGTGTTTGAGCAACAAGCAAAAAATAATTGTAATTAACAGAAAAAAAAGTCTTGACAACATCTGTTTCTTCCAGTCACATTTTCAGCAACCTTTATGATAATCATACACTTTCTTCATTAACCTTCAGTCCCTTTTGTTTTGCTTCCCAGTATCAGCTGAGAGGTGTTGTTTGTCGAGAGGCCGTGAACGACTGTGATATTTCTGAAACCTGCACAGGAGACTCCAGCCAGGTGAACATTACAGAGGAGAAATAAAAATGACACGACCTGTTGGAGTTTTTGTAATTTATGGCATTTTGTTCTTTGTCAGTGCCCTCATAATGTCCACAAACTGGATGGATACATGTGTGATAACAGCCAGGTAAGACTTGGATCATGCCAGTGTTGTTCTGTCAGATGAGCAAACCCAGTCAGACCAGCATCCCCATAGTCAATACCCGTTTAACCCTTTGGCTTTTACAAAAAATTAACTTTAAACTACCTCAAAGGGTGTGGATCCCTTTAGTCATGTACCAAAAACTATTTAATCACTTACTTTTTGGTGTTTTTTAAAGCGTATGGCGATCTGACCTGAGATCTTTTTTTTTTTTTGCACATGACTGAAGGGATACACGCCCGTTGAGGTAGTTTAAAGTTTATTTTTCATTCAAAACTAAAGGGATAAATGCAAATCTGACGTCTTACGCATGCGTGGACCATAGGTATGCTGGTCCTACGGGTCGATCTGACAGAACCCCTGTTGTTTTTAAGCTCCTTGTTAATGCGGGCCTCATGCTTTATCTGCACTGTTTGACCTCCATAGGGGCGCTGTTATGGCGGACGCTGCAGGACTCGTGATGGACAATGCAAAGGACTCTGGGGTTATAGTGTGTATTTAAAAAAGAACAATCACTTCCATTTGTCATGCAGAAATGTAACTTATATTGACTACTACCTTTCTAATCTCTGATCGGTGCAGATTCAGCAGACAGGTTCTGTTATGAGAAGCTGAATGCTGAAGGGACCGAGAAGGGAAACTGTGGCCGTGGGCCTGGAGGGAAAGGCTGGCTTCAGTGCAACAAGCCGTGAGTTAAACCTGTAGAAGTGTCCTGAGCTGCAAATCCAAAACACAGCCTGCTGTTTGTTACCAGATCAGATGCTCATATTTATTTCTTCAATCTCCTTCCCTAAGGGATGTACTATGTGGCTTCCTTTTCTGTGCAAATGTCACAACAAAGCCAAAATTTGGTGACCTGCAAGGTGAGGTGACAAGCTTCACCCTCTATCATCAGAACAAGTACCTGGACTGCAGGTAAGACGCTCGCATACAGAAAATCTGCAGGAAGGTAGTTTGCCTTCAGTGATATTTTGCTGCTCTATTCTCTCATTCATGCGGCACTTTTGGATGCTCCACTCAGAGGCGGCCATGCTTTGCTAGAGGACGGCTCAGACATGGGCTACGTCGAGGATGGCACGCCCTGCGGTCCCAACATGATGTGTTTGGAAAGACGCTGCCTCCCTGTCTCAGCCTTTAACCTCAGCGTCTGTTCAGGATCGAAATTTGGACACATTTGCTCCGACCATGGGGTAAAAATATTAACAAAATGATTTCAATTTGAGTTGCAAAAAAATCTAAATAAACCTTAACATAAATTAGAATTAATAGAAATTATGGCAGTTCTGTAGGGATTTCTTTCATTTTTTTCAATTTTTAACCAAAATAGCATATTCTTGGGAGAATAAATAAAAAGACGTACATATTTCAATATTTTAAAAATAATTTATTTCTTTTAATTCACAAAAAAATGTTCAGTTTAAATAAGGGGTCTTAAAGGGACAGATTATTTTAGTTCTGGTTTGAGGAATCTGTTTTCTTCAAAACAAAAACTTTAATTTTTGTATAAACCCAATAGCTTGTTTAAGGTATTTTATTTTCCATGTTCTTCTAATTTAAGGCTTAGATTTTTGGTTGCTCAGTATAGTTTGACTGTTTTCTTGCTCACGTGTTGTTAAAAGTTTATGAAACTCATCTGGTGTTGAAAACTAAAACTACTAACTCGAAGGTCAAATTCAAGGCTGTGAAGTTCATATACTAGCATACATCTTCCATATTTAAAATTTTTGATTATAAAACAAATTTTATATAAGAATAAAATAACCTGAGGAAAGACACAATCCAGTTTTTAAATACTTTCATTTAAAGAAGAAAAAAAGGCATTCAAAAAAGTTTGGGTTTTTTGTTTCATACCATGTTTTTCTTATTTTTTTCCTCGTTCTGCTTCTTACCTGCAGACCTGCAGCAATGAGGTGAAGTGTATCTGCGACAGGGACTACACAGGAAAGGACTGCAGTGTTTTCGATCCCATCCCTGAGCCCACAGTCCCAACCGGCCCGGAGAAAAAAGGTCAGAACCCAAAATTTTCCCTCCATCTCTTTCTCCATCTCTTTCTGCCTCTCACAGTAAACCGCCCCCCCCCCCCCCCCGAGTCTCTTTGCATCATCCGTGTGCCTTCTATCTGTGCCGAAACACGAAGTAGGCCACCTCACTCAGCTGTCACCTTAAACCATGTGGTATTTTCTTCCCTGCTGAGTCTTACTGTTGTAACATTGTAGGTGTGTGTTGAGCATATGTGCTGACAAACTGCTTTTTGTGAAAGTGTGTTTGTGACTAATAGGTGTTTTTGTTTTTTGTTTTTTGGGCACTGCATTTTTTTAAGTGTCTCTTACTTTCTTGCAGTCTGCCAATGAGAGAGAATTTAAGCAGCTGCTCTTTTAGGGCCAAAGCAGCCACCCTGAGAAAAGAGGGTGTCCAGCTGAGAGAGCAGGAGAGAGGGAAATGATAAGAAAGTAATGCAATTCTCTCTCCCTTTTCTTTGTGTACCTGTTGTCCCCTTTGACCTGCCTTACGTTGCTCATCTGCCACCCAACGTGATGCAACCCCTCCCTTCATCTCTCTGTCTCTATCTGCAGGTATCCCACCATCTGCCTCTCTTTCTCTAGTTGATGTCGTTGACGTACCGTGTTGATGCTGTCTTATGACGTGTGTTTTTTAGTGGTGTTGTTTTGTTTCTGCCCCTCCTCTTCCTCCGCACCCTTCCTCCTCCCCTCCTTCCTCTGTGCAGGTCCCAGTGGCACCAATATCATAATAGGGTCCATCGCAGGTGCTATTCTCCTGGCAGCTATAGTCCTAGGGGGAACAGGATGGGGATTTAAGTAAGAGTTCTGGCATGCCTTTGTGTTCCTGTCTGCTTCTACCTTAAGAACCCCCATCCGCCCCTCCCACTATCACCAGTCTGAAATAGGTGCAACTCATCGCACTGTAACTGGGAGGGGAAATGGGGAGTAAACTTTAAGATGCTCTCACTGCTTGAATGCTTTAGGGTTTAAGATCAATTCACCCCTTAATCCTCTTTCTAGCAAAGTCCCTTGCAGTAATGACAGAAAAGAAGTAAAAAATTTCCCTGCCAGGATCTGTTAGAATCAATCTGTTTTACACCACTGGTGCCACATCTGGAAGTTCCCTTTACTTTTGGTTCAGTTTTCTTTTTTTTTTGCCTGACATTACCTTGCAAAAGTTTTAAAATATCCCAAATTCCTTAAAAACTTTACTTCCATGGAGTAAGACATTTTTTTAATCTTCAAGCATGCTCTTAATTATTAGTTCACTTGAAGCAAGTTTGAAGGGAAAACAACAGAAATGAAGATTAAAAAAAAAATGAAATTAGGGATGATTCAAGACTTTTGCACAGTATTAAACATGTCGGCTTAACCAAAGCAGTCTTTTTCCTCTTCTACTTTCATTACCTTTCTGAAGCCTCTGTTGTTTATTTTCCTCAGTAGGCCTCATCCTTACCCTAAATCCTCTAACAGAAGTGCAACATCGCCTTTGCATGCTTGCTATTGGTCGCTATGGAAGGTCTGACCTAAAAGGACTGCTTCTACTGGCTAATGAACTTGTTTATTTAAAAGTTATGAATAACTACATGTCAGTCCTTTTAGGGCCAATGGGACAGTGCTGGTCACATTTAATAACATCTCTGGTAAAGATGCACTAAAAAGCCTTAACTGAATATTTTTTCTTTATCTACTATAATGTCTTTTTCCAAATTCTGTAAAGGTCTAACCTCTAAATAGTTAATATATACTTGGTCAATTTAGAAAATGTAAAGTATACATCTTTTAGAATGTCCAGTTATATCCTATTAAAATAATTATGAAGTATTTCAAGTATTTCCTAACATGATTTTTCTTAGTCAAATGTGGCCGGCATTGTACATTTAGGTGTCTGTGCATGTGTGCGTGAGCAAGTTTCCTCCTATTGGACAGATTTATGAACCATTTCTATGGTGCTAAGTGCTTTTATGACTTTAATCTGACAGTATATCAATTTGGCAAAACTGTCAGATTAAATTAGACTAACAAATCATTGTCTGATTTATGCTTTGTGCTTAAATCTAAAAGTGTCTTCCAGCGTTGCTGACTCAATATAAACCAGTTGAAGTTTTAGTCTGATTTTTGCAGAGTGAGATCTTTTAAGATGAATATTTGATCTTTTACTTGTACAGCTGGTCTTCATGTTTTTTCATTTGGTCCCATTTTAAGCAATGTTCTGATAATCTAAAAGCATCTGTAAATACTTTCATGTTTATTTTTTCTGGTCTGGCTGGTTTAACCTGTTTTAACATTTGTCTCCTTTCTTGATGTGCTTCAATGATGCAGGAACATTCGAAGAGGAAGGTACAGTCTTGCAGCGGCGTGACCACATGATACTCTGAAAATATTACAGAATAACCTCTTTTTATCAAAGCTTAAAATAAATCCTTTTAAAACACCTAAAAATTTATTTTTACCTTAAGTTTCATAGTTATTTCTATGCATTTTAATCACTGTTATTGGATTGATTTACTACTAATTTGATTTGAACTACTAATGCATGTCCCTTAATCTTGCCACTATGCTTGGCTATAAAGATGAATTTGTACGTTCATGTTATTTTGCTCTCCATCTGTGTTTATCTTCTCACAGCTGTTTTTTTTTTCCTTTCTCTTCTTCTGTTTCAGATCTGGAGGAGGATAAGATCACACTCTGTCCCTCTGTCTCTGTCTTGTCCACGCTTGTCTTCCTCCTCGTGTCGTTTCCACGTTCAAATAGAGGGGAATAAAAAAAGAAAACACAAGTCTTCCATTTCAACCCCAAGATCTCTCCAAATCTCCTTAGATAATCACTTCCCCCAAACTCCTGTCTGTCCCTTTCATTTGTTCCCTTTGGGGACTCCACCATCTTGGGGACTACCAGCCAAATCACTCTAATGTGGCTGCTGCCAGCTGAGGACTGTGTCCAGGCTCCACCTAAAGCAACGATGAGGATGGCACCCAGTCCAGGGGGCACCTAAAGCAACGATGAGGCTCCGTCTGTGGATGGCACCCAGTCCAGAGGCACCTATGAATGTGCTTTTGTGTCTTCTACTCAAATTTGAGACATTAAGAAAAGGTACACATCAATGATGGTCCGATTTGATAAGAGGCATGTATCCAAAACCTGCCTGCACAGAGAATAGACCAGCCACCATTTCAGTCCAAGATTAAATGCTGGATGAGTGCACAGACCGAAATAATGTGACAGAAACTAAAAAGTTGGCTTCTTTTTTTTTTTTTTTTTAAGAAATGGACCTGAGGTTCAGTACCTCCATAACCTGCTGTGACTCAGCGCACCTTTAAATAAGACCGTTATCAGTTTAAATCTGCCACACCTGGAGAAAAGGAAACATCTGCAAAAGAAAATCCTTCAACTGTCTGCATGTTTTCCAAAGAGAGGCGAAGGATCGGCTAGTTATCAGAATCTGAGGTTTTCGGTGCCTGGTAGAGAGAATCATACCCCAGAAAACTGTTTCACACTTTTTCACATATTAGTTAGCATGCTATGTGATAGAGCAACAGTAGTGAATGCTTGTGAAGTGGAATGATTCATGGTTTTAATTTTTATTTTTATATACTAATTAATTTACTTTCAAAGTCTTATAATTAGTAAACAGACTGTGATTTAAGTGCTTCAAAAATACAGCTGATCTGCTACCTGAACTGACCAATCAAGGCATGGCTGCCCTGCCCCCTAAGAGGACATGCTAAACCAAAGAGAGCATTAATCACAGAAGGAAGCTAGAGGCCCTTTATAAATTATTTGTGCACTTTATGGGAGAAAAGGCAAGAAAATTTTATTTTCTGATACAAAAAGAGACAAAAGAAGTCAAAATTATAATTTTTCACAGGTCGGGAGAGACAGCAAGCCAGTGGAAGAAAGGGCTCTGATCAATGCACCATAAATACAGGGCAATCCTGGAATAAAATCTGCTAAAAGGCTGCAAAATGGTGTGGAGGTTAACCTGCCAGCAGGACAACAACCTCAAACATGCAGCCAAGTTTCTGTAAGGTGTACATCGAAGCCCATCCCATGGTTCAGACTTAAATCCAACTCAAAGTCTGTGATAAATCACAAATTGCTTTTCCAACAAATATGTTATTAGAGCGTTGAGGCTATTTTTGCAAAGAAAATGAGAAAGAAGAATGTTCTCTAGATATGAAAAGCTGATAAAGACATAATCCTTGAGAACTGCAGCTGTAATATCCTTAACAAGTGACTCTAAATGCCTGCTGAACTTTTCAGCTTTTTACTTGTAAAATAGTTTGAGAACCATGCATCATTTTCTGTTAACTTCACAACTCTCCACTGATTTTAGTTGGTCTATAACATAAGATACCAAATGCATCAAAGTGTGCAGTTGTGAGAAAATGTGGAACGTTTCAAAAGCGTTGACTACTTTTGCAAGGCACTGTGTCAGTCATTTCAGCTTCAGAGCTGCATATGCTCCTCGAATTTCCTCCATATGAGTTTTCAGGTAAAACAAGGAGCTAAATTATGGTTTTGGGATCATTTTTAAATCACTGAACTATGAAGCAGCAGAGACCGTAACTTAGTGTTTAAATGTCAGAACTATCAACATACATTCCACTAAATCTGTCTGTGTGCCCTCACCTCTTCCAAAGTGTGTAGAAGGTTTACTCCGTATGTCTGTCAGTGATTGTGTGAATGAAAGATATTTTTAAAGAAAGCCAGAATGTACAGTATTTGTGTTTACATTGAACAGGGGGCAGTTGTGTCCATGCACATGTATACACTCTTCTTAGGTAGACAATGTTTTACCTTTTGTCTCTTTCTACAACCAGTTAAAAGCTGCAGCCATGCAGCAGGTTAATACCGGTTTTTGTCTTGTGTCTTCAGAAAACGAGCACCTGCCTACTATACGCACACCCATTTGTAAATATGTGCAAATTATACTGAATGTTAAATGCAACCCATGAAGCTTTACTGAAAGCTATGTTGAAATATTCAGTTTTATTTCTATTAATGAATAGCTTCTAATCTCTTCAACAGCACATCCCTTCATGCATCTTTAAATGTGGCCAAACAGCCTCGTCTTTCACTAAATCTTTTGTATGTTTATCCACCAAACCTCTGAGAGAAATACCCCCCCCACCAAAAAAACAAAAAGCAAACTTTGTGAGGACCCTTCGCTGTACATGAGATTAAAGTTCTGGTCTGGGGTCCAATAGGATGCTTGTCTTATACTGTCAGTGTGAATGGGATCCGTTTGGTTTGTATGAGGTTTGCACTATTGTTACTATAAATATGTACAGATTGAGCATCAAATGTGATCAAAAGGGGATAAAAAAAGAAAAAAAGTGAGATGCATCTTACACCATATTTTTAGACACTTTTTGGACTGGGACATTGGAAATATTCTACCGATGCTTGTAGATGGACTAAAATGAATGAAAATAAAAGACTAAAACATAAAACCACCACCATCACGCTGTCTTTTTTACAACTTGAAACATGGTTTACGTCTGTCCTAAGCTCTATGTCTATAAAAAAGGAAAATGGTAGTTAGTGCATGAGGATTTCACTTTTCAAGAGCTCAATTTAAGTTTTAATGAAAGTTCTGAGCTGCTTTTAGGTTAGAAATGACAAGTTTCCATAGGAAATAATGTGACACTGCATAAAAGTAGTTTCTGTACCTAAACTAGGGACTGAGAATAACAACTGTCCTTACAATAGTCAACTTAAAAACATTGCTTCATGTAATAAAATGGAATTGAATGGATTTTTATGTGTGCATAAAATATCTTCACTATCGACAAACATTTTCATTAAAAGTGTTTCATAATTTTGACCAAATGGTTTCATTAAAAGACAAATCTTTCAAAAATATGTGTTCACCAATCTACCATCACCTGATTTTTTTTATGCAGCGTTGCATCAGATAATAGAAAAACAACTTTACCCATATTACCTCGCTTTTAGAAGGCATCTGCAAAACTCTTTCAGGTGGTGAAAGATTTTACAGCTGAGATTTCTGATAAAACCTACAAGAGGATTTTTTTCAAATTAAATCTCATCCTTAGCTGTTTGGTCCATTTGCAACAAAATTGAACGTATTTTTCTGCCCTAAATAATTCTGTATTGCATTTAAAAATTGCTTGTTCTCAATGTTCCTAATATATTGCTCTGCAGATTCAATGTGGTTCCTTTAAAGAGTAAATCTGTGATGCAGATCTTTTACCTATCAAGCCCTTCTCATAAATCTCCCTTTTTTCATAAAGGTTGAGGTTTTAGTGATTTAGTCTAAGGCTTAGTTGATGACATTTTTGACCACTAGATCTCTAACAATTACATCACCATTTCTAAACTATAATATTCCAATTAAGAGAAGCTTAAAAGGACACTTTATCAGCTAACTATAGAATTTAGAAAAATGTTTAATCAAATCATGACTCTAAACTGAAAAAGGTTTTGAATAACAAATGTCTTGGTACATCAAAACGCCAACGTTTTTGCTGGATCACAATATCTTGATTGTCCGATTAGGAAATTGCGTGAAATCATCTGGTTTTATGCTAAAATGGTTCACATATGAATAACCGCTACATATTTTTTAAAATATTGATGCTGTTGACATATAGACTAAAAGTTTTTTTCCTGCTTTTCCAAAACACTTACTGAGACCTAAATATTTGTAACCGATGATGCTTTTGTTAGCATGCCTTCCACATGAATTTAGTAAACACATAATTGTTTTTCAAGCTTAGAAATCAGCACTCAACTAGACCTAAATAAACTTAGCTTAAAGAAAATGAGAATAATCTTATTCAAGGTTTTAAGTGAAGTTTAACAACCACATAAAGTATGTAGGTACATCAGACAATTAGCACCCATTGAGTTACGGCTTTTCTATCCAGACATGAAACTGCAAAGCTATGCATGCTTTTATTTTATTGTTCTGGATAATTTTATGTTGTTAAAAAATAATAAATCAGTCACCTGCAGCTTAATCAAAATTCTGTTGTTAGAGCCCTGACCTTCACCAGGAAAGAGGATCCTATTATACTATCATATAAAAACAAATGACCGTATATCAAATATGCAAAAATCAAATGTGAGTTATTGTACTCAGTTATTGTGTGTGTGGGACTGTTAGAAAGACAAAAACCAGAAGAGCATAAATTAAAATAACATTTTAATTACGAGCAACATCTCAGGAAAACCAAAACTGCTGGTGTCTGACACATCGCTCAGCACGAGAAATGTTACAGGTCATCTTACTTATAAAACAGCACAAAGACATTCAGGTTTCTTTAAATAAAATAAGAAAAGAAAAACTACAGAAAAGTCTTAAACAATGAGCGAACAGGCTGATGGACTGTGTGCTCATTGATGATAAACTGTTTAAATAAGGCTGATAATGAACCGTTTCAACCAGGCTGTTGGCAGCAGAGACCGAGCATGTTAGTCTCTAATATTGATCAACGTGACCGAATGGAAAAAAGCCCCCCAAAAAATCAGTTGTGTTGTTTTCTCCTAATAGAGCTGAGAATGTAGAAGTCCGTTAGTTGAAAAGTCCGTTAGTTGAAATGGGATGCAGGCATGAGAACTGGGATTGAGTCCGCCACACCATTTGGAAATAAGCTTGGACGTCAGTCGGCATCCTCACCAGTGTCCCACTTAGATTTGGGTTCCTGCCACCATTCAGCCAGGAAGGACTCCTCATAGTCACCGATTCCTTCAAATTCAGCATCAGGTTGGTCAGAGTGAGAAGTTTCTGTTTCTTCTGGGCTCACAATGTCCTGAAATATAAAATAAAATGACAAGTTCAAGAAAATGGAAGGCAATTACTTTTTTGTCTCATTCTGTGTTGGAAAAAAACCAACAATGCATTTTCCTTTGTGGTGCCCATAAATCTCTCATGACTTTCCTCTGTAATTCTCCATGTCCTGTCTAAAGCCCAGGCAGTTTGTTGAGAGCTGGGAGGAGCTGACCTAAGTTAAATGGATGTGGCTCAGACACCTCCCAGCCACATACCACACACTGCTGGCGGAAAGCACAACCCCCTCCCTTTCATCTTCACTTTTTTGTTTCCTTCTCCTGCATGTTAGACCACAGCTTGCATTTAACCAGTAGGTCCTTCCTCTGTTTGCAGGGTTAGAAATGTCATTCCCATCATGTCTGGTCCTGCAGACAGTTCAGGTCTTATCTTCTGAGGCATAAAGATCTCTGGCCTAAAAATTTGCTGCCGTCATTCAGCTAAACTACATATCAAGAAGTAAGCAAATCAGATCAACACAGTCCTTAAAAAAAATCTAAGAAAAAAAATGTATGCATTAGAAAAACACAAAATTGTTGAACTAAATAGAAATTTGCCTTAGGTTCCGACAATAACAGCATAAAAGATTAAGCTTTTCAAGTCAGCTGGAGAATCCCTTAAACTAAATATGCCTTGACGTTGGTTGGAACTTTTTTCTCAGGGGCATTCAATAAGTAACTTCCAGATTTTTGATTAAGCTGAAATTTTGCATGTGAAGCATTTTAAATCTCTATAGAATAAATAGCAAATTACAGCTCTGAATTAATTTCGGTTTCTGATTTACTGGTGATAAAACTGATTCAAGTCTGTGTTTTTGCATTTGAAAGGAGGCACACAATGGGAGACTTTTGATCAAATGAAAGTAACTTATAGTGATAATGTCCCATAATATAACCTGTAAAACATTTTACAAGGTCATATAATGGGCATCATCACCATAAGTTACTTTAATTTCATCAAAAGTCTCCCGTGGTGTGAATCCTTTCCAATAGATAAACCAGATCACTGCTCAACACTCAACAGGCTCCATTTCTGACTTTAATCAATTCAAACACCTGTAAGTCAGAAACCACAAATAGTTCAGAGCTGTAATTTACTACTTAATCTATGGAGATTTAAATAACGTCACATGCAAAATTTCAGCTTGATCAAACATCTGGAAGTGGGTCAGGGGCATTACTTATTGAACGCCCCTCGTACACACGTCACATGTGTCCACTGCAATACATTAACACTCTTGGTAAATAAATCAGGATGTAAATAGACTTTAATGTTGACGTATATATAAATCACTGCTTCTTGCTTATATCAAAGCATTATTTTCATTAATTATAATTTTTTTTAAAACACTAAAGAAAATGTGCATGGGGGAAATTTATATTTTCTTATTTTAAACCGCTTAAAAGATAAAAAAAAAAGATTTCCTTTTTTATTTTATTTTTTGTGTTTGTCCTATCGATAACCAGTCACAGCTTGTCTTTAAAAAACTGGACAGTGTCCTTCAATGATTATTTGACTTTTTAAACCTGTATTCTATATCAAACTTTCTATGTTAAATCTCTCACACCAATGAGAGGTTTAATAGTTCTGTCTGCAAGCAGTGAATCAGAAACTAAATCACTTTGTTCAACTACTTAACTAAATATCCTATACTAGCAATCAGATTTTAGGGTTTCTGTGAGGGTAATATCATCATTTTGCTACTAAAAAAGAGAAATCCAGAGGAAACTTACCTCATCATCTGTTTGTAGGTAGTTCAGTGCAAAATCAAGCATTTCTTTTTGTTTTATTGTCTGGTTGTAATACCTCTGGGCTTCCTGAAAAACAAAAAAAAAAAGATCAGCATTAACGTTAGCTCAGTAAACAACCCAAGAGTTTTATAAGCCCAATTTTGGTTTGCACTTTTAAAAAAAAACCCTGCTGCTACCAAAGGGCCACATTTACAGTTTTATAGCTGGTACTCTGAAGCTGCTGCCACATTTGCACCACGCAAAATGCAAAGAAAACAAGTTTTTCATGACTATATGAGTTTGTAATTACAGCCCAGTGATTGTGTTAACATTCGCGCCAGCGCTGCTTTTTATAACACAGTCTCCTTGCTTTGCCAGATCTGTTTTGACCGACACAGTCCTGCAGCAGCTGCAGGATGCAGATGGATTTGCAAAAGAAAAAGCGCAGCTTGTTTCACTCACAGGCCGAGGCTGGAAGTCCTCCTCCTGCAGCCCCCACTGCTCCCGGTAGAATCGATAATAGGCCACGTTCTGCTGCATCACCTGGTCGCTGGGGTCAAAGAGCATGTAACTGGCCGCACAGGGAGCAGCGTTCTTTACATCATTCACTGGGAAACATGAGAAAATCACAATTTTAAGCACTATGGTAATTTAAAAATTTAAATAGAATACATTTTTTTCCTTACATTTATAATATGAAAACTGGAGGTAGTGATACATGGTAGCAACAAACTTCTCAACGAAGAACCCTCCGACGTTGGGCATCAGCTGCTCCTCGCATTTCACTTTACATTTCAGCACATGAAGGAACAGATCTGAGAGCAGAGGAAGTAAATGTTGATATGCATCTCTGACATTCTGAAATCAAGCTGCTGTGTTTTCTCTTTTACCTGCAAGTGTTGGGAAGAAGTCTTTATACTCCAAGATTTCATATGAGCCTTCGCAGGCTGCTGAGCAGAGGCTGTACACCTCAAAATACTCTGTGATTGCCTGCTCCATGTTTCTGGCACTGCTGCTGAAATCCCCACTGTTATAGAGCGTCACGCTCTTTAAGAAAACACTCTGGGATCAAAGACATTTTGTTAATGATATTTTTTAACAAGCACATGTCAGGCTGTGTTTGTTGAGCTACTGACCTCATATGGTTGCTCTTCATGGTCGATGAGATACTCCTCCACATCAAACAGGGTCTTGTAGTAGTTCATGTTTTTGGTCAAATAGGGCTCATCTGGGTTTTTCTTCAGGAAGGTGTGAGTTGCTGACACAGCCTTCTCCAAGTTGTTAAGCTGAGGAGGAACACAGGGCTTAATCACAGTCTCCACAAAGGCAATATCTTTATTAAAAAAAAGATTTAATGTGGTCCTTATTTTCTAGCAAAAAGCTAATTGGTGCTTAAGTAAAAATACTGAAATCCCTTTGTTCTTCCATTTGATTTCAAACTACCACCTTTTGAATTAATCTGCAGCTCTTTTTTTTTTAAAGATTAGAGTGTGGTACTGTATATTTAATTGC